>NC_041384.1:575469414-575477598 GCF_002162155.2 Triticum dicoccoides | reverse complement strand
GGTGAGGGGGGGATTTACTTGGGGTAGGGGGCAAGCAAAAGAAAAAGAAACAAGGAAAGAGGGGGGGGGGGCTAACCGGCCTAGAGTCCTACTAGGACTCGGCCTGGGCGGCGGCTGCCTGCGCCTGGCGCTGGCGCACGCGCGCAAGGAGGCTGGGGCGCGGCGGCGGCTGGCTGGGCCTTGGCCTGGCTGGCCTGCGGGAGTTTTTTTTATATAAAACGGTTTCGCGCGCAGAAAAACAAAAGAAAGAAAATCTAAACGAACTCCAAAATTCCTAAAGTAAATTTTCCCCGACTCCTAAAAATGAGTTGAACAAAATGAACTTTACTCCGGGCCTAAAATGCAATTTTTGAAAACACGCATTTTTCCCTATCCAAAACAAACAAACTCCGGCAAACAAAATTTGATCTATTTATTAAATCTTCATTTTTCCTCAATTTTGGGAAAGTCATATTATTCCCTCTCTCATATACTTTGACACCAGAAAAATAATTGAAGATGAAATAAAATAAATCAAATGATCCTCTTTTCAAAATTTGAGAAAACTCAAATATGAAAATAATGAAATCTCCAACTCTCTCCAAGGGTCCTTGAGTTGCGTGAAATTTCTAGGATCAACCAAAATGCAAGAAAATATGATATGCATGATGATCTAGTGTATAACATTCCAAATTGAAAATTTGGGATGTTACAAACCTACCCCCCTTAAGATGAATCTCGCCCTCGAGATTCGGGTTGGCTAGAAAATAGGTGAGGGTGGTCCTTGAGCAAATCTTCTTTTCTCTCCCAGGTGGCTTCATCCTCTGAGTGGTGGTTCCACTGAACTTTGCAAAACTTGATAACCTTGCTGCGGGTAACTCTGCTCGCATAATCGAGAATCTTAACTGGCTTCTCCTCATATGTTAGGTCATCCTTTAACTGAATCGCTTCAAGTACTGTATCTCTTAGCGGTACCTCCGCCATTTTGGCGTGACATTTCTTCAGCTGAGAAACATGGAATACATTATGAACTCCTGACAGCTCCTCTGGTAATTCCAACTTATAAGCGACTTCTCCCATACATTGTAATATCTTGTACGGTCCAACGAAACGCGGTGCTAACTTTCCCTTAACTCCAAAGCGCTTAACTCCTCGAAGTGGGGATACTCGAAGATAAACTCTGTCTCCAGTTTCGTAAACTGTCTCCTTGTGTTTTGTATCTGCGTAGTTCTTCTGCCTGGACTGGGCTACCTTGAGCCTATCGCGAATCAACTTAACTTTCCGTTCAGACTCCTTAATCAAATCTGGTCCAAAGAATTGACGGTCTCCAACTTCGTCCCATGACAATGGTGTCCTGCACCTCCTTCCGTATAAAGCTTCGAAAGGTGCCATCTTCAAACTGGTTTGGTAACTGTTGTTATAAGAAAACTCCGCATACGGCAAGTTATCGTCCCTGCTAGATCCATAATCTAGTGCACAAGCTCTCAGCATATCTTCCAGAATCTGATTGACTCTCTCGGTCTGTCCATCTGTCTGCGGATGAAAAGCTGTGCTGAACTCTAGTCTGGTTCCTAAAGTTTCATGCAACTGATTCCAAAACTTTGAGGTAAATTGGGTTCCTCTATCTGATACGATACTCCTCGGAACTCCATGCAAACAAATGATCCTAGTCATGTATATCTTTGCCAACTTAGCACTGGTGTAAGTGGTCTTAACTGGAATAAAATATGCTACCTTCGTCAAACGATCAACTACTACCCATATCGAATCGTAGCCTGCCTTTGTCCTGGGTAGTCCCGTGATAAAATCCATGCCTATCTTATCCCACTTCCATTCGGGTATCGGCAATGGTTGTAACAATCCTGTTGGCTTCTGATGCTCTGCCTTTACTCTCTGACATACGTCACAAACTGTTACATATGCTGCAATATCCTTCTTCATTCCGGTCCACCAGAACGTTTCCTTTAAATCCAAATACATCTTGGTATTCCCTGGGTGAATCGAATATGGTGAATCATGTGCCTCTTGCAAAATCAACTTCCTGATCTTCGGGTCATTTGGCACATAAACACGGTCTTCAAACCATAGGGTGTCGTGCTCATCCTCACGAAATCCCTTTGCTTTTCTGTCGCTCAATTTCTCTTTTATAGCAGCAATCTCCTTGTCAGATTTCTGAGCTTCTCTGATCTTATCCATTAATGTTGACTGAATCTCCATTGCTGCTACATAGCCTCTCGGAACTATTTCCAAACATAGCTCACGTAGGTTTTCTGCTAATTCCTTGGGTATTTTCCCTGTCATTATAGTATTGACATGGCTCTTACGGCTCAATGCATCAGCTACTACATTAGCTTTTTCGGGATAGCAATGCAATTTCATGTCATAATCCTTGATGAGCTCCAACCATCTCCTTTGTCGGAGGTTCAACTCCTTCTGAGTGAAAATGTACTTCAAACTCTTGTGATCTGTGTACACCTCACAATGATTTCCAATGAGGAAATGTCTCCATGTTTTCAATGCATGCACTACGGGTGCTAACTTCAAATCATGCGTGGCATAATTCAACTCATGAGGCTTCAGCTGCCGTGAAGCATACGAAACAACTCTCCCTTCCTACATAAGCACTGCTCCAAGTCCTCGACGTGAAGCGTCGCAATACACCTCATAATCCTTGGTCTGATCTGGCAAAATCAATACTGGTGAGGTGACCAAACGTTTCTTCAACTCCTGGAAACTAGCCTCACACTCCTTAGTCCATTTGAACTTAGTATCCTTCTTCAACAACTCCGTCATAGGCTTCGCAATCTTTGAGAAATTCTCAATAAACCTCCGGTAGTATCCTGCGAGTCCCAGAAAACTCCGGATCTCTCCAACTGTCGTTGGTGCTTCCCATTCGGTTACGGTTTCAACCTTTGTGGGGTCAACTGCTATACCTTCTCCAGATATAACGTGTCCGAGGAATCCAACTTCTTTCAACCAAAACTCACATTTGCTGAATTTGGCGTATAATTGATGTTCCCTTAGTTTCTCCAAAACCAAACGCAAATGTTCATTATGCTCCTCTTCATTCTTTGAATAAACCAGGATGTCATCAATGAACACTACGACGAACTTATCCAAAAACTCCATAAACACTTTGTTCATCAGGTTCATAAAATAGGCAGGTGCGTTGGTCAATCCAAATGACATAATGGTATACTCATACAGTCCATATCTCGTGGTGAATGCTGTCTTAGGTATGTCCTTCTCCCGAATCTTCAATTGACGGTACCCTGATCGCAAATCGATCTTGGAAAACACTTTAGCTCCTTGCAATCGATCAAACAGATCGTTGATCATTGGCAATGGGTACTTATTCTTGATGGTTACTTCATTCAGTCCCCGATAATCTACAACCATCCTTAATGATCCATCCTTCTTTTCCACTAGAAGTACGGGTGATCCCCAAGGCGAAGAACTTGGGCGAATGTAACCTTTATCCAATAACTCCTTAATCTGATTCTTAATTTCCACCAAATCCTTTGCTGGCATCCAGTACGGTCGCTTTGATATTGGGCCTGTACCTGGCAATAACTCAATCAAAAACTCAATGTCTCTATCCGGTGGCATGCCTGGTAATTCCTCAGGAAATACATCAGGAAAATCCTTTACCACTGGTACTTCTTCTTGCACAACTCCCGTTAGGCAGTTTACTGGTGTCCTGTTTGGCACATGCCGGGATACATACTTGATCCTTCTTCCTTCTAGTGTGGTAAGCAAAATTGACTTACTAGCGCAATCGATGTTTCCTTCATACATCGACAACCAATCCATGCCTAATATCACATCCAATCCTTGAGATTCCAATACTATTAGGTCTAAGGGAAACACATAGTTACCAATCCTTAATGGTAACCGATCACACCGTCGTCTAGCCATAAACTCCGCTCCTGGTGAGCTTACTAACATGGGTGACCTAAGGGCTTGGGTTGGCAGGTTATATTTATCCACAAATCCCCTTGATATGTATGAATGCGATGCACTTGTATCAAAAAGTATGAGTGCGGTAAATGACTTAACCAGAAACTTACCGATTACTGCATCAGGGTGATCTTCAACCTCCTCCACATTAATGTGGTTCACCTGTCCCCTATTGAAAGGGTTCGGCTTCTTCCCAGAGCTTTCATTGCCATTTCCATTCTGGCCTTCGGGACATTCATTGGCATAATGTCCGGTCTTGGAACACTTGAAACAGGTGACTTGACTCAGATCTCTCTTGGTTGGGGTCGATGGGGTGGTACGGTTCTGGCCGTTGCTTCCTCCATTCACATTACCATTCTTGTGGCCATTATGGTTGTGCGAACTACTTCCTCCATGGGTGTGCTGAAACTGAAATCCCGGTTTAGGGGCAAAACGGGGTTCTGCTGGGCTCCAGAGTTATACTTCCCCTGTCCATACTTCCTCTTACGGTTCTCAATCCGCTGTTGCTTTCCTTCAATCATGACGGCATGATCTACCAACTCCTGTTAGTTGTTGAAACTTGCTACCATCAACTGCATGCTTAGCTCATCATTCAATCCTTCAAGAAACTTCTCCTGCTTAGCTGCATCCGTAGCAACGTCATCTGGGGCATAACGTGCTAACTTGCTGAAATCGTCAACGTACTGGCCAACCGTCCTTCCTCCTTGGCGTAAGTTGTGAAACTCACACTTCTTCATGGCCATAGCTCCTGCTGAAACATGGGCAGTGCGGAAAGCTTGCTGAAACTGATCGCATGTGACAGTGTCAACTGGGTAAGTGGCTGTGAAATTCTCCCACCATGCTGCCGCGGGTCCGTCAAGCTGGTGAGCGGCAAACTTCACTTTCTCACCATCCGTGCATCCTGCAGTGGTCAACTCCCTTCCTATCTTGCAGAGCCAATCGTCTGCTACTATTGGCTCGATGCTACTGGAAAACACCGGCGGATTCAGCCTAAGGAAACGGGCTAAGTGGTCAACATGTGGTGGTGGTGGTGGGTTGTTGTTGTTGTTCTGCTGGTTCTGAACTAACATCTACATCAATTGATTCTGTTGCTGGATCAACTGAGTGAGCTCCGGTGGAAATCCATTGTCACGTCTCGGAGGCATCTGAGGGTTTAGAAAAGACGAGAATTAAGAATAGAGTGAGGTCTAAAGGGAAAACACTACCCCAATGCACATGAGCAAATGCACACAGAATCACTTCATTCAATCAAACAAGGGCTTACAATCGGTCTAAAACTATCGCAAAAGTGCTCGACTATAATGTTTACAGGGGGAATACTACTACTATCTGGTGGTCATCTAGAAATTTGAACCGGTGGAAGACTCCATGATATCTGCTCCAGCTTCGTCTTCAAAGTCGGGTTCACTTGGATACGAATCGGTGTCGTCGATGATGATGTAGTTGTCTGGACATGCGACGTACTCGTCTTCCTCTTTGGATGCTAACTTCCTCTTGAGTTCTTCAATCTCCTGCTTAAGATAGTCATTGTGTCTTGCTAGAGCTACGATCTCGTCCATGTAGTCCTTGCGTGTAGACTTCAGTTCTCCTTCTAGCTCGATGATCCTTTGCCTTTGCATTCTTCAACTCTATCATATCATTGCACATCTGGTTCTCGTGGCGTCGAATGTGCTGGTTTAACTCCTGGATGAAAGATGCAATGGATCTATCCTTCTTGGTGCTGACTAACTCCCATTGCTCATCTCGGCGTCCACAAATCTGGTATATAGTGTCCTTGAGGTCTTCTTGCTAAACTTCTCCAATGCGTCCTATGGTGATATGAGCTGCCATGCTCTTTCCCAGACTCCAGGTTGGTGCATTGAAAACACTATCTATAGGCTTCGTGATTGGCGCGAATGTTTTTCCCGGAACGTGAGCTTGAATCTTCCAGCGCTCCTCTTCAGGCAGAGTGGCGTTGAAGGTTCCCGTGAAGCTTGGTAATCCAATGTTCAGGTACTTGGTGACTTCCTTCAAGTGAAATCCAAAAGGTGTGCCTTCATCCGATTGAGCGTACTTAATCTTCGCGTTCGTCATCCTAAAAGTGTAGAAAAGATGAGGAGTTAGAAAATGAGAAGAGAGTGGCGTTCTATGGCTTTAACTTAGTGGTCGTGTCCTACAGTCAGCGTGTGCTCTGATACCATCTCTGTAGCGACCCGACCCGAATGGATCAAGTGCTCTGTGCTCAGGTGTCATCCCTAGATCAGTAATGCTGACACCACACAGTACATCAAAGGATTTATAGCAGAGTGGCAATCACACACTTATTACAACGTTGTCTCAAAAGAGAGCTTATTACAATAAATATGGCTTAAGGCCAACTAGTGTCGATAACAGCGGAAGACTTGGAAGATAAATGGGTCCATCAACTCCAACGGCATCACTGAGTATAGAACCACGACCTAAAAGCACCTTACTCGTCGTCTGAAAAGTCTGCAACATGAGAAGTTGCAGCCTGAAAACGGGTCAGCACATGGAATATGCTGGCAATGTAACACATAGAGAGTAATGGAATGAAACAGCTATACTATATGCATATATGGCTGGTGGAAAGCTCTATGGTTACAGTTTTGCGTAAAGCCAGTTTTTCCCTACTGCAAAGGAATAAATTTATTTAACTATCATGGTAGTTGTTGAACATCGAGAATGGTTGACAGCATTCCGATCCCAATTAAGTGAACAATTAAAACCCATCAATATTAATTAGAGTAACATGTTGAGATTCACAATGATATTCAAGTACTAGATACTCAAGTTGTCCATAACCGGGGACACGATTAATCATGATTAGTTTGTACACTCTGCAGAGGTTTGCACACTTTTCCCCACATGACTCGATCGCCTCCGTTTGTTTTCTCGAACTACATGGTGTTTGAGAAACGGATGACCGAGACATAGTCTTTCAGAAGCGCTAGCACCTTACATGTGGGGTAGACCGTACCACCTATAACCCCTACATCTGCTAGTCCACCCCGTAAGAGTTCGCACAACTTAGTCAACTATGCCAGAGCCCATAGTAGCATGTGGCTGCACACAGAAGTTTCTAGCATGAATTATCTTATGATCCCTTTGAGCCTGGGTGGCGGTCCAAAATAAAACAGGCAAGTCCTGATAGACATCAGGTGCCTCAATCCACCCAGATGTGTGTTTAAGTTGCCACCTTAGATAAACCATTAAAATTATCAACTCACATCTGTCATGGATATCACTCACCCAATCCACGTCTACTAGCATAGCATGTCATAAATAGCAAACGTAGAAGTAACTCCCAAAGGTTTCATAATAATACAGGTAATAGGTACTACCTCATCTACTTCCCATCCCTCAATTTAATTAGATCCTAATCATGCAATGTGAGAGGATTGATCTAATGCAATAAAACATGGGTTGTAGAAAAGGTATGATCAAAGTGTTACTTGCCTTGCTAATGATCCGCGAGACCTAGGGTTTCGAAGTAACAAGCGGCGCAATCCGGGTGATCTATCGCAGACAAACAACAAACATACAATAAGTACTCATCTAATGCACAGGTAAAACTCGAATGAGAGAACGAACCAGAAAGTTCAACTTAAGAACTCCGGTTGCAAAGAAAGAACGAACCGAACAAAGAAACAGAAAACAAAACGGCGGAAGAAAACAACTCGGTTCTAGCAAGTTAAATCTAGGTCAAATTTTACCGGGGCAAAAACTTGTTTAAGTTGATTAGACGGAACGGCGGTTTCGAAACGAAAATCCAGGCGCTTGAATCACCTGATTCCGATAAACGAGCGAGAAGAAAGACTAGAACGAAGATCGGATCTGAGATCACGATCGCGAAATAAATCCGACGAAAAGAAAAAGAAGAACAATTAAACGAACGGGCGTCGTTAACCGGGGAATAATCGGTGATCACGTTCGTTGAGACGAACGATCCGAAAGAAGAACGAAAACCGATCTAGGGTTTTCGGAAAAGAAACCGAAAAAGAAACGGAAAACCGATCTAGGGTTTCGGAAGAAAACCGAAACAAAAACCGGAAGAAAAAGAAAAGAATCAGAGAGAAAACGGAACGGTTCTTTTAGGAAAAACCGGACCGGGGAAGAAAAAGAGAGGCGCGGCTACCTCGGGAGGCGGGCTCCGGGCGGCGACTAAGGGCGGCGGCGGCGGCTAGGCGCGGGGCGGCGCGGCTAGGCGGCGGCGGCGCGGCTATGGCGGCGGCGGGGCTGCGCGCT
>NC_041384.1:575373165-575469099 GCF_002162155.2 Triticum dicoccoides | reverse complement strand
GAGGGGGGGGATTTACTTGGGGTAGGGGGCAAGCAAAAGAAAAAGAAACAAGGAAAGAGGGGGGGCTAACCGGCCTAGAGTCTTACTAGGACTCGGCCTGGGCGGCGGCTGCCTGCGCCTGGCGCTGGCGCACGCGCGCAAGGAGGCTGGGGCGCGGCGGCGGCTAGCTGGGCCTTGGCCCGGCTGGCCTGCGGGAGTTTTTTTTATAAAACGGTTTCGCGCGCAGAAAAACAAAAGAAAGAAAATCTAAACGAACTCCAAAATTCCTAAAGTAAATTTTCCCCGACTCCTAAAAATGAGTCAAACAAAATGAACTTTGCTCCGGGCCTAAAATGCAATTTTTGAAAACACGCATTTTTCCCTATCCAAAACAAACAAACTCCGGCAAACAAAATTTGATCTATTTATTAAATCTTCATTTTTCCTCAATTTTGGGAAAGTCATATTATTCCCTCTCTCATATATTTTGACACCGGAAAAATAATTGAAGATGAAATAAAATAAATCAAATGATCCTCTTTTCAAAATTTGAGAAAACTCAAATATGAAAATAACGAAATCTCCAACTCTCTCCGAGGGTCCTTGAGTTGCGTGAAATTTCTAGGATCAACCAAAATGCAAGAAAATATGATATGCATGATGATCTAGTGTATAACATTCCAAATTGAAAATTTGGGATGTTACAGCTAGTGAGCCTCGCAAATCTGAATATAAAGACTTTCTTGCTAGTATAACTGTGGGGGAATCTAGGGAAATCACGCAAAACCATAGGGAGCATTCATTTTCCTGCCATACATTATTTTGCTCTCTTCATAGGTAGATGCATTAACGGTAAGGATGAGGCATGTCACATGTGTGTTCCTGATCTTAGTGTTCTCAAGAGTGATGTATTAGGAGATAGACAATATAACTTGGGGGCCATTGTTGCACGTAGGTTGCATAACAATAATATTAATGGAGATTTCTTTGGTGGAATTTATGCAACCCGTTTAGCTAATTTTCTTGAGATACCCACACGTGGAGATGATATTGAGTTGCCTCCTGCTTATTTAGATTATAATGCTATGGTTCGTCATCAGTTTGTTGAGAGGAACGATCAGTCCCTCCAGTACCAACTAATCTTTGACAGACGACGTACCTATCACGTCGCTCTCCCTGCTCCTACTTTCTTTGACTTTCAGGCAAAAGGGAGATATGTTATAACCAGGGAGGAGGCAAACGAGTACGAGAGGAGGACGGAGGCAGCTCGCCTCCAAGCTGCAGCTCTTCAGGCAGTAGTTGATGCATCTTAGTACGACCCCAGCTTCAACTTCGGATATCCACCAGGCCATCCATGAGCATAGACCAACTTAGGCCAAAAGCCTAAGCTTGGGGGAGTACGTATCTCTCACCGACATTACATTCATGTTCACACACTCATGCTAGTTGTCGGTGCTCATACTTTTTCATTGTATCATCCATGCTAGTTTATTTTCTTTTTATGCTTTCTTCTTGTGTGTTTGAAAAACCTTAAGAAAAAACAAAAAAGTTAGTTGTAGCTTTTAGATAGCTTACTTTCCATGCCTGTAGTAGTAGTAATTAAAAAGAAAACCCAAAAAGATTTCTCGTTCTTCTTTTGCTTGTTGGGAGCTTTCCCGTGTAAATAGTTTTGTTTCTTTTCTCTTCTTTGGGGGTCGAGAGGAGAAGACCACGATGAAAATGTTGAGTGGCCCTGATATGCATTATTCTTGATCTAACAAAGAGCCCATATCACCTTGTCTTCTCCCATGTATTGAATGCTTGCAGATTCCAGCTTAGTCCAATGCACGTGCACTATCATTATTATCCACACTATTCGGTCATGCAAGTGAAAGGACATAATGACGATATATGACGAACTGACTGAGATGAGAAAATATGGTCTGAACTCGACCTCTCTTGTTTTTGTAAATATGATTAGTTCATCATTCCTGATTCAGCCTATTATGAATGAAACATGTTTGCAATGACAATTAGAGATTATAGTTGCTTATGTCAGGCTTAATTTGCTAGGAGTTTATAATGGTTTACCTTGCGTGCCAACATGCTATTAAAATGGTTGTGATGTGGTATGATAGGGTGGTATCCTCCTTTGAACGATTCGAGTGGCTTGACTTGGCACATGTTTACGCATGTAGTTGAAACAAAATCAACATAGCCTCTACGATATTTATGTTTATGGTGAATTATATCCTACTCATGCTTGCATTCAGTGTTGATTAATTTTAATGCATGTTCATGACTGTTGTTGCTCTCTAGCTGGTCGCTTCCCAGTCTCTTTCTAGCCTTCACTTGTACTAAGCGGGAATACTGCTTGTGCATCCAATTCCATAAACCCCAAAGTTATTCCATATGAGTCCACAATACCTTCCTATATACGGTATCTACCCGTCGTTCCAAGTAAATTTGTATGTGCCAAACACTAAACCTTCAAATAAGCATTCTGTTTTGCGTGCTCGAATAGCTCATGTATCAACTAGGGTTGTCTGTATCCTCCATGCTAGGCGGGTCATTCTCAAGAGGAGTGGACTCCGCTCCTCACTCACGAGAAAATGACTGGTCACCGGGATGCCCAGTCCCATGCTCAAATCAAATCAAAATAATTGCAAAAAAACTCCCCACCCATTGTTTCGGGCAAGCCATGGATTGATGCTTGTTGGTGGTGGGGGAGTATAAACTTTACCATTCTTCTTGGGAACCGCCTATAATGTGTGTAGCATGGAAGATATCGAGATCTCTCGGTTGTTATGTTGACAATGAAAGTATACTACTCAAAATATTATTCATCTCTATTTCAAAATCGAGCTCTGGCACCTCTAAAAATCCCTGCTTCCCTCTATGAAGGGCCTATCTATTTACTTTTATGTTGAGTCATCATCCTCTTATTAAAAAGCACCAGTTAGAGATCACCACTCTCAGTTGCATGTATTATCGTTAGTTTACATTGAGTATGACTTAATTGGATCTCTTTTACCATGAATTACAATGTCTAGCCAGTACTTGATCTTTAAAGGTGCTCTGCATTTATTTTTTGCGGTCTCAGAAAGGGCTAGCGAGATATCATCTTGTTATATCATATTATGATTGTTTTGAGAAAGTGTTGTCATCCGAGATTTATTATTATTGCTCGCTAGTTGATTATGTCATCGATATGAGTAAACATGAGACCTAAATGTTACTGCGAATATGGTTAGTTCATAATCTTTGCTAAAAACTTGAATGCTGGCTTTACATATTTACAACAACAAGAGCAAACAGAGTTTGCAAAAGTTTTTCTTTATCACTTCCAATTTGTCAACTGAACTACTTGAGGACAAGCAAATGTTTAAGCTTGGGGGAGTTGATACGTCTCCGACGTATGTACTTTTACAAACACTTTTGCCCTTGTTTTGGACTCTAACTTGCATGATTTGAATGGAACTAACCCGGACTGACGTTGTTTTCAGCAGAATTGCCATGGTGTTATTTTAGTGCAAAAATATAAGTTCTCAGAATGACCTAAAAATCAATGGAGATTATTTTTGGAATATATAAAAAATACTGGCGGAAGAATCAACGTTAGGGGGCCCACACCCTGTCCACGAGGGTGGGGGGCGCGCCTACCCCCTGCCTCGTGGGCCCCCTGACGCTCCACCGACCTCAACTCCAACTCCATATATTCACTTTCGGGGAGAAAAAAAATCAAAGAGAAGGATTCATCACGTTTTACAATACAGAGCCGCCGCCAAGCCCTAAACTCTCTCGGGGGGGGGGCTAATCTGGAGTCCGTTCGGGGCTCCGGAGAGGGGAATCCGTCGCCATCATCATCATCAACCTTCCTCCATCACCAATTTCATGATGCTCACCGCCGTGCGTGAGTAATTCTATCATAGTCTTGTTGGACGGTGATGGGTTGGATGAGATTTATCATGTAATCGAGTTAGTTTTGTTAGGGTTTGATCCCTAGTATCCACTATGTTCTGAGATTGATGTTGCTATGACTTTGCTATGCTTGATGCTTGTCACTGGGGCCCGAGTGCCATCATTTCAGATCTGAACCTATTATGTTTTCATGAATATATGTGAGTTCGTGATCCTATCTTGCAAGTCTATAGTCACCTATTATGTGTTATGATCCGTTAACCCCGAAGTGACATCGGGATACTTACCGGTGATGACCGTAGTTTGAGGAGTTCATGTATTCACTATGTGTTAATGCTTTGGTCTGGTACTCTATTAAAAGGAGGCCTTAATATCCCTTAGTTTCCAATAGGACCCTGGTGCCACGGGAGGGTAGGACAACAGATGTCATGCAAGTTCTTTTCCATAAGCACGTATGACTATATTCGGAATACATGCCTACATTAGATTGATGAAGTGGAGCTAGTTCTGTGTCACCGTATGTTATAACTGTTGCATGATTGATCGCATCCGACATAATTATCCATCACCGATCCAATGCCTACGAGCTTTTGATATATTGTTCTTTGCTTATTTACTTTTCCATTGCTATTGTTACAATCACTATAAAACCAAAAATATTACTTTTGCTACCTTTACCACTATTATCATATTACTTTGCTACTAAATACTTTGCTGCAGATATTAAGTTTCCTGGTGTGGTTGAATTGACAACTCAACTGCTAATACTTGAGAATATTCTTTGGCTCCCCTTGTGTCGAATCAATAAATTTGGGTTGAATACTCTACCCTCGAAAATTGTTGTGATCCCCTATACTTGTGGGGTTATCAGTTCGACACTCTTACTTATCGACAGGACTACGATAGATCCCCTATACTTGTGGGTCATCAGTAACTTCATCATCATCGTTAATGCGCCATCGTGCTGACGCAACTCACCCTCGGCCTCAACTGGATCAAGAGTATGAGGGAAGTCACCGAGCTGAACGTGTGCAGATCGCGGAGGTGCCGTGCGTTCGGTATTCGATCGGTTGGATCACGAAGACGCTCGACTACATCATCCGCGTTACTAAATGCTTCCACTTTTGGTCTACGAGGGTACGTAGACACACTCTCCCCTCTCATTGCTATGCATCTCCTAGATAGATCTTGCGTGATCGTAGGATATTTTTTGAAATACTGTGTTCCCCAACAGTGGCATCAGAGCCAGGTCTATGCGTAGATGTTTTATGCATGAGTAGAACACAAAGAGTTGTGGGCGATAATAGTCATACTGCTTACCAGCATGTCATACTTTGATTCGGCGGTATTGTTGGATGAAGCGGCCCAGACCGACATTACATGACCGCGTTCATGAGACTAGTTCTACCGACGTGCTTCGCACATAGGTGGCTAGTGGGTGTCTATTTCTCCAACTTTAGTTGAGTCGAGTGTGACTACGCCCGATCCTTGTTGAAGGTTAAAACAACACACTTGATGAAAAATCGTTGTGGTTTTTGATGCGTAGGTAAGAACGGTTCTTGCTAAGCCCGTAGCAGCCACATAAAACTTGCAACAACAAAGTAGAGGACGTCTAACTTGTTTTTGCAGGGCATGTTGTGATGTGATATGGTCAAGACATGATTATATAAATTGTTGTATTAGATGATCATGTTTTGTAACAAAGTTATCGGCAACTGGCAGGAGCCATATGGTTGTCGCTTTATTGTATGAAATGCAATCGCCATGTAATTGATTTACTTTATCACTAAGCAATAGCGATAGTCGTGGAAGCAATAGTTGGCGAGCCGACAATGATGCTACGATGGAGAACAAGGTGTCAAGCCGGTGATGATGGTCATCATGACGGTGCTTTGAACATGGATATCAAAGTCACAAGATGATGATGGCCATATCATATCACTTATATTGATTGCATGTGATGTTTATCTTTTATGCATCTTATTTTGCTTAGTACGGCGGTAGCATTATAAGATGATCTCTCACTAAATTTCAAGGTATAAGTGTTCTCCCTGGGTATGCCGTTGCCACAGTTCGTCGTGCCGAGGCACCACGTGATGATCGGGTGTGATAAGCTCTACGTTCACATACAACGGGTGCAAGCCAGTTTTTGCACATGCGGAATACTCTGGTTAAACTTGACGAGCCTAGCATATGCAAATATGGCCTCGGAACACTGAGACCGAAAGGTCGAACATGAATCATATAGTAGATATGATCAACATAGAGATGTTCACCATTGAAAACTACTCCATCTCACATCATGATCGGACATGGTTTAGTTGATGTGGATCACGTGATCATTTAGATGACTAGAGGGATGTCTATCTAAGTGCGAGTTCTTAAGTAATATGATTAATTGAACTTAAATTTATCATGAACTTAGTCTTGATAGTATTTGCATATCTATGTTGTAGATCAATTGCTCGAGTATAGCTTCCCTGTTTTATTTATGATATGTTCCTAGAGAAAACTATGTTGAATGATGTTAGTAGCAATGATGCAGACCTATTGCAGGAGCAGATGCAGACATTATGAATGTTTGGCAAGCTCGGTATGATGAATACTTGATAATTTAGTGCGCCATGCTTTACGGCTTAGAACCAGTGAGCATGTGCATCTGCTAAAATTGGTATTTCAGACTCATGCCTGAGTCGAGAGATATGAGACCTCTGACAAGTACTTTGCCTACAAGATGGAGGAGAATAGCTCAACCAGTGAGCATGTGCTCAGAATGTCTGAGTACTACAATCGCTTGAATCAAGTGGGAGTTAATCTTCCAGATAAGATAGTGATTGACAGAGTTCTCTAGTCACTATCGCCAAGTTACTGGAACTTCGCGATGAACTATAATATGCAAGGGATGATGAAAACGATTCCCGAGCTCTTCGTGATGCTGAAATCAACGAAGGTAGAAATCAAGAAAATCATCAAATGTTGATGGTTAACAAGAGCACTAGTTTCAAGTAAAAGGGCAAGGGAATGAAAGGGAACTTCAGGAAGAATGGAAAGCAAGTTGTCACTCCCGTGAAGAAGCCCAAAGCTAGACCTAAGCCTGAAATTGAGTGCTTCTACTGCAAAGATAATGGTCACTAGAAGAGGAACTTCCCCAAATACTTGGTGGATAAGAAGGATGGCAAAGTGAACAAAAGTATATATGATATACATGTTATTGATGTGTACTTTACTAGTATTCATAGTAGCCCCTGGGTATTTGATACTGATTCAGTTGCTATGATTAGTAACTCGAAACAGGAGTTACAAAATGAACTAAGACTAGTTAAGGGCGAGGTGACGATGTGTGTTGGAAATGATTCCAAAGGTTGATAAGATCACCATCGCACACTCCCTTTACCTTCGGGATTAGTGTTGAACCTAAAATAAATGTTATTTGGTGTTTGCGTTGAGCATAATATGATTGGATCATGTTTATTGCAATACGGTTATTCATTTAAGTCAAAGAATAATTGCTATTCTGTTTACATGAATAAAACCTTCTGTGGTCATACACCCAAGGTGAATGGTTTACTGAATCTCGATCGTAGTGATACACACATTCATGATATTGATGCCAAAAGATGCAAAGTTGATAATGATAGTGTAAAATACTAGTGGCACTGCCGTTTAGGTCATATTGGTGTAAAGCGCATGAAGAAACTCCATGCTGATGGGCTTTTGGAATCACTTTATTATGAATCACTTGATGCTTGCGAACCATGCCTCATGGGCAAGATGGCTAAGACTCCGTTCTCCAGAACAATGGAGCGAGCAACAGACTTATTAGAAATAATACATACTGATGTATGCAATCCAATGAGTGTTGAGGCTCGCGGCGGGTATCGTTATTTTCTGACCTTCACAGATGATTTGAGCAGATATGAGTATATCTACTTAATGAAACACAAGTCTGAAACGTTTCAAAAGTTCAAAGAATTTCAGAGTGAAGTGGAGAATCATCGTAACAAGAAAATAAAGTTTCTACGATCTGATCGCAGAGACGAAATATTTGAGTTACGAGTTTGGCCTTCAGTTGAAACAATGTCGAATAGTTTCGCAACTCACGCCACCTGGAACACCACAGCGTAATGGTGTCCGAACGCCGTAACCATACTTTATTAGATATGGTGCGATCTATGATGTCTCTTACCGATTTAGCACTATCGTTTTGGGGTTATGCATTAGAGACAGCTGCATTCACGTTAAATGGGGCACCGTCTAAAAATCTGTTGAGATGACACCGTATGAATTATGGTTTAGCAAGAAACCTAAGCTGTCATTTCTTAAAGTTTGGGGTTACGATGCTTATGTGAAAAAGTGTCCGCCTGATAATCTCAAACCCAAATCGAAGAAGTGTGTCTTCATAGGATACCAAAAAAACAGTTGGGTACACCTTCTATCACAGATCTGAATGCAAGATCTTTGTTGCTAAGAGCGGATCCTTTCTAGAGAAGGAGTTTCTCTCAAAATAAGTGAGTCGGAGGGAAGTAGAACTTGATGAGGTAATTGTACCTTCTCCCGAATTGGAAAATAGTTCATCACAGAAATCAGTTCCAATGATGCCTACACCAATTAGTGAGGAAGTTAATGATGATGATCATGAAACTTCAGATCAAGTTACTACCGAACCTCGTAGGTCAACTAGAGTACGTTCCGCACCAAAGTGGTACAGTAATCCTGTTCTAGAAGTCATGTTACTAGACCATTATGAACCTATGAACTATGAGGAAGCGATGATGAGCCCAGATTACGCGAAATGGCTTAAGGCCATGAAATCTGAGATGGGATCCATGTATGAGAACAAAATATGGACTTTGATTGACTTGCCCGATGATCGGTGAGCCATTCAGAATAAATGGATCTTCAAGAGGAAGACAGACACTGATAGTAGTGTTATTAATCTACAAAGCTCGAATTGTCGCAAAAGTTTTCGACAAGTTCAAGGTGTTGAGTATGATGAGATTTTCTCACTCGTATCGATGCTTAAAAGTTTGTCTGAATCATGTTAGCAGTTGCCGCATTTTATGAAATCTGGCAAATGGATATTAAAACTACATTCCTTAATGGATTTATTAAAGAAGAGTTGTATATGATGCAACTAGAAAGTTTTTGTCAATCCTAAAGGTGCTAACAAAGTGTGCAAGCTCCAGCGATCCATCTATGGACTGGTGCAAGCATCTTGGAGTTGGAATATACGCTTTGATGAGTTGATCAATGCATATAGTTTTGTATAGACTTTTGGAGAAGCCTGTATTTACAAGAAAGTGAGTGGGAGCACTACAGCCTTTCTGATAAGTATATGTGAATGACATATTGTTGATCAGAAATGATGTAGAATTTTCTGGAAAGCATAAAGGAGTGTTTGCAAGAAGTTTTTCAAAGAAAGTCCTCGGTGAAGCTGCTTACATATTGGGCATCGAGATCTATAGAGATAGATCAAGACGCTTGATAAATTTTTCAATAAGTACATACCTTGACAAGTTTTTGTAGTTCAAAATGGAACAGTCAAATAAGGAGTTATTGCCCGTGTTGCAAGGTGTGAAGTTGAGTAAAGACTCAAAACCCGACCACGGCAGAAAATAGAAAGAGAATGAAAAGTCATTCCCTATGCCTCAATCATAGGTTCTATAAAGTATGCTATACGGTGTACCAGACCTATTGTATACCTTAGCATGATTTTGGCAAGGGAGTACAATACTGATCTAGGAGTAGATCACTGGACAATGGTCAAAATTATCCTTAGAGGACTAAGAAAATATTTCTCGGTTATGGAGGTGATAAAAGAGTTCGCCGTAAAGAGTTACGTCGATGCAAGCTTTTGACACCGATCTAGATGACTCTAAGTCTCGATCTAGATACATATTGAAAGTGGGAGCAATTAGTTAGAGTAGCTCCATGCACAGTGTAGACATAGAAATTTGCAAAATACATACGGATCTGAATGTTGTAGACCCATGACTAAACTTCTCTCACAAGCAAAACATGATCACTCTTTGGGTGTTAATCACATAGCAATGTGAACTAGATTATTGACTGTAGTAAACACTTTGGGTATTAGTCACATGAAGATGTGAACTAATCACATAAAGATGTGAACAATTGGTGTGAAATCACATGACGATGTGAACTAGATTATTGACTCTAGTGCAAGTGGGAGACTGAAGGAAATATGCCCTAGAGACAATAATAAAGTTGTTATTTATATTTCCTTATATCTTGATAAATGTTTATTATTCATGCTAGAATTGTATTAACCGGAAACTTGGTACACGTGTGAATACATAGACAAACAAAGTGTCCCTAGTATGCTCTACTTGACTAGCTCATTAATCAAAGATGGTTAAGTTTCCTAGCCATAGACATGTGTTGTCATTTGATGAGCGGGATCACATCATTAGAGAATGATGTGATGGAAAAGACCCATCCATTCGCTTAACACTATGATCATTTAGTTTATTGCTATTACTTTCTTCATAACTTATACATGTTCCTCAGACTATGAGATTATGCAACTCCTGAATACCGGAGGAACACCTTGTGTGCTATCAAACATCACAACATAACTGGGTGATTATAAAGATGCTCTACAGGTGTCTCTGATGGTGTTTGTTGAGTTGGCATAGATCGAGATTAGGATTTGTCACTCCGTATCTCAGAGACATATCTCTGGGCCCTCTCGGTAATGCACATCACTACGAGCCTTGCAAGCAATGTGACTAATGAGTTAGTCACGGGATGATGCATTACGGAATGAGTAAATAGACTTGCCGGTGACGAGATTGAACTAGGTATGATGATACCGATGATCGAATCTCGGGCAAGTAACATACCGATGACAAAGGGAACAACGTATGTTGTTATGCGGTTTGACCGATAAAGATCTTCATATAATATGTAGGAACCAATATGAGCATCCAAGTTCCGCTATTGGTTATTGGCCGGAGATGAGTCTCGATCATGTCTACATAGTTCTCGAACCTGTAGGGTCCGCACGCTTAACGTTCGATGACGATATGTATTATGAGTTATGTGAATTGATGTACCGAAGGTTGTTCGGAGTCCCAGATGTGATCACAGACATGGCGATGAGTCTTGAAATGGTCGAGACATAAAGATTCATATATTGGAAGGCTACATTCGGACACCGGAATGGTTCGGGTCGTTTCGGATAAGTTTCGGAGTAGCATTGTCCCTTCTCTCTTTTTCTCTCATTTTTTCTCTTTTACTTTTTTTCTTTTCTCTTTTTTTGGGCCTTCTCTTTTATTATTATTTGGCCTCCGTTTTTTTATTTCCTCACATGGGACAATGCTCTAATAATTATGATCATCACACTTCTATTTATTTACAACTCAAAGATTACAACTCGATACTTAGAACAAAAATATGACTCTATATGCATGCCTCCGGCGGTGTACCGGGATGTGCAATGAATCAAGAGTGACATGTATGAAAAATTATGAATGGTCGCTTTGCCACAAATACGATGTCAACTACATGATCATGCAAGGCAATATGACAATGATGGATCATGTCATAATAAATGGAACAGTGGAAAGTTGCATGGCAATATATCTCGGAATGGCTATGGAAATGCCATAATAGGTTCGTATGGTGGCTGTTTTGAGGAAGGTAAATGGTGGGTTTATGGTACCGGCGAAAGTTGCGCGGTACTAGAGAGGCTAGCAATGGTGGAAGGGTCAGAGTACATATAATCCATGAACTCAACATTAGTCATAAAGAACTCACATACTTATTGCAAAAATATACAAGTCAACAAATACCAAGCACAACACGCACGCTCCTAGGGGATAGATTGGTAGGAAAATACCATCGCTCGTCCCCTACCGCCACTCATAAGGAAGACAATCATAAAATACCTCATGCTTCAAATTTGTTACACAACGGTTACCATACGTGCATGCTACGGGACTTGCAAACCTCAACACAAGTATTTCTCAAATTCACAACTACTCTACTAGCATGACTCCAATATCACCGTCCTCATGTCTCAAAACAATCATCAAGTATCAAACTTCTCCTACTATTCAACACACTTTATATGAAAGTTTTTATTATACCCATCTTGGATGCCCATCATATTAGGACTAGTTTAATAACCAAAGCAAATTACCACGTTGTTCTAAAAGACTCTCAAAATAATATAAGTGAAGCATGAGAGATTAATAATTTTTATAAAATAAAACCACCACCGTGCTCTAAAAAGATATAAGTGAAGCACTAGAGCAAAATTGTATAGCTCAAAAGATATAAGTGAAGCACATAGAGTATTCTAATAAATTCCAATTCATGCGTGTCTCTCACAAAAGGTGTGTACAGCAAGGATGATTGTGGTAAACTAAAAAGAAAAGACTCAAATCATACAATATGCTCCAAGCAAAACACATATCATGTGGTGAATAAAAATATAGCCTCAAGTAAAGTTACCGATAGACGAAGACGAAAGAGAGGATGCCTTCCGGGGCATCCCCAAGCTTAGGCTTTTGGTTGTCCTTAAATTTTACCTTGGGGTGCCTTGGGCATCCCCAATATTAGGCCCTTGCCATTTCTTGTTCCAAAATCCATCAAATCTTTACCCAAAAACTTGAAAACTTCACAACACAAAACTCAACAGAAAATCTCGTGAGCTCCGTTAGTATAAGAAAATAAACCACCACTTTAAGGTATTATAATTAACTCATTCTTTATTTATATTGGTGTTAAACCTACTATATTCCAACTTATCTATGGTTCATACCCCCCGATACTAGCCATAGGTGCATCAAAATAAGCAAACAACACGCGAAAACAGAATCTGTCAAAAATAGAATAGTCTGTAGCAATCTGTAGGTTTTGAATACTTCTGTAACTACAAAAATTCTGAAAAAATAGGACGGCATGACAATTTATATATTGATCTAGTGCAGTTGGAATAGGTATTTTATCGCTCTCTGGTAAAAAATGAAAATTATTTTCTCGAGCACATACTTTCTGTTTTTATCAGCAAGATCAAACAATAATCACCCAAGAAGATCCTAAAGGCTTTACTTGGCACAAACACTAATTAAAAGATAAAAACACAATCATAACAAAGGCTATATAAATTATTTACTACTAAACATGAACAAAAAGTAAAGAACAAAAAAAATTGGGTTGCCTCCCAACAAGTGCTATTGTTTAACGCCCCTAGCTAGGCATAAAAGCAAGAATAGATCTAGGTATTGCCATGATAATGATAAGGCAAATCGCGAAAACTCGTTTCATACTCCCTACGTTCAGCAGCAAGTTTCCTTTGTGGCAGGCAAAAGTAATCAAAGGGGCTAAATTTAATGGGACAGAAGTCCCCAAGATCAAGCTCGGGAGGTATTGGTTCCTCCTTTGGCCCCTCATATTGCACAACCAATTCATCATTATAAGCATTCTTTTGACCAAAAGTCATGAGCCTTTGTTCAAGAGACAAAACCTAACCCATTGTTCTGGATAGCAAAATTATCATTAAGTTCAGAAATTCTATAAACTAGAACATCAGTGGGAACCTTTTTTCTAAGGTTTTCATTAAAAGAAACATGATCTAAAGATCGTAAACGCATTATGTCTTCTTGATAAAAAAAGATTGCTTCTAGGGGGACGGTCGGCATCCACCCTATAATGCGCAAAAATTTCGTTGGCCTCTTTTATTATAAATCTGAACTCATGAGCTAAAAAGATGGTAGCTGCTCGCTTAACAGAAGAATGCTCAATATTGGAAAATTCTAGAAAAATCCTTTGTATGCAAGGATGCATGTGGATAAATTGTCTTTCAAGTTCAACCACGAGCAAAGATATAGCATCCGCAGGACTAATAGTTTTATGGAGAATAGACCCACCCATAGTGGGCAAAGCACCGGTGCAAGTAAAGAAATCTTGAATAACTCCTTTTCCAATAATATTACCACTACCAATCCGAAACTTTTTAGTGTGTAAAATAGTAGGTTCTTCATGAAGATTATTAAAAGCATCAAAGTTTCCCTCATCGTTACTACTATCCTTTCCAATGATAACCTCCCCAGTTTCAGACATGATGGCAACAAACTGCACTAAGAATGAACACACAAGAGGTAAGCGAAAAGAGACGAACGGAAGAGGGCGAATAAAATGGAAAAGGTGAAGTGGGGGAGAGGAACACGAGAGGCAAATGGAAAATAATGTAATGCGAGGGAGAATATTTTATGATGGGTATTTGGTATGTCTTGACTTGGCGTAGATCTCCCCGGCAATGGCGCCAGAAATCCTTCTTGCTACCTATTGAGCATGTGTTGGTTTTCCCTTGAAGAGGAAAGGGTGATGCAACAAAGTAGCGTAAGTATTTCCCTCATTTTTTGAGAACCAAGGTATCAATCTAGTAGGAGACAATGCGCAAGTCACCTAGTACCTGCACAAACAATCAAGAACCTCGCAACCAACGCGATAAAGGGGTTGTCAATCCCTTCGCGGTCACTTGCGAAAGTGAGATCTGGTAGAGATAATAAGATAAATATTTTTGGTATTTTGTTGTATAGATTGGAACATAAAAATAGTAAAGGAGATGCGATAATAAAAGAGATGCAATATAATAAGAAAGAGACCCGGGGGCCATAGATTTCACTAGTGGCTTCTCTCATGATAGCATGTATTACGGTGGGTGAACAAATTACTGCCGAGCAATTGATAGAAAAGTGCATAGTTATGAAGCTATCTAAGGCAATGATCATGAACATAGGCATCACGTCCGTGTCAAGTAGATCGAAGCGATTCTGCATCTACTACTATTACTCCACACATCGATCACTATCCAACATGCATCTAGAGTATTAAGTTCATAAGAACAGAGTAATGCATTAAGCAAGATGACATGATGTAGAGGGATAAACTCAAGCAATATGATATAAACCCCATCCTTTTATCCTCGATGGCAACAATACATGGCTTGCTGCCCCTACTATCACTGGGAAAGGACACCGCAAGATTGAACCCAAAGCTAAGCACTTCTCTCATTGCAAGAAAGATCAATCTAGTAGGCCAAACTAAATCGATAATTCGAAGAGACTTGCAAAGATATCAAATCATGCATATAAGAATTCAGAAAAGAACCAAATAATATTAATAGATAATCAAGTTCATGAACCCACAATTCATCGGATCTCGGCAAACACACCGTAAAAGAGTATTATATCGAATAGATCTCCAAGAACATCAAGGAGAACTTTGTATTGAAGATCAAAGAGAGAGAAGAAGCCATCTAGCTAATAACAATGGACCCGAAGGTCTGTGGTAAACTACTCACGCTTAATCGGAGAGGCTATGGTGTTGATGTAGAAGCTCTCCGTGATCGGTTCCCCTCCTGTGGATCGCCGGAAAAGGCCCCAAGATGGGATCTGACGGGTACAGAAGGTTGCAGCAGTGGAAAAGTGGTTTCGCGGCTCCCCCTGATGTTTTTAGGGTATAAGAGCATATATAGGCGAAAGAAGTACGTCGGTGGAGCTCCGTGGGGCCCATGAGGGTGAGGGCACCCCTACCCCCTGGACGCGTCCTCCTATCTCGTGGACGCCTCACAGAGTTCCAGACTTCCACTCCAAGTCTCATGGTTTGCTTTCGGTCCAAGAAAGATCATCGCGAAGGTTTTATTCCAATTGGATTCCGTTTGTTATTCCTTTTCTGCGAAACACTGAAATAGGCAAAAAAATAGAATCTAGCACTGGGCCTCCGGTTAATAGGTTAGTCCCAAAAATAATATAAAATAGCATATTAAAGCCCATTAGACATCCAAAACAGATAATATAATAGCTTGGAACAATCAAAGATTATAGATACGTTGGAGACGTATCATCCATCAACCATGAACCCAACACATGTTTCGTCTTTCAAATGTCGTCGATGCAGACCATAATTTGCATCTGCTTCTAGACTACCTCCCAAGATCCACGTTGACGCTAGAGCAGACATCGTCGCAATGGCGGATCCCGACGACAGAAGTCCATCACAAGGATGTCGTCGCTGTTGGGGAAAACAGTATTTCAAAATTTTCCTACGATCACGCAAGATCTATCTAGGTGATGCATAGCAACGAGAGGGGAGAGTGTGTACACATACCCTCGTAGACCAAAAGCGGAAGTGTTTAGTAATGTGGTTGATGTAGTCGAACATCTTCGCGATCAATCGATCCAAGCACTGAACGTGCGGCACCTCTGTGTTCAGCACACGTTCAGCACGATGACGTCCCTCAAGGTCTTGATCCAGTTGAGGACGAGGGAGAGTTCCGTTAGCATGATGGCGTGTTGACGGTGATGATGAAGTTACCGGCGTAGGGCTTCTCCTAAGCACTACGACGATATGACCGAGGTGTGTAACTGTGGAGGGGGGCACCGCACATGGCTAAGAGAAGACTTGGTCTCCTTTGGGGTGCCCCCCTCCCATATATATAACAGAGAGGGGAAGAGGAGGCCGGCCCAAGGGGGCGTGCCAAAGGGGGAGTCCTACTTGGACTCTCGGTCCAAGTAGGATTTGAAGGAAATATGCCCTAGAGGCAATAATAAAGTTGTTGTTTATATTTCCTTATATCATGATAAATGTTTATTATTCATGCTAGAATTGTATTAACCAGAAACTTAGTACATGTGTGAATACATAGACAAAACTGAGTGTCCCTAGTATGCCTCTACTAGACTAGCTCGTTAATCAAAGATGGTTAAGTTTCCTGACCATAGACATGTGTTGTCATTTGATGAACGGGATCACATCATTAGAGAATGATGTAATGGACAAGACCCATCCGTTAGCTTAGCATTAATGATTGTTTAGTTTTATTGTATTGCTTTCTTCATGACTTATACATATTCCTTTGACTATGAGATTATGCAACTCCCGGTCACCGAAGGAATACCTTGTGTGCTATCAAATGTCACAACATAACTGGGTGATTATAAAGATGCTCTACAGGTATCTCCGAAGGTGTTTGTTGGGTTGGCATAGATTGAGATTAGGATTTGTCACTCCGAGTATCGGAGAGGTATCTCTAAGCCCTCTCAGTAATGCACATCATAATAAGCCTTGCAAGCAATGTGACTAATGAGTTAGTTGCAGGATGATACATTACGTAACGAGTAAAGAGACTTGCCGGTAACGAGATTGAACTAGGTATGGACATACCGACGATCGAATATCGGGCAAGTAACATACCGAACAAAGGGAATTACGTATGTTGCCATAAGGTTTGACCGATAAAGATCTTTGTAGAATATGTAGGAGCCAATATGGTCATCCAGGTTCCGCTATTGGTTATTGACTAGAGAGGTGTCTCGGTCATGTCTACATAGTTCTCGAACCCGTAGGGTCTGCACGCTTAACGTTCGCTGACGATATAGTACTATATGAGTTATGTATGTTGGTGACTGAATGTTGTTCGGAGTCCCGGATGAGATCACAGACATGATGAGCAGCTCCGGAATGGTCCGAGGGTAAAGATTGATATATAGGATGACATGGTTCGGCCAAGGGGTGAAAGCCCACGGGGCTTTAGGTCGGTGCAAAAGGAGTTTTGCGGAGGCTAGTGGGCCAGACGCCGAGGCCCATGGTGTCTGGGCCAGACGCCAAGGACCATGGCTTCTAGTTCTGGAAGTCCAAGAAGGACTCTTCCTTGCGGGCAAAACCGACTTTGAGGAGGTTTTTACTCCAAGTTTCGACCCCAGGGCTCAACATATAAATAGAGGGGCAGGGCTGGCACCTGGAACACATCAAGAAACACCAAGTCGTGTGCCGGCAACCCCGTCCCCTCTACTTTATCCTCTGTCATAGTTTTCGTAGTGCTTAGGCGAAGCCCTGCGGAGAATGTTCTTCACCAACACCGTCACCACGCCGTCGTGCTGCCGAAACTCATCTACTACTTCTCCCATCTTGCTGGATCAAGAAGGCGAGGACGTCATCGAGCTGAGGGTGCTGAACGCGGAGGTGCCGTACGTTTGGTACTTGATCGAGACAGATCGTGAAGGTGTACGACTACATCAACCGTGTTGATAAACGCTTCCGCTTTCGGTCTACGAGGGTACGTAGACACACTCTCCCCTCTCGTTACTATGCATATCCTAGATAGATCTTGCATGATTGTAGGAAATTTTCGAAATACTACATTCCCTAACAGGATTTGCCCCCTTTCCTATTCCAACTAGGAGAAGGAGGGAAGGAGGAAGAGGGGAGAAGGAAAGAGGGGTGTGCCGCCCCCTCCTGGTCCAATTCGGACCAACCATGGGGGTGTTGGGTAACGTAGTAATAATTCAAAATTTTCTTACGTGTCACCAAGATCAATCTAGGAGATGCTAGCAACGAGAGAGAAGGAGTGCATCTTCATACCCTTGAAGATCGCTAAGCGGAAGCGTTACAAGAACACAGTTGATGGAGTCATACTCGCGGCGATTCAAATCGCGGAAGATCCGATCCAAGCGCCGAACGGACGGTGCCTCCGCGTTCAACACACACGTACAACCCAGGGACATCTCCTCCTTCTTGATCTAGCAAGGGGAGATGAGAAGTTGAGGGAAAGCTCCGGCAGCACGACGGCGTGGTGGTGGAGCTTGCGGTTCTCCGGCAGGGCTTCGCCAAACAAGGAAATATAATAATAATCATCTTATTATTGCCTCTAGGGTATATTTCCAACAGTCTCCCACTTGCACTAGAGTCAATAATCTAGTTCGCATCGCCATATGATCAACACTCATAGTTCACATCTCCATGTGACTAACACCCAAAGAGTTTACTAGAGTCAATAATCTAGTTCACATCGCCATGTGATTAACACCCAAGAGTTTACTAGAGTCAATAATCTAGTTCACATCACCATGTGATTAACACTCAGTGAGTTCTAGGGTTTGATCATGTTATGCTTACGAGAGAGGTTTCAGTCAACGGGTCTGCAACATTCAGATCCGTGTGTTCTTCAAAAATCTCTATTTCATATTGTAGATGTTGCTACTATGCTCCACTTGGAGCTATTCCAAATGGTTGCTCCACTATACGTACCCGGTTTGCTACTCAGAGTCATCCGGATAGGTGTTAAAGCTTGCATTAACGTAACCCTTTACGCCGAACTCTTCATCACCTCCATAATCGAGAAACATTTCCTTATTCCCAAGGACAATTTTGACTGCTGTCCAATGATCCACTCCAGGATCATTCTCATACCCCCTTGCCAGACACACGGCAAGGCGCATCGCGGTACATAGCATGGCATATCATATAGAGCCTATGGCTAAGGCATAGGGGACGACTTTCTTCCTTTGTCTTTCTTCTGCCGTGGTCGAGCTTCAAGTCTTAACTTCACACCTTACAACTCAGGCAATAACTCCTTCTTTGACTGACCGATCTTGAACTCCTTCAAGATCATGTCAAGGTATGTGCTCTGTGGAAGTCTTATCAGGTGTCTTGATCTATCTTTGTAGATCTTGATACCCAACATGTAAGTAGTTTTACACAGGTCTTGCTTTGAAAAAACCCATTCAAACAACCCTTTATGCTTTTCAAAAATTCTACATCATTTTCGATCAACAATATGTCATCCACATATACTTATCAAAATGTTGTAGTGCTCCCACTCACTTTCTTGCAAATACAAGTTTCTTGCAAACTTTGTATAAACCCAAATGCTTTGATCACCTCATCAAAGCATATGTTCTAACTCCGAGATGCTTGCTCCAGTTCTTAGAAGGATCGCTGGAGTTTTCATAACTTTTAGCATCCTTAGGATTGACAAAACCTTCTGCTTGTATGACATACAACCTTTCCTCACGGAAATTGTCCAGGAAACTTTGTTTTGACATCCATTTGCCAGATTTCGTAAATGAAAATGCAGCAATTGCTAACATAATTCTAACAGACTTTAGCATCGCCATGATTGAGAAAGTCTCATTATAGTCAACTCCTTGAACTTGTCGGAAACTTCTTTGAGACAAGTCAAGCTCCATAAATGGTGACAATACCATAAGTGTTTGTCTTCTTAATGATCCATTTATTCTCAATGGCTTTACGATCATCGGGCAAGTCCACCAAAGTCCATCCTTTGTTCTCATATAAGGATCCTATCTCGGATTTCATGGCTTCCAGCCATTTGTTGGAATCCGGGCCCACCATCGCTTATTCATAGCTCATAGGTTCATCATTGTCCAACAACATGACCTTTAAGACAGGGTTACCACTCATAAGTTGTACACACCCTTGTCGACCTATGAGGTTTGATAGTAATTTGATATGAAGCTTCATGATCATCATCATTAGCTTTCTCTTCAACTGATGTAAGTGCCACAGAAACATCTTTCTGTAATGCGCCACTCTCTGATTGAAGTGAAGGTTCAACAACCTCATCAAGTTCTATCTTCCTCCCACTCAATTCTTTCGAAAGAAACTCTTTCTCGAGAAAGGACCTGTTCCTGGCGACAAACACTTTGCCCTCAGATCTGAGATAGAAGGTATACCCAATCATCTTGTTTGGGTATTCTATGAAGACACAATTTTCCTCTTTGGGTTCGAGCTTTTCTGGCCAAAGCCTATCGACATAAGCATCGTAGCCCCAAACCTTAAGAAACAACAACTTAGGTTTCTTGCCAAACCATAGTTCATACAGTGTTGTCTCCACGGACTTAGATGGTGCCCTATTTAAAGTGAATGTAATTGTCTCTAATGCATAACCCCAAAATGATAGCGGTAGATCAGTAAGAGACATATAGATCGCACCATATCCAATAGGGTGTGATTACGATGTTCGGACACACCATTATGCTATGGTGTTCCAGGTGGCGTCAACTGTGAAACGATCCCACCTTGTCTTTAGTGATTGCCAAACTCATAACTCAGATACTCTCCCCTTGATCTGATCATTGGAACTTGATCTTCTAGTTATGATGATTCTCAACTTCACTCTGAAATTTCTAGAACTTTTCAAATGTTTTAGACTTATGCTTCATTAAGTAAATATACCCATATCTACTCAATTCATCAGTGAAGGTGAGAAAATAACGATATCCACCGCGCGCGTCAACACTCATCAGACCACACACATCAGCATGTACGGTTTCCAACAAGTCACTTGCCCGTTCCATTGTTACAAAGAAAATGGGGTTTTAGTCATCTTGCCAATGAGGCATGGTTCGCATGTGTCAAGTGATTCAAAATCAAGTGACTTCAAAAGTACAACGGCATGGAGGTTCTCCATGCGCTTTACACCAATATGACCTAAGCGGCAGTGCCACAAGAAAGTGGTACTATCATTATCAACTCTACATCTTTTGACATCAATGTTATGAACATGTGTATCATACGATCGAGATTCAATAAACCATTCACATTGGGTGCATGACCATAGAAGGTATTGTTCATGTAAATAGAATAACCATTATTCTTTGACTTCAATGAATAATCGTATTGCAATAAACATGATCTAATCATGTTCATGCTCAACGCAGATACCAATGCAAACAACATTTATCTGGGTTCAACACTAATCCCGAATGTAGAGGGAGCATGTGATGGTGATCATATCATCTTTGGAAACACTTCCAACACACATCGTCACCTCGCCCTTAGCTAGTCTCCGTTCATTCCGTAGCTTTCGTTTTGAGTTACCAATATTACCAAATGAACCGGTATCTAATACCCATGTGCTACTAGGAGTACTAGTAAGGTACACATCAATAACACATATATCAAATATACTTTTGTTGAAGTTGCCAACCTTCTTATCTACCAAGTATTTGAGGCAGTTCTGCTACCAGTGACCGTTCCCCTAATAGAAGCACTTCATCTCGGGTTTGGGTTCTTGGGTTTCTTCATTGGAGCGGCAACTGGCTTGCCATTCATGAAGTTTCCCTTCTTGCCCTGGCCCCTTTTGAAACCAGTGGTCTTGTTAACCATCAACACTTTGATGCTCCTTCATGATTTCTACCTTTACGGCCTTAAGCACGACGAACAGCTCCGGGATCATCTTCCCTTGCATGTTATAGTTCATCATGAAACTCTAGTAGCTTGGTGATAGTGACTGGAGAACTTTGTCAATCACTCTCTTCTATGGAAGATTAACTCCCACTTGATTCAAGTGATTGAAGTACCCAAACATTCTAAGCACATGCTCACTGGCTGAGCTATTCTCCCCATCTTGTAGGAAAAGATCTTGTCAGAGGTCTCAAACCTCTCAACACGGGCATGAGCCTGAAATACCAATTTCAGCTCTTGGAACATCTCATATGTTCCATGGCATTCAAAATGCTTTTGGAGCCCCGACTCTAAGCCGTAAAGCATGGCGCACTAAACTATCAGGTAGTCATCAGACCGTGTCTGCCAGATGTTCACAACATCCACAGACAACGCCAGAGGGGTTGGCACACCGAGCGGTGCATCAAGGACAAAAGCCTTCTGTGTAGAAGTGAGGACAATCCTCAGACTACGGCCCTAGTCCACACAATTGCTTACAATATCTTTCAACTTAGTCTTTCTCTAGGAACGCATTAAAACAAGGAGCTAAAGCGCGAGCTATTAATCCACAACATAATTTGCAAAGACAATTTAGACTATGTTCATGATAATTAAGTTCATCTAATCAAATTATTTAATGAACTCCCACTCAGATAGACATCCCTCTTGTCATCTAAGTGATACATGATCCGAATCGACTAGGCCGTGTCCGATCATCACGTGAGACAGACTAGTCATCAACGGTGAACATCTCCCTGTTGATCGTATCTACTATACGACTCATGTTCGACCTTTCGGTCTCTTGTGTTCCGAGGCCATGTCTGTACATGCTAGGCTCATCAAGTCAACCTAAGTGTTTCACATGTGTAAATCTGGCTTACACCCGTTGTATGCGAATGTTAGAATCTATCACACCCGATCATCACGTGGTGCTTCGAAACAACGAACCATCGCAACGGTGCATAGTTAAGGGGAACACATTTCTTGAAATTTTTAGTGAGGGATCATCTTGTTTATGCTACCGTCGTTCTAAGCAAATAAGATGTAACCATGACAAACATCACATGCAAATCATAAAGTGACATGATATGGCCAATATCATCTTGCGCCTTTGATCTCCCTCTTCGAGGCGCGGCATGATCACCTTCGTCACCGACATGACACCATGATCTCCATCATCATGTCTTCGTGAAGTTGTCTCGCCAACTATTACTTCTACTACTATAGCTAACAGTTAGCAATGAAGTAAAGTAATTACATGGTGTTTTTCATTGACAAGCAGGTCATACAATAAATTAAGACAACTTCTATGGCCTCCTGTCAGTTGTCATACTCATTGACATGCAAGTCATGATTTCTATTACATGAACATGATCAATCTCATACATCACATATATATAATTCAGCACATCCTTTTGGCCATATCACATCACATAGCATACCCTGCAAAAACAAGTTAGACGCCCTCTAATTATTGTTGCATGTTTTACGTGGCTGCTATGGGTTTCTAGCAAGAATGTTTCTTACCTACGCAAAAGCCACAACGATGATATGCCAATTGCTCTTTAACCTTCATAAGGACCCTCTTCATCGAATCTGATCCGACTAAAGTGGGAGAGACAGACACCCGCTAGCCACCTTATGCATCAAGTGCATGTCTGTTGGTGGAACTAGTCTCACGTAAGAATACGTGTAAGGTCGGTTCGGGACGCTTCATCCGACAATGCCGCCAAATCAAGATAAGACTAGTAACGGTAAGCAAATTGACCAAATCATCGCCCACAACTACTTTGGGTTCTACTCGTGCATAGAATCTACGCATAGACCTAGCTCATGATGACACTGTTGGGTAATATAGTAATAATTCAAAAAATTATGTGTCACCAAGATGAATGTAGGAGATGCTAGCTGCTACCTCTTGAGCATGCATTGGTTTTCCCTTGAAGAGGAAAGGGTGATGCAGCACAGTAGCGTAAGTATTTCCCTCAGTTTTTGAGAACAAAGGTATCAATCCATTAGGACGTAACACGCAAGTCGCCTAGTACCTGCACAAACAAACAAGAACCTCGCAACCAACGTGATAAAGGGGTTGTCAATCCCTTCATGGTCACTTACGAAAGTGAGATCTGATAGAGATAATAAGATAAATATTTTTGGTATTTTTATGATATAGATTGGAAAATAAAGATTGCAAAATAAACGGTAATAGAAATAGCAAGTTGATATGGAAATAATATGATGGAAGATAGACCCGGGGGCCATAGGTTTCACTAGTGACTTCTCTCAAGATAGCAAATTCTACAGTGGCTGAACAAATTACTGTCGAGCAATTGATAGAAAAGCGAATAATTATGAGAGTATCTAGGCATGATCATGTATATAGGCATCACGTCCGCGACAAGTAGACCGAAACGATTCTGCATCTACTACTATTACTCCACACATCGACCGCTATCCAGCATGCATCTAGAGTATTAAGTTCATAAGAACAGAGTAACGCATTAGGCAAGATGACATGATGTCGAGGGATAAACTCAAGCAATATGATATAACCCCATCTTCTTATCCTCGATGGCAACAATACAATACGTGCCATGCTGCCCCTGCTGTCACTGGGAAAGGACACCGCAAGATTGAACCCAAAGCTAAGCACTTCTCCCATTGCAAGAAAGATCAATCTAGTAGGCCAAATCAAATTGATAATTCAAAGAGACTTGCAAAGATATTAAATCATGCATAAAAGATTTTAGAGAAGAATCAAATATTGTTCATAGATAATCTTGATCATAAACCCACAATTCATCATATCTCGACAAACACACCGCAAAAAGAATTACATCGAATAGATCTCCAAGAGAATCGAGGAGAACATTGTATTGAGATCCAAAGAGAGAGAAGAAGCCAACTAGCTAATAACTATGGACCCGAAGGTCTATGGTAAACTACTCACACATCCTCGGAGAGGCTATGGTGTTGATGTAGAAGCCCTCCATGATCGATTCCTCCTCCAGCAGAGCGCCGGAAAAGGCCCCAAGATGGGATCTCACGGGTACAGAAGGTTGCGGCGGTGGAAATAGGGTTTCGTGGTGCTCCTGGATGTTTTCGGGTATATGTGTATATATAGGAGGAAGAAGTACGTCGGTGGAGCTACAAGGGGCCCACGAGGGTGGGGCGCGCCTACCCCCCTGGGCGCGCCCTCCTGCCTCGTGGCCTCCTCGCTTCTTTCTTGAGGTCCACTCCATGTCCCCTGGATCACGTTTGTTCCAAAAATAACTCTCCCGAAGGTCTCATTCCGTTTGGATTCCGTTTGATATTCCTTTTCTGCGAAACACTGAAATAGGCAAAAAAAACAACAATTTGCACTGGGCCTTTGGTTAGTAAGTTAGTCCCAAAAATAATATAAAAAGGTAAATTAAAGCCCATTAAACATCCAAAACAGATGATATAATAGCATGGAACAATCAAAAATTATAAATATGTTGGAGACATATCAAGCATCCCCAAGCTTAATTCCTGCTCGTCCTCGAGTAGGTAAATGATAAAAACCGAATTTTTGATGTGGAATGCTACCTAGCATATTTATCAATGTAATTTTCTTTATTGTGGCATGAATGTCCAGATCCGAAAGATTCAAGACAAAAGTTTAATATTGACATAAAAATAATAATACTTCAAGCATACTAATAAAACAATCATGTCTTCTCAAAATAACATGGCCAAATAAAGTTATCCCTACAAAATCGTATAGTCTGGCTATGCTCTATCTTCACAACACAAAGTATTTAAATCATGCACAACCCCGATGACAAGCTAAGCAATTGTTTCATACTTTTAGTGTTCTCAAACTTTTTCAATCTTCACGCAATATATGAGCGTGAGCCATGGACATAGCACTATAGGTGGAATAGATTGGTGGTTGTGGAGAAGACAAAAGGAGAAGATAGTCTCACATCAACTAGGCGTATCAACGGGCTATGAAGATGCCCATCAATAGATATCAATGTGAGTGAGTAGGGATTGCCATGCAACGGATGCACTAGAGCTATAAGTGTATGAACGCTCAAAAAGAAACTAAGTGGGTGTGCATCCAACTCGCTTGCTCACGAAGACCAAGGGCATTTTGAGGAAGCCCATCATTGGAATATACAAGCCAAGTTCTATAATGTAAAATTCCCACTAGTGTATGAAAGTAACAACATAGGAGACTCTCTATCATGAAGATCATGGTGCTACTTTGAAGCACAAGTGTGGTAAGAGGATAGTAGCATTGTCCCTTCTCTCTTTTTCTCTCATTTTTTTTATTTTAGTCCGGAGTCTCATCCCGACTTGTGGGGGAATCATAGTCTCCATCATCCTTTCCTCACTTGGGACAATGCTCTAATAATGATGATCATCACACTTCTATTTACTTACAACTCAAAAATTATAACTTGATACTAGAACAAAATATGACTCTATGTGAATGCCTCCGGCGGTGTACCGGGATGTGCAATGAATCAAGAGTGACATGTATGAAAGAATTATGAATGATGGGTTTTCCACAAATACGATGTCAACTACATGATCATGCAAAGAAATATGACAATGATGTAACGTGTCATAACAAACAGAACGGTGGTAAGTTGCATGGCAATATATCTCGGAATGGCTATGAAATGCCATAATAGGTAGGTATGGTGGCTGTTTTGAGGAAGGTATAAGGTGGGTGTATGGTACCGGCGAAAGTTGCGCAGTACTAGAGAGGCTAGCAATGGTGGAAGGGTGAGAGTGCGTATAATCCATGGACTCAACATTAGTCATAAGAACTCGCATACTTATTGCAAAAATCAATTAGTTATCGAAACAAAGTACTATGCGCATGCTCCTAGGGGGATAGATTGGTAGGAAAGACCATCGCTCGTCCCCGACCGCCACTCATAAGGAAGACAATCAATAAATAAATCATGCTCCGCCTTCATCACATAACGGTTCACCATACGTGCATGCTACGTGAATCACAAACTTTAGAACAAGTATTTCTCAAATTCACAACTACTCAACTAGCATGACTCTAATATCACCATCTTTATATCTCAAAACAATCATCAAGTATCAAACTTCTCATAGTATTCAATGCACTTTTTATGATAGTTTTTATTATACCCATCTTGGATGCCTATCATATTAGGACTAATTTTATAGCCAAAGCAAATTACCATGCTGTTATATAAGACCCTCAAAATAATATAAGTGAAGCATGAGAGATCAATGATTTCTATAAAATAAAACCACCACCGTGCTCTAAAAAGATATAAGTGAAGCACTGGAGCAAAATTATCTAGCTCAAAAGATATAAGTGAAGCACATAGAGTATTCTAATAAATTCCGATTCATGTGTGTCTCTCCAAAAGGTGTGTACAGCAAGGATGATTGTGGTAAACTAAAAAGCAAACACTCAAATCATACAAGACGCTCCAAGCAAAACACATATCATGTGGTGAATAAAAATATAGCCTCAAGTAAAGTTACCGATAGACGAAGACGAAAGAGGGGATGCCTTCCAGGGAATCCCCAAGCTTAGGCTTTTCGTTGTACTTAAATTTTACCTTGGGGTGCCTTGGGCATCCCAAATCTTAGGCTCTTGCCACTCCTTATTCCAAAATCCATCAAACCTTTACCCAAAACTTGAAAACTTCACAACACAAAACTCAACAGAAAATCTCATGAGCTCCATTAGTATAAGAAAACAAACCACCACTTCAAGGTACTGTAATGAACTCATTCTTTATTTATATTGGCGTTCAACCTACTGTATTCCAAGTTCTCTATGGTTCATACTCCCCGATACTAGCCATAGATTCATCAAAATGAGCAAACAACACACGAAAAACAGAATCTGTCAAAAATAGAACTGTCTGTAGTAATCTGTAGGTTTCGAATACTTATGTAACCCCACAAATTCTGAAATAAATTGGTGGACATGAAGAATTTTTCTATTAATCATCTGCAAAAATAATCAACCTAATCGCACTCTCCAGTAAAAAATGACAGCAAATCTCGTGAGAGCTAAAGTTTCTATTTTTTATAGCAAGATCGCAAAAACTTCCCCCAAGTCTTTCCAAAGGTTCTACTTGGCACAAACACTAATTAAAAGCATAAAACCACATCTAAACATATGCTAGATGAATTATTTATTACTAAACTGGAACAAAAAGCAAGAAACAAAAATAAAATTGGGTTGCTTCCCAACAAGCGCTATTGTTTAACGCCCCTAGCTAGGCATAAAAACAAGAATAGATCTAGGTATTGTCATCTTTGGTATGCAATCCATAAGTGGATCTCATAATAGATTCATAAGGTAATTTCATTTTCTTCCGAGGAAACTGTTCCATGCCTTTCTTTAACAGAAATCGGAATCTAATATTTCCTTCTTTCATATCAATAATTGCACCAATCGTTCTAAGGAAAGGTCTACCAAGAATAATAGGACATGTAGGATTGCAATCTATATCAAGAACAATGAAATCTACTGGCACAAAATTACTATTTGCAACAATAATAACATCATTAATCCTTCCCATATGTTTCTTAATAGTGGAATCCGCAAGATGCAAATTTAAAGAACAATCATCAAATTCACGGAAACCTATCACATCACACAAAGTTTTTGGAATCGTGGAAACACTAGCACCCAAATCACATAAAGCAAAGCATTCATGATCTTTAATTTTAATTTTAATAGTAGGTTCCCACTCATCATAGAGTTTTCTAGGAATAGAAACTTCTAATTCAAGCTTTTCTTCATAAGATTGCATTAAAGCATCAACGATATGTTTGGTAAAAGCTTTATTTTGACTATAAGCATGAGGAGGATTGAACACGGATTGCAACAAGGAAATACAATCTATCAAAGAGCAATTATCATAATTAAATTTCTTGAAATCCAAAATAGTGGGTTCATTGATATGTGAAGTTTTGACCTCTTCAATCCCACTTTTACCAATTTTTGCATCAAGATCTAAAAACTCCGAATCATTGGGACGCCTTTTAACTAAAGTTGACTCATCTCCAGTCACATCATTATCAAGATTCATATTGCAAAACAAACATTTAATAGGAGACACATCAATCACTTTTAGATCTTCATCCTTACTATCATGGAAACTAGAAGAACACGCTTTTATAAAGCAATCTTTTTTAGCACGCATCCTAGCGGTTCTTTCTTTGCACTCATGAATGGAAATTATCATGGCTTTGATAGACTCATTGATATCATGCTTAGGTGGAATAGATCTAAGTTTCAAAGAATCTACATCAAGAGAAATTCTATCCATGTTCCTAGCCAACTCATCAATCTTAGGCAATTTTTCTTCACGCAAAGTATTAAAATTCTTTTGCGAAATCATAAATTATTTAACACTAGTCTCAAAATCAGAGGGCATCTTATTAAAATTTCCATACGAGTTGTTGTAGGAATTACCATAATTATTAGAGGAATTACTAGGAAACGGCCTAGGATTAAAGTTTCCTCTATACGCGTTGTTACCAAAATTGTTCCTACCAACAAAATTCAAATCCCTAGATTCATTATTATTCTCAATCAAAGTAGACAAAGGCATATCATTAGAATCAAAAGAAACACTCTTATTAGCAAACAATTTCATAAGTTCATCCATCTTTCCACTCAAAACATTAATTTCTTCTATATCATGAACCTTTTTACTAGTAGATCTTTCGGTGTGCCATTGAGAATAATTAACCATAATATTATCTAGGAGTTTAGTAGCTTCTCCTAAAGTGATTTTCATAAAAGTACCTCCCGCGGCTGAATCTAAAAGATTTCTAGAAGCAAAATTCAATCCAGCATAAAAAAATTGTATGATCATCCATAAATTCAAACCATGTGTAGGGTAATTACGTATCATTAATTTCATCCTCTCCCAAGCTTGTGCAACATGCTCATTATCAAGTTGCTTAAAATTCATAATATCGTTTCTAAGAGAGATGATCTTAGTGGGAGGAAAATACTTAGAGATAAAAGCATCTTTGCACGTATTCCATGAATCAATACTATTTTTAGGCAAAGAGGAAAACCAAGTTTTAGCACGATCACTAAGTGAAAACGGAAATATCTTCAATTTAACAATATCATTATCCACCTCTTTCTTATTTTGCATATCACACAAATCAACAAGTTGTTTAGATGGATAGCGGCATCTTCACTAGGAAGGCCAGAAAACGGATCTTTCATGACAAGATTCAACAAAGTAGTATTAATTTCACTAGATTCAACATCGGTAAGAGGAGCAATCGGAGTGCTAATAAAATCGTTATTGTTGGTATTGGAAAAATCACACAATTTAGTATTATCTTGAGCCATCGTGACAAACAATCCAACACGCAAGCAAGCAAGAGGCAAGCAAAAAGAGGCGAGCGAAAAAGAGGGCGAATAAAACAGCAAAGGTGAAGTGGGGGAGAGGAAAACAAGAGACAAATGGCAAATAATGTAATGCGAGGGATAAGAGTTTGTGATGGGTACTTGGTATGTCTTGACTTGATGCAACCTCCCCGGCAACGGCGCTAGAAATCCTTCTTGCTACCTCTTGAGCATGCGTTGGTTTTCCCTTGAAGAGGAAAGGGTGATGCAGCATAGTAGCGTAAGTATTTCCCTTAGTTTTTGAGAACCAAGGTATCAATCCAGTAGGAGGTAACACGCAAGTCGCCTAGTACCTGCACAAACAAATAAGAACCTCGCAACCAACGCGATAAAGGGGTTGTCAATCCCTTCACGGTCACTTATGAAAGTGAGATCTGATAGAGATAATAAGATAAATATTTTTGGTATTTTTATGATATAGATTGCAAAATAAACGGTAATAGAAATAGCAAGTTGATATGAAAATAATATGATGGAAGATAGACCCGGGGGCCATAGGTTTTACTAGTGACTTCTCTCAAGATAGCAAATTCTACGGTGGGTGAACAAATTACTGTCGATCAATTGATAGAAAAGCGAATAATTATGAGAATATCTAGGCATGATCATGTATATAGGCATCACATCCGCGAAAAGTAGACCAAAACGATTCTGCATCTACTACTATTACTCCACACATCGACCGCTATCCAGCATGTATCTAGAGTATTAAGTTCATAAGAACAGAGTAACACATTAGGCAAGATGACATGATGTAGAGGGATAAACTCAAGCAATATGATATAAACCCCATCTTTTTATCCTCGATGGCAACAATACAATACGTGTCTTGCTGCCCCTGCTGTCACTAGGAAAGGACACCGCAAGATTGAACCCAAAGCTAAGCACTTCTCCCATTGCAAGAAAGATCAATCTAGTAGGCCAAACCAAACTGATAATTCGAAGAGACTTGCAAAGATATTAAATCATGCATAAAAGATTTCAGAAAAGAATCAAATATTGTTCATAGATAATCTTGATCATAAACCCACAATTCATTGGATCTCGACAAACACACCGCAAAAAGAATTACATCGAATAGATCTCCAAGAGAATCGAGGAGAACTTTGTATTGAGATCCAAAGAGAGAGAAGAAGCCATCTAGCTAATAACTATGGACCCGAAGGTCTATGGTAAACTATTCACACATCATCGAAGAGGCTATGGTGTTGATGTAGAAGCCCTCCGTGATCGATTCCCCCTCCGGAAGATGATACGTCTCCGTCATATCTACTTTTCCAAACACTTTTGCCCTTGTTTTGGACTCTAACTTGCATGATTTGAATGGAACTAACCCGGACTGACGCTGTTTTCAGCAGAATTGCCATGGTGTTATTTTTGCGCAGAAATAAAAGTTCTCGGAATGACATGAAAATCAATGGAGAATTATTTTGGAATATATAATAAATATTGGAAGGAAGATCCACATCAGGGGGGGCTCCACCTGTCCATGGGGGTTGGGGGCGCGCCCTACCCCCCTGGGCGCGCCCCCTGCCTCGTGGGCCCCCTAACGCTCCATCGACCTCAACCTTGACTCCATATATTCACTTTCGGGGAGAAAAAAATCAGAGAGAAGGATTCATCACGTTTTACGATACGGAGCCGCCGCCAAGCCCTAAACTCTCTCGGGAGGGCTAATCTGGAGTCCGTTCGGGGCTCCGGAGAGGGGAATCCGTCGCCATCATCATCATCAACCTTCCTCCATCACTAATTTCATGATGCTCACCGCCGTGCATGAGTAATTCCATCGTAGGCTTGCTGGACGGTGAGGGTTGGATGAGATTTATCATGTAATCGAGTTAGTTTTGTTAGGGTTTGATCCCTAATATCCACTATGTTCTGAGATTGATGTTGCTATGACTTTGCTATGCTTAATGCTTGTCACTAGGGCCCGAGTGCCATGATTTCAGATCTGAACCTATTATGTTTTCATCAATATATGAGAGTTCTTGATCCTATCTTGCAAGTCTATAGTCACCTATTATGTGTTATGATCCGTTAACCCCGAAGTGACAATAATCGGGATACTTACTGGTGATGACCATAGTTTGAAGAGTCCATGTATTCACTATGTGTTAATGCTTTGGTCATGTACTCTATTAAAAGGAGGCCTTAATATCCGTTAGTTTCCAATAGGACCCCACTGCCACGGGAGGATAGGACAAAAGATGTCATGCAAGTTCTTTTCCATAAGCACGTATGACTATATTCGGAATACATGCCTACATTACATTGATGAACTGGAGCTATTTCTGTGTCACTCTATGTTATGACGGTTACATGATGAACCGCATCCGACATAATTCTCCATCACCGATCGAATGCTTACGAGCTTTCCATATATTGTTCTTCGCTTATTTACTTTTCCGTTGCTACTGTTATCATGGCTATAAAACACCAAAAATATTACTTTTGCTACTGTTACTTCTGCTATCGTTACCACTACTATCATATTACTTTGCTACTAAATACCTTGCTGCAGATATTAAGTTTCTAGGTGTGGTTGAATTGACAACTCAACTTCTAATACTTGAGAATATTCTTTGGCTCCCCTTGTGTCAAATCGATAAATTTGGGTTGAATACTCTACCCTCAAAAACTGTTGCGATCCCCTATACTTGTGGGCTATCAAGACTATTTTCTGGCGCCGTTGCCGTGGAGCATAGCTCTATTCTTTGAGTCACTTGGGATTTATATCTGCTTATCATTATGAGGAACTTGAAAGATCCAAGGACCAAGATTTATCCCTCAACTACGAGGGGAGATAAGGAACTGCCATCTAGCTCTGCACTTGATTCACCTTCTGTTTTGAGTAAGCTTGCGACACCTAAACCTGCTTCTACTATTAATTCTGATATGTCGCATGTTATTGATGATGTCACTTCTGCTATGCATAATACTTATGATGAAACTACTTCTATACTTGATACTACTGTACCACTTGGTGAATTTCTTGATGAACAACTTGCTAGGGCTAGAGAGAATGAAATTATTGAAACTGATAATATTGATGAAAGTGATGATGAAGATTCTCCCCCTAGATATGAATTGCCTGTTGTTCCTGAGGGTTATGTTATGGATGAAGAAACTGCTAGAGATTTTCTTGCTTGCAATGATAGGAGTGATCTTAAGAAATTATTAGGTAAGCTGAAACAAAAAAAAACTCTGAATGCTAGAATGAAACATGATCCTGCTTATGCTACTTCACCTATCTTTGTTACTAATAAGGATTATGATTTCTCTGTTGATCCTGAAATAATTACTTTAGTTGAATTTGATCCTTTCTATGGCTATGAATCTGAAACTGTTGTGGCACATCTTACTAAAGTAAATGATGAGAAAACTCGCTACTATTATATCCTTAAGTTATTTCCGTTCTCATTAATTAAAGCGTGATGCTAAGATACGGTTTAATTCTCTTGATCCTGGTTGTGTGTGTAGTCCCCGGGATATGATTTATTACTTCTCCGCTAAATATTTCCCCGCTCATAAGAAACAAGTTGCTTTAAGGGAAATATATAATTTTCTGCAAATTGAAGAAGAGAATCTCCCACAAGCTTGGGGAAGGCTTCTCCAATTACCTAATGCTTTGCCTAATCATCCTCTTAAGAAAAATGAAATACTTGATATCTTATATAATGGATTAACTGATGCTTCCAGAGACCACCTGGATAGTTGTGCTGGTTGTGTTTTCAGGGAAAGAACACCAAATGAGGCTGAAATTTTATTGAATAATATGTTGACTAATGAAAATTATTGGACACTTCCTGATCCAATTCCTGAACCAACTCCTAAGCCAACTCCAAAGAAAATGGGTATTCTATTTCTCAGTCCTAAAGATATGCAAGAGGCAAAGAAATCTATGAAAGAAAAAGGTATTAAAGCTGAAGATGTTAAGAATTTACCTCCTATTGAAGAAATACATGGTCTTAATTTACAGCCTGTTGAAGAAACACATGGTCTTGATAACCCGACACAAGTAATAAAGGTAAATTCTCTCTATAGATATGATAAAGCTGAAATCCCATTTACTAAGTTTGCTAGCCCATGCTTGGATGAGCTTGATGACTTTATGGTTAAACAAGAAAACTTTAATGCTTATGTTGGCAGACAATTGAAACACAATGCTGATATTGAAAGTGCGTTATATCGACTAGAGGGGGGGTGAATAGGTGATTTTTATGAAAGTCTTCAAAACGTGGAAGTTATGAAGACAAACAGTAGAGATAAGCCTATTACTATGCAGCGGAAGGTAGACTACACTAGGCAAGCCATAGTCAAGTATTCAATAGAGTGAAAGCACAATGACAATTAGCTGCAATGTAGTAAGGATCAGATAGGAAGATTTTATGAAGCCAAACAGAACAAGCAGTCACTCAGTGAAGATAAAAGATAGTGCAATCATACAAAGACTTCACAAAGAGTAACTGTATGTAAGAGAAGGGAAGGATGAAACCAGTGACTCGTTGAAGACAATGATGTGTTGGACCAGTTCCAGTTGTTGTGACAATTGTACGTCTGGTTAGGGCGGCTAGGTATTTAAACCTGAGGACACACAGTCCCGGACACCCAGTCCTGAACACGCAGCTCAGGACACCCAGTCCTCACAGTATTCCCCTTGAGCTAAGGTCACACAGACCTCGCCCAATCACTCTTGTAAGTCCTCAAGGTAGACTCCCAAACCTTCACAGACTTCGTTCACCGGCAATCCACAATGTCTCTTGGATGCTCAGAACGCGACGCCTAACCGGCTGGAGGATGCACAGTCCTCAAGTGTAATAAGTCTTTCAGATCACTCAGACAAGAAGACTTAAGTGATGCCTAATTCTCTTTGGCTCTGGGTGGTTAGGGCTTTATCCTCGCAAGGAATTCTCTCTCAAAGGCTTCGAGGTGGGTTGCTCTCAAACGACAAAAGTCGTACTCTCAATATGAGCAGCCAACCGTTTATGGTTGTAGGGGGTGGGCTATTTATAGCCACTTGGCAACCCGACCTGATTTGTCCGAAATGACCCTGGGCCACTAAGGAACTGACACGTGTTCCAACGGTCAGATTTCAAACTCACACGGCAACTTTACTTGGGCTGCAAGCAAAGCTGACTTGTCCGACTCTGGACAAGATTCGCTCTCATAGTCTTCACTCGAAGACATAGGTTTTTGGTTAGGCATCACTACAGTCATTCTGACTGGTTCTCTTGGACCCCACTTAACAGTACGGTGGTTCCTATGACTCAACACAAATGAAAAAGAACTACGAAAGATCTAAGTCTTCGAGCTCCATAGGCTTCATGTGGTGTCTTCTCTTGTCATAGTCTTCAATGTGAATATCTTCATATACCACTTTTGACTTCAATGTCTTCATACATTTTTAGGGGTCATCTCCGGTAGGAAAACCGAATCAATGAGGGACTTCTACCTGTGTTATCCTGCAATTCTCACAAACACATTAGTCCCTCAACTAGGTTTGTCGTCAATACTCCAAAACCAACTAGGGGTGGCACTAGATGCACTTACAATCTCCCCCTTTTTGGTGATTGATGACAAACTAGTTGAAGTTTTCAACGGGGAATATAACTGTGAAATTGTAAAGGATAAGGAATTGTCTTCATAAGTTGCAAGGGCTCCCCCTGAAGATGTGCATATAAGTAATTTGCTTTTGGAATGCAAATGCACATGGCAGGTTGTACTTGTGGAGATCCACTTCAACTTATGATGACAATCCACTATGCATGTGAAAGTATATGAAGATAATGACATGCATACTGGAAAATGGACGTCTGCAGAATGATCTAAGTGCGGAATTTATCGTCGCACATGCGGAATTTATCATCGCAAAACAAGGTGGCAGATAAGTAGCAGACGACCATCGAGTTTAAGTGTTACAACTCAAAGAACCAAATGTAGCAAAACGAGAGTTGTAAGCACGAAGCAAAATATAAAGCACCCGCCCATATGGACCCGCTTGAAGACTATCAACCTCATATGCTTCTCCCCTTTTTGTCAGTGAGGACCAAAAAGGTTTGAAAACATAGAGCATCTACTCGTTCCCATGAGGAGTAGGTGAAATAGCAGGGTCATTGGTGGTGTTTGGCGGTGCTGAAGAGCTTGGAGCAGATTTGAAGTGTGCTCAAGGAGGTGGCGGTGAAGTAGCATCGTCTTCATCCTCGATAACTTTGGCAGTCACTATTGCAGCAGAGGAAGAGAACTTAGAGTCTTCAAGGGATGGAGTTCCTCGCAGCACAACCCTTCTAGGAGGTGTGGAGTCAAACTTGAATCGCTCAGTGAAGCCATCCTCTTGAAGATCAGCTTCAGAATACATCATCGTTAGCCCTTTCCATGTGCGGCGACAGGTTTCATGGGCAACGAAAGCATTCTTGGTGGCAAGATTGCGAATGCGATTAACATCCACCAAGAGGCTTTTCATCTGACGCTTCAGCCAGTCATGATGCCTATCCTGTTTCTGATGAAGAGCCACAAGAAGCTCTCGGTCGTTGAGAACACGAGTGCGCTTCTTGGGTCGTGGGGCAGTTGTACTATCAGTGGCTTCAGTGGAAGCAGGATGTGGTGCACGTGTAGTGCCAGCCAAAGGATACACCCGAGTGACTACTTCAACTCCTTCAATGTTCTACGAGAAACTCTGATGCTCTGCATTCTGAAGACTTAGAGGTTCCTTGGCAGGCTCAGGATAGATGGCTTCAATAGAGATATCCACATCAGGCAGAAAAATCTGATGATTGCGAGCAGATGGCTGATATGAGATATCGGAGTGAAATTTGATTAGCCGCATTACCCATGGGGCATAGAACTTCAAGCCAAACAGATCAGATCCTGATGCAGCAAGTTGGCGAATGAATAAGTCCTTTGCATTGAAGCATTTTCCATGAAGAATATAGAAGACCAAAGTCTTCATTGCACCCTCAAGCTTGGCATTTGGAGAGTGCCCTTTGATGGGCTAGAGAGTTTGCCTGATGATGTGATAGATGGTTCTTGGCAGATACTCAAGGTCTTCAACAAAGAACTCCATGGGATAAGCAGCATCTTGGGGCAATGGCTTCATCATGCTGAGCATCTGACTCATATCAGGTTCAGGCTTCTTAAAGATGCTCTCAATAGCTTCACTATGCAGCTGACAGCCATGCTCGAAGAGATCGCCAGGAGTGGGCAAACCAGTTAGCTCAATGATGTCAAAGGCTCTGGCTTCGTGATGAACGTTTCCAGTCATCCACTCTAGGACCCAAGTCTTCGGATTTCTGCTGTACCCGCGGATGTGAAGTGTGGCATAGAATTGGAGCAGCAACTCTTCATTCCAATGCTCTTGGTCAGTAAGGAACGGCAGCAATCCAACTTCCTTGAAGCAATCCAAAGCTTCTTCCAGACAGGGCAGACCAGCTATAGCTTCAATGCCAAGGTGCTTGTGTGGGAATATGCGACCTTGGTTGTAAAGAATGCATGAGTAATAGCTTCGCTGAGGATAGCTCCAGAACCGATCAGATGATATCCTTTCCCTTGAGTAGGGGTTCCTGGAGCTATCGAAGAATGTGTTGTCTACCCTGAAGCCATTGATATTGAAGGAGCCAGGTGCTGATGCAGGACCTGGGAACCTTGGCAATCTTGGGATTGGCTTCTGTACCTGAGGCCTGTGCTCAACATGATAGTCGAACTGGGGACCGGCAGCAGACTCAGGAACAGAAGTGGCAGGATCAGTGGCTTCGCTGTCTTCTGATGCTTTTGGTGGGGAGGGCTCCACATTAGCTTCATTGGTGGTTGTGGCAGCCTCAAGGTTTTCATCCTCCACTTGACGAGCTGGAGGGTCGGTCACAAGCACGGCTGATGCAGCCAGATTGTCTTCAGCAGAGACTTGAGACCTTGGACCTTTGCGAAGCCTGCGCAACGCAGACGACGCCTGTGGAGTTGGAGTGGGCTGGGCCTCATAGTCTTCTTCCTCTTGTGGGCGATCCGCCCATGAAGCATCCTGTGCAATTTTCGTCAGTGGACGACCAATGCTGATGAGTTCGCTATTCTCAGGCTGAGGAAGGAGTGCACCATCTTCTACATGGTCATGTTGACCAATGTCTTCAGCGGCGATGGGATCAGCTGCTGGAAAGTCTTCATCTTCATGAGCCTCTATGGAAGCAGGCTCATGGATTGTCAGTTGGCGTTTAGCTTCAGGATAGACCATACAAATACGTTCAACTATCAAAGGCTCTGTGGGAGTAGCCTGATCTTTCTTGGTCTTCCTCTTCTTCTTGGAGGGAGCAGTAGGAGAGGCTTCAGAATGTTTCCTCTTCCTGGCTTCAGCCTCAGCAGTCCTCGTCTTCTTGAGCTCTGAAGCGGTTGACCGGCTTTTTGGCTTCGAGCCAGTCATTTTAGTTGGGAAGACAATAGGAACTGCCTCCTGCCTTGGTGCGTCGGGTTCAGCAGTAGCGGGCTTCTTCTTCTTCTTTGCGACCATCCTGGGGTCGATGCCAGGACGCCCAAGGGCCTTGCGCTTCTCAGCCTCATTGTAGGCTTGCACACATTTGTCAGCCAGAGCCTTCATGCGCTCACGCGAACCCTGAGCTTCTACACGTTTCTTCAGAAAGACTTCCTTGAGCTCGTGCATCATGATCTTGAAGTTCTTCACTTCTTGCACACTGAGCTTGGCCATATGCTTCTTGAACTGAGCCTTTTCATAGTCAATCTTTTGCTTCAGTTCAACAATGCGCTGGGCGACAGCTAGCTCTGAAGCAATGGTGCCTTGGAAGGCGACACTGAGGCCAATGGGTAGCTGCAGATCATCGAAGCTGATGTTTGACGTGGCAAACCACTCGTCAATGAAGTTGTGGATGATGGTTACATCAAAGAGAGGCAGATCATTGAAGATTTTTGCTTCTTCTTTGCTCTTGATGAGTTGCTCAAGAGCGTCATCTGCAAGATCTTCGTCACTTGACAGATCGATGTCGTCATTGCGCAGAATGGCGGCAGCAGTTAGCTCTTGGCCGGTGTGAGGCAGAGGCATTTTGACCTTCTGGGGCTTGGAGATGCGTGATAAGTCTTTGGACTGCACACTGTCTTCAGGAGGTGCAGTTGCCAGTGGCTTCACCCTTGAGATTTTTGGTGAAGGGGCAGGCTTTGAAGCTTTAGGCTTCTTCAACTTGGTTGGCTTCGGCACTGCAAGCGCTTCATCTGATTCAGCGTCAGCTGCAGGCTCATTCACTGCAGTCCCTTGAACCAAGATACGGGTGATGAGGCCTTCAAGATTGTAGAAAGGACCGATGACATTGGGTTCTGCATCTCGTGTGCCATCAGCCCTTGGTGCTGAGGGACCAGGGTTGAAGTCTAACCCGAAAGTCTTCTTGTTCTGCTTCGCTGAGTTCTGGGCAAACTGGAAGTTGCGCTTGAACAGATTGTCGTCACGACACCATAGCAGTGACGAGGGGTGTGCATCAGCAGGCTGTGGCCCACGGACCATGCAGGGATAGAAGCCCTGAGCAATGGCTTCATCTCTGGACCTGTGTAGAAGATTCTTGTATAGGATGTCTCCCCACGGTCTCTTGATGGCGTTTTTCTCAGCATATTCCTGGGTTACGAACCAGTATTTGAACCATTGTTCTGCCCAATATCTTCAAATCCATTGGATTCGGGTCTTGTGCCGATTGTAATCCTCTTCAGGATCTGTCTTGTACAGTTCTGAGAGGTCAGTTGGCAGATCTCTGGATGTTTCTCCACGACGCTTTCTGCCACCCTTCCTTGCTGATTTCTCTGAAGCCATAAACTTTAACTTGAAAGGCTTCAACACGTTTAAAGGCTTCAAAGGTTTTCGCTTGCTGGACCAACATGAACTGGCTTCGGGAGAGTTTATGTGATGCTGTAAGAATTTTGCAAATGAATGCAGACTATGAGAACCAAAGGATTCTCCCATGGACATGTACCTGTGACAGCATTAAGGTGCGAGGGAAGGGGAAGAGGTCATATGCATTCTCAGAAGATTTTGAAGATAAATTAGTTTAGAAGACATTGACCTCATCGTGCGAAGACATTCACTCATAGATAAGGAGTTGGTTCCAGATTTGTACGAATCCACAGATCAGTACAAGTGAGGAATCTAACTACTTTGTGAAGCATAAGTGAATATACTAGGCATGTTATGAGATGCAGTATGAGCGAGATCTAACTTGTGTGAATAGAAACTGCTTGTGGTAGAAAGTGACAAATCCATAGGATCAATGGTGCTATAGAAAGGAAGTTTTATTTACCACACTAAGAACTGCTAGACGGAGTGGAAGATGAGGCCGAGCAGTTCGATCTTCCATGCCCTAACTTGGCGACGGAGGACACCTACGGCGACGGCGGAGAGGACGAGGTCCGTGGTCAGCGTGAAGACGGCGTCGGAGAGGTTGCGGCAGCGAAGCACTTCGTCGCCGGCGTCGTCGAGGGCTAGCGGTGGCGCTAGGGTTCATGCGAGAGTGGAAGAAGAGATAATGACCGCTGTGAAGTGTGTATTTATAGGTACAGAGGCGGCACTGCGCTATTACACAGGTGCCCCTGGCGATTCCATCTGAGGAACACGTGGCCATCATGCGGAATTTTGGGGTTTGTTCCACGTCCCACGCACGCCTGGATTGTTGGGTGGTCGTTCCTACTTCTCCGGGTTTGATGTGGAGGAATGAGCATTGAAAACGGACTTAATGGTTGTCTTTGTATCTTCTGCTGACAAGGACGCAGAGAAGACATTCGACAGTTTCAATAGAATGCATATGATTTGGAGAGATAGAATTTGAGATAGAAAGCATAGAGAGGTTAGGGTCCGATCACATTCACTTAGTTCAAAAGATTCAACAAGAAGACATAGCTATAAGTGAATGCTGTAGAGGACATAACACTAATATATACATATATCTCTATAATCAACATAGTGAAGATAATCATGAAGATATGTTGAGATCGAAGCCAAACCAAATATGAAGACATTGCAAGGTAACGCCATGAGTGAAACACTTCAAAATAGAACGTTTGGTGGTGGCGTTACCCACCGTATAGGAAGTATTAGACCCAGACACGGTGCACAATTATTGTGGCGCTCCGAAGTCAAATTCCACATTAATGTATTCACACTTAGAATGTATGTCTTCATTGATTGAAGATATACTTTACTTCATGTGTTGCACATCTAAGTCATCAATATGCATAAGGGTTAGGATGTGTGCCTGATCACAGGACATTTGAGGATTCCAGGATATTTAGGTCACACCGTAACTTGCAAAATCTCTTCTCATCCAAGGGCTTGGTGAAGATATCTGCCAATTGCTCTTCAGTGTTGACGTGTATGATATCAATATCTTCCTTCGCAACATGATCTCTGAGAAAGTGATGACGAATTTCAATGTGCTTTGTCTTCGAGTGCTGAACTGGGTTGTTGGCAATCTTGATGGCGCTTTCGTTGTCGCAGTAAAGTGGCACTTGCTTCAGATGAATGCCATAGTCCTTGAGTGTTTGCTTCATCCACAGAAGCTGAGCGCAGCAAGATCCAGCAGCAATGTATTCAGATTCAGCAATGGAGAGAGATACAAAGTTCTGCTTCTTTGAAGACCAACATACAAGTGATCGTCCCAGAAAGTGACATGTGCCTGATGTAGACTTGCGATCAACTTTGTCACCAGCATAATCAGCATCCAAGAATCCAACCAGATCAAACTTTGAGCCCTTTGGATACCATAATCCTAGAGTTGGGGTGTGAGCCAAATATCAAAGAATTCGCTTCACAGCTAAGTGATGCGACTCCTTTGGTGCCGCTTGAAATCGAGCACACATGCAAACACTAAGCATAATATCTGGCCTAGATGCACTTAGATAAAGTAAAGAACAAATCATGGAGCGGTATACCTTTTGATCGAACTCTTTACCATTGTCGTCGGGACCCAGATGATGTTTGGCTGGCATTGGTGTTGTGAAGCCTTTGCAGTCTTGCATACCGAACTTCTTCAGGCAATCTTTGAGATACTTCTCTTGAGATATGAAGATGCCGTTGCGTTGTTGTCGTATTTGAAGACCGAGGAAGAACTTCAGCTCCCCCATCATGGACATCTGATATTGCTCTTGCATCATATATCCAAACTCTTCACTGTACTTCTGATTGGTGCAGCCGAAGATAATGTCATCCACATATATTTGGCACACAAACAGTTCACCATCATATGTCTTCGTGAAGAGAGTGGGGTCTAGGGAACCAGGTATGAAGCCTTTGCTCTTCAGGAAGTATTTGAGTGTGTCATACCAGGCCCGAGGGGCTTGTTTGAGGCCATACAGTGCCTTGTTGAGCTTGTATACCATGTCAGGATGTTTTGGATCTTCAAAGCTAGGCGGTTGTGCAACATACACTTCTTCTTCAATCTTGCCATTGAGAAAAGCACTCTTCACGTCCATTTGATATAGAAGTATGTTATGATGATTTGCATAGGCCAGCAGTATGCGTATGGCTTCAAGTCTAGCCACAGGAGCAAATGTTTCATCGAAGTCAATGCCTTCCACTTGAGTATATCCTTGAGCAACGAGACAAGCTTTGCTTCTGACAACTTGACCGTGCTCATCTTGCTTGTTGCGGTATATCCATTTGGTGCCTATTATATTGTGCTTCCGTGGATCAGGACGCTTAACCAGTTCCCATACATTATTCAGCTCAAACGGTTGAAGCTCTTCTTGCATAGCTTGAATCCATTCAGGTTCCATGAAGGCTTCTTCAACTTTCTTGGGTTCTGTTATTGAGACGAATGCAAAGTGCCCACAGAAATTTGCTAGCTGAGTTGCCCTTGAACGATTGAGTGGACCGGGTGCATTGATGCTATCAATTATTCTTTCAATCTGCACTTCATTGGCAACACGAGGATGTACAGGGCGAAGATTTTGCTCTTGCTGATCATTGTCGTTGTTAGAGGGAATGTCTTCAGGCTGAGCATTGTCTTCATGTTGATCAGGTGCTGAGATGATAAGTTCTTCTTCAGGATGAGCTTCAGAAGGTATAATTTCTCCAGTTCCCATTAGCTTGATTGATTCACTGGATGGAACTTCATCTAGCACATTTGGCAGTTGCTCTCTTTGTGAACCGTTGGTCTCATCGAACCGCACATCCACTGTTTCAACCACTTTGTAATGAAAGAGATTGAAGACTCTGTAGGAGTGCGAATCCTTTCCATATCCAAGCATAAAACCCTCATGTGCTTTTGGTGCAAATTTTGAGGTGTGATGTGGGTCCTTGATCCAGCACCTGACGCCAAATACTCTGAAGTAACTGACATTTGGCTTCTTGCCAGTAAGGAGCTCATAAGATGTCTTGTTCAGAAGCTTGTGAAGATAAACACGATTGATTGTATGGCATGCAGTATCAATGGCTTCAGGCCAGAATTTTCTTGGAGTCTTGTATTCATCTAGCATCGTTCTGGCCATCTCAATGAGTGTTCTGTTCTTGCGTTCGACGACGCCATTCTGCTGTGGCGTGTATGGGGCTGAGAATTCATGTGTGATCCCCAAGGTATCAAGATATGTATCAAGGCCAGTGTTCTTGAATTCAGTGCCATTGTCACTTCTGATGTGCTTTATCTTGGCGCCATAATTGTTCATAGCTCGATTGGCGAAGCGTCTGAAGACATCCTGCACTTCAGTCTTGTAAAGGATTATGTGCACCCAAGTATATCTAGAATAATCATCAATAATGACGAAGCCATAGATACAAGCAGTAGTAGTAAAAGTTGAGTAATGAGTGGGACCCAAAAGATCCATGTGAAGCAGTTCGAAGGGTCGAGTAGTGGTCATGATTGTCTTTAAGGGATGTTTGGCCCTCGTCATCTTTCCTGCCCCACAGGCACCGCATAAGTGATCTTTCTTGAACTTGACGCCCTCGATGCCTATGACATGCTTCTTCTTTGCCAGGGTGTGGAGGTTCCTCATGCCAGCATGCCCAAGCCTCCGATGCCAGAGCCAGCATTCTGAAGCTTTTGCTAGAAGACATACGGAAAGCTGTGGTCCTGCTGAGAAATCTACCACGTATAAATCATCTTTCTGATACCCTTAAAACACTAGAGACTTGTCAGATTCCATTAGAACAAGGCAACGATATTTTCCAAATATTAGGATCATGTTTAAATCGCAAAGCATTGAGACAGACATTAAGTTGAAGCCAAGGGATTCAACAAGCATGACTTTATCCATGTGTTGATCCCTTGAGATTTCAACTCTACCTAGACCCAATACCTTACTTTTACCAGTGTCAGCAAATGTGATGTGGCTCTCGTCGGATGGACGTAAGGTTGAGTCCATAAGAAGACTTCTTTTGCCAGTCATGTGATTTGTACACCCACTATCAATAATCCATTCTGAAGACGCTGGTGTCGTACCCTACAGTGCAGTTAGGGGGATAGGCTTCACGAAGAGAATTGTGAAGCAAAAACATTTGACGAACCAGTGGGTTATGAAAGCTTAGATCCAGATTAGGACTAATAGGGAGAGTAGCATGCGATTCAGGAACGAAGTACATAGTAATGCCATTCGGGCATTTGATCTTGCGCCCTACAAGATGTTTAAGGTCCCCAGCAATAGCGTCAGACGATTTTGGTTTTCTGCTGGAGACCTTTCCCTGCAAAAGAGAGTTAAGCTTTCTTAGCCACCCACATCTTCAAGGGGTGGCTTGGAAGCAATAAGTCTAAGTGCAGCATACGAGAACTTTGGCTTTGGAGCCCTAGCAAACAGTCTTGCAGGCGGACAATGGTACTCATAAGAATAAGCAGAATAGTTCTTGGTCTTATGAACATGACGGTTTGATGAACCGCTCTCATATTCATATGCCTGAGTATGATTTCCCTGCAAAACATTTGCGTTAGTGCGACTCAGGTGAGTCCTCTGTCTGTATGAAGCCTTTGGACCGTATGAAGCCTTTGGTCTGAGGTTTGTCTTCTTCAAGTGAGGTGTCATGATGACATTCACAGGAAGATTCTCCAGACACCTTTTCGGAACCCAGATCTTCTTCATAGGCGGTCCATTCCTGCAGTTAGTACCAATGTACCTGGCAAACACTTCACCATTCTGATTCTTAAACAGTTTATAGTTTGCATCAAGAGATTCATCAATGATAATGGGGTTAGCACAAGTGAAGCCAGATAGATTGGATGGATCAGCTGAAGGTTCCTTTGCAGCAACCCATGTGGTTTTGGGGTACTGCTCAGGTTTCCAGTAAGAGCCATCAACATTCATTTTCCTTACAAACCCAACACCCTCTTTCCTCGGGTTTCGGTTCAGTATCTGCTTTTTGAGGACATCACATAGTGTCTGATGCCCTTTAAGACTTTTGTACATCCCTGTTTCAAGCAATGTCTTCAACCTAGCATTCTCATCAGCAATAGCAGTGGTATCCTCAGCAGAGGGGTTAGTTACCACATCAATAGTTGAAGATATTGCAATAGTAGTAGCAGTAGAACATTCAGCAACAGAAGTAGCATTATCACGCTCAATGCATTTAAGACATGGTGGTTCAAATCCTTCCTGAGCGGAACTGATCTGTTCGGTGCGAAGTGACTCGTTTTCCTTTTGAAGATCTTCATGAGTCGCTCTCAATTTCTCAAGATCTTGCTTCCTTTGAAGATAATCATAGGAAAGCTTTTCATGAGTTGTTGAGAGAGTTTCATGACGACTTTCAAGTTCCTGATACTTAATGTGAAGATTTTTTATGTGTTCAATTAAGGATTCAGATCGAGTCATTTCAACACCCAACAGATCATCGCTTCTGTCTAACAGTTTTTGAATATGTTCCATAGCTTTCTGTAGTTCAGTTGCAATTTTAGCAAGTGTTTTGTAGCTGGGTTTTGAACCACAATCGGAGTCATCATCACTAGATGTTTGATAGTGAGTAGTGCGTGTGTTTACCTTGGCACCGCGTGCCATGAAGCAGTAGGTAGGAGCAGAGTAGCCCTTCTCATTTGCATCGGTGTTGGTGGTGAGGTCATTGTCTTCAGTGTTGAAGATGGACTTGGCAACGTATGCTGTAGCCAGACTTGCAACGCCAGAATCAGACTCCTCCTCGGACTCCACCTCCGCCTCCTCAGAAGCGGACTCCTCCTCTGAATCCATTTCCTTGCCAACAAACGCACGTGCCTTGCCAGATGGGCTCTTCTTGTGTGATGAAGACTTTGAGGAAGACTTGGAAGAAGACTTTGAGTATTTCTTCTTCTTCTTGTCGTCAGAGTCATATTCCTTGCTCTTCTTCTTCTTTCTATTCTCATTGTCCCACTGCGGACACTCAGAGATGAAGTGGCCAGTTTTCTTGCACTTGTGACATGTTTTCTTCTTGTAGTCATGAGCAGAAGCTTCATCATTCCTTGAGCTTGATCGTGAAGACTTTCTGAAGCCTTTCTTCTTGGTGAATTTTTGGAACTTCTTCACAAGCATAGCAAGTTCCTTTCCAATGTCTTCAGGATCATCAGAACTGCTGTCAGATTCTTCTTCAGATGAGGAGACAACTTTTGCCTTCAAGGCACGAGTTCGCCCATAGTTTGGACCGTAGATATCTCTTTTCTCAGAAAGCTGAAACTCATGTGTGTTGAGACTCTCAAGTATGTCAGACGGATCGAGTGTCTTGAAATCAGGACGTTCTTGAATCATCAGGGCTAGGGTGTCAAATGAACTGTCAAGTGATCTCAGTAGTGTCTTGACGACTTCATGCTTGGTGATCTTAGTAGCGCCGAGGTCTTGAAGCTCATTCGTGATGTCAGTGAGTCGGTCAAATGTGAGCTGGACATTCTCATTGTCATTTCGCTTGAAGCGGTTGAAGAGGTTGCGAAGGACACTGATTCTCTGATCTCTCTGGGTTGAGACGCCTTCATTGACCTTGGAGAGCCAGTCCCAGACCAGCTTAGATGTTTCCAAAGCACTCACACGGCCATACTGTCCTTTGGTCAGATGACCAAAGATGATATTCTTAGCAGTAGAGTCCAGTTGAACGAACTTCTTGACATAAGCAGCAGTGACACCTTCTCCAGCCTTGGGAACGCCGTTCTTGACGACATACCATAGGTCGACGTCAATGGCTTCAAGATGCATGCGCATCTTATTCTTCCAGTAGGGATATTCAGTTCCATCGAAGACGGGGCACGCAGCGGAGACTTTAATTATCCCTGCAGTCGACATAGCTAAAACTCTAGGTGGTTAAACCGAATCACACAGAACAAGGGAGCACCTTCATCTGATACCAGTTGAAAGTGCGTTATATCGACTAGAGGGGGGTGAATAGGTGATTTTTATGAAAGTCTTCAAAACATGGAAGTTATGAAGACAAACAGTAGAGATAAGCCTATTACTATGCAGCGGAAGGTAGACTACACTAGGCAAGCCATAGTCAAGTATTCAATAGAGTGAAAGCACAATGACAATTAGCTGCAATGTAGTAAGGATCAGATAGGAAGATTTTATGAAGCCAAACAGAACAAGCAGTCACTCAGTAAAGATAAAAGATAGTGCAATCATACAAAGACTTCACAAAGAGTAACTATATGTAAGAGAAGGGAAGGATGAAACCAGTGACTCGTTGAAGACAATGATGTGTTGGACCAGTTCCAGTTGCTGTGACAACTGTACGTCTGGTTAGGGCGGCTAGGTATTTAAACCTAAGGACACACAGTCCCGGACACCCAGTCCTGAACACGCAGCTCAGGACACCCAGTCCTCACCGTATTCCCCTTGAGCTAAGGTCACACAGACCTTGCCCAATCACTCTTGTAAGTCTTCAAGGTAGACTCCCAAACCTTCACAAACTTCGTTCACCGGCAATCCACAATGTCTCTTGGATGCTCAGAACGCGACGCCTAACCGGCTGGAGGATGCACAGTCCTCAAGTGTAATAAGTCTTCAGATCACTCAGACAAGAAGACTTAAGTGATGCCTAATTCTCTTTGGCTCTGGGTGGTTAGGGCTTTATCCTCGCAAGGAATTCTCTCTCAAAGGCTTCGAGGTGGGTTGCTCTCAAACGACAAAAGCCGTACTCTCAATCTGAGCAGCCAACCGTTTATGGTTGTAGGGGGTGGGCTATTTATAGCCACTTGGCAACCCGACCTGATTTGTCCGAAATGACCCTGGGCCACTAAGGAACTGACACATGTTCCAACGGTCAGATTTCAAACTCACACGGCAACTTTACTTGGGCTGCAAGCAAAGCTGACTTGTCCGACTCTGGACAAGATTCGCTCTCATAGTCTTCACTCGAAGACATAGGTTTTTGGTTAGGCATCACTACAGTCATTCTGACTGGTTCTCTTGGACCACACTTAACAGTACGGTGGTTCCTATGACTCAACACAAATGAAAAAGAACTACGAAAGATCTAAGTCTTCGAGCTCCATAGGCTTCATGTGGTGTCTTCTCTTGTCATAGTCTTCAATGTGAATATCTTCATATACCACTTTTGACTTCAATGTCTTCATACATTTTTAGGGGTCATCTCCGGTAGGAAAACCGAATCAATGAGGGACTTCTACCTGTGTTATCCTGCAATTCTCACAAACACATTAGTCCCTCAACTAGGTTTGTCGTCAATACTCCAAAACCAACTAGGGGTGGCACTAGATGCACTTACAGATATGCTTGAACACTTGGGTAATTATATGGCTAATGTTAAAGGTGAACTAAAACTTATTAGTAAACATGCTTCTATGGTTACCACTCAACTAGAACAAGTACTTAAAGCTCAGTGTAGCGACCAGACCTCAAACAGTCTGATCTCTGTGCTCCGGTGTCATCCCTGGATTAGTAATGCTGACACCACACAGTACTCGGAGGATTTATAACAGAGTAGCAATCACACACTTATTACATCGAATGTCTCCATAGAGATCTTATTACAATAAATATGGCTTAAGGCCATCTAATAACGATAACAACGGAAGGCTTGGAAGATAAGTGAGTCCATCAAGTCCAACGACATCACTTAGTATAGAACCACGACCTAAAAACTCCTTAATCGTCGTCTGAAAAGTCTGCAACATTAACGTTGCATCCCGAAACGGGTCAGCACATGGAATATGCTGGCAATGTAACACATAGAGAGTAATGGAATGAAACAACTATTCTATATGCATATTTGGCTGGTGGAAAGCTCTATGGTTACAGTTGTGCGTAAAGCCAATTTTTCCCTACTGCAAAGGAATAAATTTATTTAGCTATCATGGTAGTTGTTAAACATTGAGAATGGTTGACAGCATCCTCAAACCCAATTAAACATCATCATTAACAAAACCCAACAAAATTAATTTAGAGTAATATGTTGAGATTCACATGATAATCCAAGTACTAGATACTCAAAACATCCATAACCGAGGACACAGCTAACCATGATTAGTTTATACACTCTGTAGAGGTTTGCGCACTTTTCCCCACAAGAATCGATCTCCTCCGTTGGATTTCTCGCACTACATGGTGTTTGAGAAACGGATAACCGAGACATAGTCTTTCAGAAGCGTTTGCACCTTACGATGGGTAGACCGTACCACCTACAACCCCTACATCTGCTAGTCTACCACTGTAAGAGTTCACACAACTTAATCAACTATGCAAGAGCCCATAATAGCTTGTGGCTGCACATGGAAGTTTCTAGTATGAATAATCTCATGACCCCTTTGAGCTTGGGCGGCGGTCCAAAAGAAAAACAGGCAATCCTAGAATACCCAGGTACCTCAATCCACCCAGATGCATGTTTAAGTTGCCACCTTAGGTAAACCATTAATTAACAAACTCACATCTGTCATGGATATCACTCACCCAATCCACGTCTACTAGCATAGCATGGCATAATAGGCAAACGTAGAAGTAACTCCCAAAGGTTTGATAATAAACAGGTAATAGGTACTACCTCAACTACTTCCCATCCCATAATTTAATTAGATCCTAATCATGCAATGTTTGAGGGTTTGATCTAATGCAATAAAACTGGGTAGTAGAAAAGGTATGATCAAAGTATTACTTGCCTGGCTGATGATCCGTGAAACCTAGCGATTCGAAGTAACACGCGGCGCACTCCGGGTATTCTATCGCAGACAAACAAACAAGCATACAATAAGTACTCATCTAATGCACAGGTAAAAGTCAAATAAGAGAACTAACCAGAAAATTCAACTTAAGAACTCCGGTTTGCAAAAAGAATCAAATCGAACGTAGCAACGAAAGTCAAACGGCGAAAGAAAACAACTTCGTTCTACTAATCTAGATCTAAGGCAATTTTTACAATAGCTAAAACTTGTTTAAGTTGGTTAAACGGATAGAGGGTTTCGACACGAAACTCCAGGCGCTTGAATCGCCTGATTCCGATAAACGAGCGAAAAGTTAAACTAAAACAAAAATCGGATCAAAAATCGCGATCAGATAAATCGCGGATTTAATCCGAGAAAAAGAAAAACGACGAATATTCGCTAGAACGAACAAACGGACGAACGCTCGCTAAATAAATAAACCGGAAAAACCGATCTATTTAGAAAAAACTGAAACAAAAAAACCGACGAAAACCGAACGGTTTTTAAAAAAATGGTGGCACGGATTTCGAGGCGACCTTGGGCGGCGGGTCGGCGAGGCGGCGGCGTCCGGCGAGGCGGCGGCGACGGGCGGCGGCGGCGGGCGGCGGCGGCGGCGCGAGCGGGGCTGGGGTGGCTCGGGGCTAGGGTTTTGGCCCGGGGGTGGGCCGGCTTATAAAGGCTAGTCGGGCCGGAGTCTCGGTCGGACACGGCCCGTAGGTCGGTGCGATTTTTTTTAAATAATTACGCGTGGAAGAAAAATAAAAAGAAATACTAAATGGACTCCAAAAATCCCGAAATAAATTTTCCCGGGCTTCTAAGATCAAGCCGCACAAGGTGAACATTTATTTGGGGCCTAAATGCAATTTTGAAAACGCACATTTTTCCTAAATTCAAATAAAATCACGAAAAAACTCCGAAATAAAATCTTATTTGATTTTATTATTAAATCCTCAATATTTCTTTATTTTGGGAAAGTCATTTTATTCCCTCTCTCATATTTTTGTAATAGAAATAATTGATGATAAAATAATTAAAATCAAATGATCTCAAAATTTGACAAAACTCAAATATGAAAATAATGAATTCCCCAACTCTCTCTGGGGGTCCTTGAGTTGCGTAGAAATTTCTAGGATCAAACCAAAGCAAAATTAAAATATGATATGCATTGATGATCTAATGTATAACATTCCAAATTGAAAATTTGGGATGTTACACTCAGAATGATTTGCTCAATGAATTAAATAATAAGAATGATAATGATGTTAGAGTTATGACTAGATGTGGTAAAATGACTCAGGAACCTTTGTATCCTGAGGGCCATCCTAAGAGAATTGAGCAAGATTCTCAGAGAAATAATATTGATGCACCTAGTTCTTCTAAGAAGAAGAAAAAGAAAAATGATAGGACTTTGCATGCTTCTAGTGAACCTGTTGTTGACACACCTGAGAATCCCAATGATATTTCTATTTCTGATGCTGAAACACAATCTCGTAATGAGCATGAACCTAGTGATAATGTTAATAATGATGTTCATGTTGATGCTCAACCTAGTAATGGCAATGAAGTAGAGATTGAACGTGTTGTTGATCTTGATAACCCACAATCAAAGAATCAATGTTATGATAAGAGAGACTTTGTTGCTAGGAAGCACGGTAAGGAAAGAGAACCATGGGATTAGAAACCCATGCCTTTTCCTCCTAAACCATCCAAGAAAAAGGATGATGAGGATTTTGAGCGCTTCGCTGAAATGATTAGACCGATCTTTTTGCGTATGCGTTTGTGTCGTGGAATTGTCATGGCAGATGTCCTAGCGAAAGGACTTAGTCGTAGGGCCGTCGCAACTAGGAAACTTAAAGGGGTTAATCGGGAAAAAGGACACAAGAGGTTTATAGTGGTTCGGACCCTTACGGTGAAGGTAATGCCTAGTCCAGTTGATGTTGTATTGCTAGGTTTCGATAACCAAGGAGCGAATCTGCTAGCTTGGCTATCGATCTCTCGTTCCTTGTCCCTAACTCGCCATCGGGTCGTCCCCTTATATACACGGGTTGACGCCTGGCGGCCTACAGAGTCTCGGCCGGCTCATAAAACGTGTCCGGCTCGGTGACTTCTTTTATATGCCTTTCTTTACAAGTCTTTCTTTACATATGGCGGTTTACAATATTGGGCCTTAAGCCGCCTCTAGTCTTAGGCCTTCTACAAGTTTTAGTAAACTATCACCTTGAATATTACTGGGCTTTTTTTTGTAACCCGCCATTGGGGTTGACCCGGCCCCTCCTGGGCGGGTCATACCTGGTAGCTATATCCCCAACATTTTGACTGATATGCTCAAAATGAATCCTTATGCTAAATATATGAAAGATATTGTTACAAATAGAAGAAAGATACCGGAAGCTGAAATTTGTACCATGCTTGCTAATTATACTTTTAAGGGTGGAATACCTAAGAAACTAGGAGATCCCGGAGTACCAAGTATACCATGCTCCATTAAAAGAAACTATGTTAAAACTGCTTTATGTGATATTGGAGCCGGTGTTAGTGTTATGCCTCTCTCTTTATTTCGTAGACTTGATTTGAATAAGTTGACACCTACTGAGATATCTTTGCAAATGGCCGATAAATCAACTACTATACCTGTCGGTATTTGTGAGGATGTGCCTGTTGTGGTTGCAAACGTTACTATTTTGACGGACTTTGTTATTCTTGATATTCCTGAGGAAGATAATATGTCTATTATTCTTGGAAGACCCTTTTTGAATACTGCAGGGGATGTTATTGATTGCACCAAAGGCAATGTCACTTTTCATGTTAATAGTAATGAGCATACGGTACACTTTCCGAGGAAACAAACTCAAGTCCATAGTATCAATTCTATTGGAAAAATTCCATCGATTATTTTTGGAGGTTTTGAATTTCCTCTTCCTACTGTCAAGAAGAAGTATGATATTCTTATTGTTGGGGATGTGCATACCCCCGTTGAGGTAACCTAGTGTTATTCGAAAATTCTCCAGTTCCATGTTATTCGGAATGAGTTTGTTAACAAGACTTGATCAACCTTGTTAGTGGATTCCTTTTGATGAGCATGAGATGGATGAATTTAGAAAACACAACTCTCTGTACCCTATTTTTACTTTCTGTTATTTATATTAAATAAAGCAAAAATATTAATTTCTGTCTGTTTTCTGAATTATCCATGCAATAAAAAATACCCCGAAAATAAAAGTTCTCCAAATGCCCTGAAATTTAAATATGATTTTTTCTGGAATATTTGAGAATATCTGGCACTTAGAACATAGCAGGGGGAGCAAGCACCTGGCCACGAGGGTCCAGGGCGCGCCCACCCCCCTAGGCGCACCCCCCTTCCTCGTGGGCCCATGGTGGCTCCCCTCCACTTATTCCAGGTACCACACATTCCTTCTTCCTCCCACAAACACCACTAGCCAGCTCAAACCTGAGTCCAAGCTCATTTTGCTGCCATTTTCGATCTCCTTGCTCAAAGCTCCATTCACAAAACTGCTTTGGGGGATTGTTCCTTGGTATGTGACTCCTCCAATGGTCCAATTAGTTTTTGTTCTAGTGCTTTATTCATTGCATATTTTTGCTGCTTAGGTGACCCTGTTCTTGAGCTTGCATGACAAATTTATGTGGTCAAAAGTAGTTTTAATGCATGATATATCCTCTAGGCACTTGTGGGAGTAGTTGCTATCAATTTTGTTGAGTTTGGTTCACTTTTATTTTGAATTTACTAAAATTTCAGAAATTTTTCAGAGGAAGAAATATGTTTAGGAAAATGTACCAAGGTGGTCCTTTAAGGAAGCAAGGACCCAGGCTCGCAATACGCGATGCCGATGATGAACCACCAAGGGAAGCTCATGTGCGGGCTTGTGAATGGCCTTAAGAGGAATTTATGGATCGAGCAGGAATCAAGGAAGAATTTAACGCATATGCGTGTAATGCCGATCTTGAGAGCTTCGAGGCAGATAAGTGCCGCCAATACCACTACCTCACTGATTCCTTTATGAGAAGGTTTGAATTTTCATCATCATGTAATTCTCAAACTGTCCTATTTGATCTTTATGAAAATTATTACACTATGGACTTAGAGGATTTTAACACTGCTTGCAAACTTCCACAATGGGGCAGCACTAGTGAGCCTCCCAAATCTTAGTTTAGAGATTTTCTTGCTAGTATAACTGTGGGGGAATCTAGAGATATAACACAAGCTATCATAGGGAGCATTCATTTTCCCGCTATACATTATTTTGCTCTCTTCGTAGGTAGATGCATTAATGGTAAAGATGAAGCATGTCACATGTGTGTGCCTGATCTTAGCGTTCTCAGAAGCGCTGTTTTAGGAGATAAACAGTACAAATTGGGGGCTATCATTGCACGTAGGTTGCACAATAATCGTATTCATGGAGATTTCTTTGGTGGAATTTATGCAACCCTTCTAGCTAATTTTCTTGGCATACCCATACGTGGGTATGATATTGAGTTGCCTCATGTTTATTTAGATTATGAGGCCATGGTTCGTCATTAGTTTGTTGAGAGGAACGATCAGTTCCTCCAGTACCGACTAATCTTTGACCGAAGACGCACCTATCACGTCGCTCTCCCTGCTCCTGCTATCTTTGAATCTCAGGCAAAAGGGAGATATGTTATAACCAGGGAGGAGGTGGACGAGTATAAGAGGAGGACGGAGACGGCCTGCCTCCAAGCGGCAGCTCATGAGGCAATAGCTGCTGCATCTCAGTATGGCCCCATCTATAACTTTGGATATCCACGAGGCCATCCGTGGTCATAGACCAACTTAGGCCAAAAGCCTAAACTTGGGGGAGTACGTATTTCTCACCGACATTACATTCCTGCTCACACACTCATGCTAGTTGTCGGTGCTCATACTTTTTCATTGTATTATCCATGCTAGTTTATTTTCCTTTTTATGCTTTCTTCTTGTGTGTTTAATAAACCTTAATAAAAAATAAAAAATTATTTGTATCCTTTAATTAGTTTACTTTCCATGCTTGTAGTAGTAATTAAAAATAAAACCCAAAAAGATTTCTCGTTCTTCTTTTGCTTGTTGGGAGCTTTCCCGTGTAAATAGTTTTTATTTCTTTTCTTTGGGGCTTGAGACGAGAAGACCATAATTAAAATGTTGAGTGACTCTTATATGCATTATTGATTGATCTGACAAAGAGCCCATATCACCTTGTCTTCTCTCTTGAATTGAATGCTTGCAGATTCCAGCTTAGTCCAATGCACGTGCACTATTATTATTCACATCGTTCGGTCGTGCAATGTAGCGACCAGACCTCAACTAGTCTGATCTTTGTGCTCAGGTGTCATCCCTGGATCAGTAATGCTAACACCACACAGTACTCGGAGGATTTATAACAGAGTAGCAATCACACACTTATTACATCGAGGGTCTCAATAGAGAACTTATTACAATAAATATGGCTTAAGGCCATCTAATAACGATAACAGGGGAAGGCTTGGAAGATAAGTGAGTCCATCAACTCCAACGGCATCACTAAGTATAGAACCACGACCTAAAAACTTCTTAATCGTCGTCTGAAAAGTCTGCAACATTAACGTTGCAGCCCGAAACGGGTCAGCACATGGAATATGCTGGCAAAGTAACACATAGAGAGTAATGGAATGAAGCAGCTATACTATATGCATATTTGGCTGGTGGAAAGCTCTATGGTTACAGTTTTGCGTAAAGCCATTTTTTCCCTACTACAAAGGAATAAATTTTTATTTAACTATCATGGTAGTTGTTAAACATTGAGAATGGTTGACAGCATCCTCAATCCCATTTAAACATCATCATTATCAAAAACCCAACAAAATTAATTTAGAGTAACATGTTGAGATTCACATGATAATCCAAGTACTAGATACTCAAGATGTCCATAACCGGGGACACGGCTAATCATGATTAGTTTAATACACTCTGCAGAGGTTTGCGCACTTTTCCCCACAAGACTCGATCGCCTCCGTTTGGTTTCTCGCACTACAAGGTGTTTGAGAAAACGGATGACCAAGACATAGTCTTTCAGAAGCGCTAGCACCTTACGATCGGGTAGACCATACCACCTACATCCCCTACATCTGCTAGTCTACCACTATAAGAGTTTGCATGACTTAGTCAACTATGCTAGAGCCCATAATAGCTTGTGGCTGCACACGGAAGTTTCTAGTATGAATAGTCTCATGATCCCTTTGAGCCTGGGTGGCGGTCCATAAAGAAAAACAGGCAATCCTGGAATACCCAGGTACCTCAATCCACCCAGATGTGTGTTTAAGTTGCCACCTTAGATAAACCATTAATTAACAAACTCACATCTGTCATGGATATCACTCACCCAATCCACGTCTACTAGCATAGCATGGCATAATAGGCAAACGTAGAAGTAACCCCCAAGGGTTTGATAATATAACAGGTGATAGGTACTACCTCAACTACTTCCCATCCCACAATTTAATTAGATCCTAATCATGCAATGTTTAAGGATTGAACTAATGCAATAAAACTAGGTAGTAGAAAAGGTATGATCAAAGTGTTACTTGCCTTGCTGATGATCCGCGAAACCTAGCGATTCGAAGTAACAGGCGGCGCACTCCGGGTATTCTATCGCAGACAAAACAAACAAGCATACAATAAGCACTCATCTAATGCATAGGTAAAAGTCAAATAAGAGAGCTAACCAGAAAGTTCAACTTAAGAACTCCGGTTTGCAAAAAGAATCAAATCGAACGAAGCAACGAAAGTCAAACGGCGAAAGAAAACAACTTCGTTCTACTAATCTGGATCTAAGTCAATTTTTACAGTAGTAAAAACTTGTTTAAGTTGGTTAAATGGATAGAGGGTTTCCAGACGAAACTCCAAGCGCTTGAATCGCCTGATTCCAATAAACGAGCGAAAAGTTATACTAAAACGAAAATCGGATCAGAAATCGCAATCAGAAAAATCGCGGATTTAATCTGAGAAAAAGAAAAAAATGACGAACGTTCGCTAGAACGAACGAAGGGACGAACTCTCGCTAAATAAATAAATCGGAAAAACCGATCTATTAAAAAAACCGAAGCTAAAAAAACCGATGAAAAAACCGAACGGTTTTTCGAAAAAAAAGAAAAATGGCGGCACGGATTTTGAGGCGAACCTCGGGCGGCGTGCGGCGAGCCGGCGGCGGCGGCGCGGGGCGGCGGCGGGCGGGCGACGGCGCTGGTGGCGGCGGCGCGGGGTTCGAGGGGCGACGGGCTAGGATTTGGCTCGGGGCTTGGCTGCCCCGGCTTTTAAAGCCTGTCGGGCTAGAGTCCCAGGCGGACACGGCCCGGTTAGGTCGGTGCGCATTTTTTTTAAATAATTACGCGCAGAAGAAAAAATAAAAAGAAATACTAAGCGGACTCCAAAAGTCCCGAAATAAATTTTCCCGGGCTTCTAAAATCAAGCCGCACAAGCTGAACATTTATTTGGGGCCTAAATGCAATTTTGAAAAACGCACATTTTTCCTAAATTCAAATAAAATAACAAAAACTCCGAAATAAAATCTTATTTGATTTTATCATTAAATCCTCAATATTTATTTTGGGAAAGTCATTTTATTCCCTCTCTCATATTTTTGTAAAAGAAATAATTGATGATAAAATAATTAAAATCAAATGATCCTATTCTCAAAATTTGAGAAAACTCAAATATGAAAATAATGAATTCCCCAACTCTCTCCGTGGGTCCTTGAGTTGCTAGAAATTTCTAGGATCAAACCAAAAGCAAAAATAAAATATGATATGCATTGATGATCTAATGTATAACATTCCAAATTAAAAATTTGGGATGTTACAAACCTACCCCCTTAAGATGAATCTCGCCCTCGAGATTCGGGTTGGCTAGAAAATAGGTGAGGGTGGTCTTTAAGCAAATCTCCCTCTCATTCCCAGGTGGCTTCATCCTTCGTGTGGTGGCTCCACTGAACTTTGCAAAACTTGATAACCTTGCTGCGAGTGACTCGGCTGGCAAACTCGAGAATCTTAATTGGTTTCTCCTCATAGGTCAAATCGATATCCAACCGAATTGTTTCCAATGGCACTATTGTTGGGGAACGTAGCATAAATTCAAAATTTTCCTACGTGTCACCAAGATCTATCTATGGAGTCATCTAGCAATGAGGGAGGAGTGGATCTACATACCCTTGTAGATCGCACGCGGAAGCGTTCAAGAGAACGGGGTTGATGGAGTCGTACTCGTCGTGATCCAAATCACCGATGATCCTAGCGCCGAACGGACGGCACCTCCGCATTCAACACACGTAGGGAGCAGCAACGTCTCCTCCTTCTTGATCCAGCAAGGGGGAAGGAGAGGTTGATGGAGATCCATCAGCACGACGGCGTGGTGGTGGAAGTAGCGGGATTCCAACAGGGCTTCGCCAAGCGCTGCGGGAGGAGGGAGATGTGTCATGGGAGGGAGAGGGAGGTGCCAGGGCTTAGGTGTGGCTGCCCTCCCTTCTCCCCACTATATATAGGTACAAGGGAGAGGGGGGGGGCAGTCTTGGCCCTTCCTCCAAGGAAGGGTGCGGCCAGGGAGGAGTCCATCCTCCCCAAGGCACCTAGGAGGTGCCTTCCCCCTTTAGGACTCTTTCTTTCCCTTATCTCTTGGCGCATGGGCCTCTTGGGGCTGGTGCCCTTGGCCCATATAGGCCAAGGCGCACACCCCTACAGCCCATGTGCCCCCCCCCCCGGGGCAGGTGGACCCCCTTGGTGGACCCCCAGACCCCTTTCGGCACTCCCGGTACAATACCGATAATGCGCGAAACTTTTCCGGCGACCAAAACAAGACTTCCCATATATAAATCTTTACCTCCGGACCATTCCGAAACTCCTCGTGACGTCCGAGATCTCATCCGGGACTCCGAACAACTTTCAGGTTACCGCATACTAATATCTCTATAACCCTAGCGTCACCGAACCTTAAGTGTGTAGACCCTACGGGTTCGGGAGACATGCAGACATGACCGAGATGACTCTCCGGTCAATAACCAACAGCGGGATCTGGATACCCATGTTGGCTCCCACATGTTCCACGATGATCTCATCGGATGAACCACGATGTCAAGGACTTAATCAATCCCGTATACAATTCCCTTTGTCTAGCGGTACGATACTTGCCCGAGATTCGATCGTCGGTATCCCGATACCTTGTTCAATCTTGTTACCGGCAAGTCTCTTTACTCATTTCGTAACACATCATCCCGTGATCAACTCCTTGATCACATTGTGCACATTATGATGATGTCCTACCGAGTGGGCCCAGAGATACCTCTCCGTTTACACGGAGTGACAAATCCCAGTCTCGATTCGTGCCAACCCAACAGACACTTTCGGAGATACCTGTAGTGTACCTTTATAGCCACCCAGTTATGTTGTGACGTTTGGCACACCCAAAGCACTCCTACGGTATCCAGGAGTTGCACAATCTCATGGTCTAAGGAAATGATACTTGACATTAGAAAAGCTTTAGCATACGAACTACATGATCTTGTGCTAGGCTTAGGATTGGGTCTTTGTCCATCACATCATTCTCCTAATGATGTGATCCCGTTATCAATGACATCCAATGTCCATGGTCAGGAAACCGTAACCATCTATTGATCAATGAGCTAGTCAACTAGAGGCTTACTAGGGACATGGTGTTTTCTATGTATCCACACATGTATCTGAGTTTCCTATCAATACAATTCTAGCATGGATAATAAACGATTATCATGAACAAGGAAATATAATAATAACCAATTTATTATTGCCTCTAGGGCATATTTCCAACAGTCTCCCACTTGCACTAGAGTCAATAATCCAGTTCACATCGCTATGTGACTAACACTCAAGGTCACATCCCCATGTGACTAACACCCAAAGAGTTTACTAGAGTCAATAATCTAGTTCACATTACCATGTGAATAACACTCGATGAGTTCTGGGTTTGATCATGTTATGCTTGTGAGAGATGTTATAGTCAACGGGTCTGAATCTTTCAGATCCGTATGTACTTCACAAATTTCTATGTCATCTTGTAGATGCAACTACTACGCTACATTTGGAGCCATTTCAAATAACTGTTCTACTTGGAGCTATTCTAAATTGTTGCTCCACTATACGTATCCGGTATCTCTACTCAGAGCTATCCGGATAGGTGTTAAGCTTGCATCAACGTAACTCTTTACGTCGAACTCTTTATCACCTCCATAACCGAGAAACATATCCTTATTCCTCTAAGGATAATTTAGACCGCTATCTGGTGATCTACTCCTAGATTACCTTTGTACCCTCTTGCCAGATATGTGGCAAGGCACACATCAGGTGTGGTACTTAGCATGGCATACCGTATAGAGCCTATGACAAAAGTATAGGGGACGACATTCGTCCTTTCTCTTTCTTCTGTCGTGGTCGAGCTTTAAGTCTTAACTTCATACCTTACAACTCAGGCAAGTACTCCTTCTTTGACTGATCCATCTTGAACACCTTCAAGATCATGTCAAGGTATGTGCTCATTTGAAAGTACCATTAAGCGTTTTGATCTATCCTTATAGATCTTGATGCTCAATGTTCAAGTAGCTTAATCCAGGCTTTCCATTGAAAAACACTTTCCAAATAACCCTATATGCTTTCCAGAAATTCTACGTCATTTCTGATCAACAATATGTCAACATATATTTATCAGAAATTCTATAGTGCTCCCACTCACTTCTTTGGAAATACAAGTTTCTCATAAACTTTGTATACACCCAAAACTTTCATCATCTTATCAAAGCATATATTCCAACTCCGTCCTTAGAAGGATTGCTGGAGCTTTGCATACTTATTAGCATCTTTCAGGATTAACAAAACCTTCCGGTTGTATCACATACAACCTTTCCTCAAAAATCGTCGAGGAAACAATGGTTTTTGGCATCCTATCTGCAAGATTTCACAAATAATGCAGTAATTGCTAATATAATTCCAACAGACTCTTAGCATCGCTACGAGTGAGAAAGTCTCATCGCAGTCAACTCCTTGAACTTGTCGGAAAACATCTTAAAGACAAGTCGAGCTTTCTTAATGGTGATACCTACCATCATTGTCCGTCTTCCTTTTAAAATCCATATGTACCTAACAGTCTTATGACCATCAAGTAGTTCTCCCAAAGTCTATACTTTGTTTTCATATATGGATCCTCTCTCGGATTATATGGCCTCGAGCCATTTTGGAATCCAGGCCCACCATCGCTTCTCCATAGCTCGTAGGTTCATTGTTGTCTAGCAACATGACTTCCAAGATAGGATTACGTACCATTCTGAAGTAGTACGCATCCTTGTCATCCCACGAGGTTTGGTAGTGACTTGATCTGAAGTTTCATGATCACTATCATAAGCTTCCACTTCAATTGGTGTAGGTGCCACAGGAACAACTCCTGTGCCCTGTCACACACTAGTTGAAGAGACGGTTCAATAACCTCATCAAGTCTCCACCATCCTCCCACTCAATTCTTTCGAGAGAAACTTTTCCTCGAGAAAGGACCCGATTCTAGAAACAATCCCTTATTGCTTTCGGATCTGAGACAGGAGGTATACCCTACTATTTTGGGTGTCATATGAAGATGCATTTATCCGCTTTGGGTTCGAGCTTATCAGCCTAAAACTTTTTCACATAAGCGTCGCAGCCCCAAACTTTTAAGAAATGACAGCTTAGGTTTCTCTAAACCATAGTTCATACGATGTCATCTCATCGGAATTACGTGGTGCCCTATTTAAAGTGAATATGGTTGTCTCTAATGCCTAACCCATAAACTATCGTGGTAATTTGATAAGAGACATCATGGTATGCATCATATCTAATAGGGTGCAGTTATGATGTTCGGACACACCATCACACTATGGTGTTCCAGGCTGTATTAGTTGTGAAACAATTTCCACAATGTCTTAATTCTGTGCCAAACTTGTAATTCAGATATTCATCTCTATGATCATATCATAGATATTTTATCCTCTTGTCACGAGATCTTTCAACTTCACCCTGAAATTACTTGAACCTTTCAATAATTCAGACTCGTGATTTATCAAGTAAATGTACTCAACATCTACTCAAATGATCTGTGAAGTAAGAACATAACGATATCCATTACACGCCTCAGCACTCATTGGACTGCACACATCAAAATGTATTACTTCCAACAAGTTGCTTTCTAGTTCCATTTTACTGAAAACGAGGCTTTCAGTCATCTTGCCCATGTGGTATGATTTGCATGTCTCAAGTGATTCAAAATCAAGTGAGTCCAAACGGTCCATTTGCATGGAGTTTCTTCATGCATATACACCAATAGACATGGTTCGCATGTCTCAAACTTTTCAAAAAATGAGTGAGTCCAAAGATCCATCAACATGGAGCCTCTTCATGCGTTTTATACCGATATGACTTAAGTGGCTGTGCCACAAGTAGGTGGTACTATCATTACTATCTTTTGGCATGAACATGTGTATCACTATGATCGAGATTCAATAAACCATTCATTTCAGGTGTAAGACCATTGAAGGTATTATTCAAATAAACAGAGTAACCATTATTCTCTTTAAATGAATAACCGTATTGCGATAGACATAATCCAATCATGTCTATGCTCAACGCAAACACCAATCTCGATGGTAGAGGGAGCGTACGATATTTGATCAACCTTGGAAATACTTCCAACACATATCGTCATCTCACCTTTAGCTAGTCTCCGTTTATTCCATAGCTTTTATTTCGAGTTACTAACACTTAGCAACCGAACCGGTATCTAATACCCTGGTGCTACTAGGAGTACTAGTAAAGTACACATTAACATAATGTATATCCAATATACTTCTATCGACCTTGCCAGCCTTCTCATCTACCAAGTATCTAGGGTAATTCTGCTCCAGTGGCTGTTCCCTTTATTACAGAAGCACTTAGTCTCGGGTTTGGGTTCAACCTTGGGTTTCTTCACTAGAGCAGCAGCTGATTTGCCGTTTCATGAAGCATCCCTCTTTGCCCTTGCCCTTCTTGAAACTAGTGGTTTCACCAACCATCAACAATTGATGCTCCTTCTTGATCTCTACTTTTGTGGTGTCAAACATCACGAATATCTCAAGGATCATCATATATGTCCCTGATTATATTATAGTTCATCACGAAGCTCAAGCAGCTTGGTGGTGATGACTTCAGAGAACCATCACTATTTCATCTGGAAGATCAACTCCCACTCGATTCAAGCGATTGTTGTACTCAGACAATCTGAGCACAAGTTCAACAATTGAGTTTTTTCTCCCTTAGTTTGCAGGCTAAGAAAATCGTCGGAGGTCTTATACCTCTTGATGTGGGCACGAGCTTGAAATCCCAATTTCAGCCCTCGAAACATCTCATATGTTTCGCGGCGTTTCAAAACGTCTTCGGTGCTTCAACTCTAAGCCGTTTAACTGAACTATCACATAGTTATCAAAATGTGTATGTCAGTTTTCGCAACATCCATAGACAACGTTCGAGGTTCAGCACACTGAGCGGTGCATTAAGTACATAAGCCTTCTATGAAGCAATGAGGACAAACCTCAGTTTACGGACCTAGTCCGCATAATTACTACTATCAACTTTCAACTAAATTTTCTCTAGGATCATATCTAAACAGTAGAACTGAAGCGCGAGCTACGACATAATTTGCGAAGACCTTTTGACTATGTTCAGGATAATTAAGTTCATCTTGTGAACTCCCACTCAGATAGACATCCCTCTAGTCATCTAAGTGATTACATGATCCGAGTCAACTAGGCCGTGTCCGATCATCACGTGAGACGGACTAGTCATCATCGGTGAACATCTTCATGTTGATCGTATCTACCATACGACTCATGCTCGACCTTTCGGTCTCTTGTGTTCCGAGGCCATGTCTGTACATGCTAGGCTCGTCAAGTCAACCTAAGTGTTTCGCATGTGTTCCAAGGCCATGTCTGTACATGCTAGGCTCGTCAACACCCATTGTATTCGAACGTAAGAATCCATCACACCCGATCATCACGTGGTGCTTCGAAACGACGAACTTTCGCAACGGTGCACAGTTAGGGGGAACACCTTCTTGAAATTTTAGTGAGGGATCATCTTATTTACTATCGTCGTTCTAAGCAAATAAGATGTATAAACATGATAAACATCACATGCAATCAAATAGTGACATGATATGGCCAATATCATATTGCTCCTTTTGATCTTCATCTTCGGGGCTCCATGATCATCATCGTCACCGGCATGACACCATGATCTCCATCATCATGATCTCCATCATCGTGTCTTCATGAAGTTGTCTCGTCAACTATTACTTCTACTACTACAGCTAACGGTTAGCAATAAAGCAAAGTAATTACATGACATTTATGTTGACACGCAGGTCATAAATAAATTAAGACAACTCCTATGGCTCCTGCCGGTTGTCATACTCATCGACATGCAAGTCGTGATTCCTATTACAAGAACATGATCAATCTCATACATCACATATATCATTCATCACATCCTTTTGGCCATATCACATCACATAGCATACCCTGCAAAAACAAGTTAGACGTCCTCTAATTGTTGTTTGCATGTTTTACGTAGCTGCAATGGGTTTCTAGCAAGAACGTTTCTTACCTACGCAAAAACCACAACGTGATATGCCAATTGCTATTTACCCTTCATAAGGACCCTTTTCATCGAATCTGATCCGACTAAAGTGGGAGAGACAGACACCCGCTAGCCATCTTATGCAACTAGTGCATGTCAGTCGGTGGAACCAGTCTCACGTAAGAGTACGTGTAAGGTCGGTCCGAGCCGCTTCATCCCACAATGCCACCGAATAAGGATTGGACTAGTAACGGTAAGCATATTGAACAAAATCAACGCCCACAACTACTTTGTGTTCTACTCGTGCATAGAAACTACGCATAGACCTAGCTCTGATACCACTGTTGGGGAACGTAGCATAAATTCAAAATTTTCCTACGTGTCACCAAGATCTATCTATGGAGTCATCTCGCAACGAGGGAGGAGTGGATCTACATACCCTTGTAGATCGCGCGCGGAAGCGTTCAAGAGAACGGGGTTGATGGAGTCGTACTCGTCGTGATCCAAATCACCGATGATCCTAGCGCCGAACGGACGGCACCTCCGTGTTTAACACACGTATGGAGCAGTGACGTCTCCTCCTTCTTGATCCAGCAAGGGGGAAGGAGAGGTTGATGGAGATCCAGCAGCACGACGGCGTGGTGGTGGAAGTAGTGGGATTCCAACAGGGCTTCGCCAAGCGCTGCGGGAGGAGGGAGATGTGTCATGGGAGGGAGAGAGAGGCGCCAGGGCTTAGGTGTGGCTGCCCTCCCTTCTCCCCACTATATATAGGGCCAAGGGAGGGGGGGCGCAGCCTTGGCCCTTCCTCCAAGGAAGGGTGCGGCCAGGGAGGAGTCCATCCTTCCCCCTTTAGCACTCGTTCTTTCCCTTATCTCTTGGCGCATGGGCCTCTTGGGGCTGGTTCCCTTGGCCCATATAGGCCAAGGCGCACACCCCTACAGCCCATGTGGCCCCCCCGGGGCAGGTGGACCCCCTTGGTGGACCCCCGGACCCCTTTCGGCACTCCCGATACAATACCGATAATGCGCAAAACTTTTCCGGCGACCAAAACAAGACTTCCCATATATAAATCTTTACCTCCGGACCATTCTGGAACTCCTCGTGACATCCGGGATCTCATCCGAGACTCCGAACAACCTTCGGGTTACCGCATACTAATATCTCTATAACCCTAGCGTCACCGAACCTTAAGTGTGTAGACCCTACGGGTTCGGGAGACATGCAGACATGACCGAGATGACTCTCCGGTCAATAACCAACAACGGGATCTGGATACCCATGTTGGATCCCACATGTTCCACGATGATCTCATCGGATGAACCACGATGTCAAGGACTTAATCAATCCCGTATACAATTCCCTTTGTCTAGCGGTACGATACTTGCCTGAGATTCGATCGTCGGTATCCCGATACCTTGTTCAATCTTGTTACCGGCAAGTCTCTTTACTCGTTTCGTAACACATCATCCCATGATCAACTCCTTGATCACATTGTGCACATTATGATGATGTCCTACCGAGTGGGCCCAGAGATACCTCTCCGTTTACACGGAGTGACAAATCCCAGTCTCGATTCGTGCCAACCCAACAGACACTTTCGGAGATACCTGTAGTGTACCTTTATAGCCACCCAGTTATGTTGTGACGTTTGGCACACCCAAAGCACTCCTACGGTATTCGGGAGTTGCACAATCTCATGGTCTAAGGAAATGATACTTGACATTAGAAAAGCTTTAGCATACGAACTACATGATCTTGTGCTAGGCTTAGGATTGGGTCTTTGTCCATCACATCATTCTCCTAATGATGTGATCCCATTATCAATGACATCCAATGTCCATGGTCAGGAATCTGTAACCATCTATTGATCAACGAGCTAGTCAACTAGAGGCTTACTAGGGACATGGTGTTGTCTATGTATCCACACATGTATCTGAGTTTCCTATCAATACAATTCTAGCATGGATAATAAACGATTATCATGAACAAAGAAATATAATAATAACCAATTTATTATTGCCTCTAGGGCATATTTCCAACAACTATGTCTCTCAAGGGTATGTCAGCCATCTCCGCGTGACACTTCTTCAACTGAGGAATGTGGAACACATCATGAACTCCTGACAATCCTTCGGGCAATTCCAACTTGTAGGCCACTTCTCCCATACGCTCCAAAACTCAATATGGTCCTACAAATCATGGCGCTAACTTTCCTTTAACCCCAAAATGTTTTGTTCCCCAAAGTGGGGTTACTCGAAGATAAGTTCTATCTCCAACTTCGTAAACAGTCTCCTTGCGTTTAGAATCTGCATAACTCTTCTGTCTGGACTGAGCTACCTTGAGCCTATCGTGAATCAATTTCACCTTCTGTTCAGACTCTTTAATCAAATTAGGCCCAAACAACTGGCGGTCTCCAACTTCATCCCACGACAACGGTGTCCTGCACCTCCTTCCATACAAAGCTTCGAAAGGGGCCATCTTTAAACTAGTTTGGTAACTGTTGTTGTAAGAGAACTCTGCATATGGCAAATTGTCGTCCCAACTAGATCCATAATCTAGCGCACAAGCTCTCAACATGTCCTCCAAAATATGATTGACTCTCTCGGTCTGTCCATCTGTCTGTGGATGAAAAGCTGTACTGAATTCTAGCCTAGTACCCAAAGTTTCGTGCAACTGCTTCCAGAACTTTGAGGTAAACTGGGTTCCTCTATCTGATACGATACTCCTCGGAACTCCATGCAGACATACGATCTTGGTCATGTATATCTTTGCTAACTTAGCACTGGTGTAAGTGGTCTTTACCGGGATGAAATGAGCTACTTTCGTCAATCGATCAACTACAACCCAAATCGAGTCATAGCCTGAGCGAGTCCTGGGTAATCCCGTGATAAAATCCATGCCTAACTTATCCCACTTCCATTCGGGTATCGGCAATGGTTGTAACAATCCTGCTGGCTTCTGATACTCTGCCTTTACTCTCTGACATACATCACAAACTGCTACATACTCCGCAATATCTTTCTTCATTCCGGTCCACCAAAAAATATCCTTCAAATCCAAATACATCTTGGTATTTCCTGGGTGAATCGAATATGGTGAATCGTGTGCCTCTTGCAGAATTAGCTTCCTAATCTCCGGGCCATTGGGCACATAAACACGGTCTTCAAACCATAGGGTGTCGTGCTCATCCTCACGAAATCCTTTAGCCTTTCCTTCGCTTATTTTCTCCTTTATAGAGGCAATCTCCTTGTCAGTCTTCTGAGCTTCTCTGATTCTATCCATCAAAGTTGACTGAATCTCCAATGCTGCTACATAGCCTCTCGGAACTATTTCCAAACATAGTTCACGAAGATTTTCTGCTAACTCCCTTGGTATTTCTCCCGTCATTAATGTATTGACATGGCTCTTACGGCTTAATGCGTCAGCTACTACATTAGCCTTTCTGGGATGGTAATGCAATCTCATATCATAATCCTCGATGAGCTCCAACCATCTCCTTTGTCTAAGGTTTAACTCCTTCTGTGTGAAAATGTATTTTAAACTCTTATGATCCGTGTACACCTCACAATGGTTTCCAATGAGGAAATTTCTCCATGTTTTCAATGCATGCACTACGGCTGCTAATTCCAAATCATGTGTAGCATAATTCAACTCATGGGGCTTAAGTTGTCTTGAGGCATATGAAACAACTCTCCCTTCCTGCATAAGCACTGCTCCAAGTCCTCAACGTGAAGCGTTGCAATACATCTCATAGTCCTTGGTCTGATCTGGCAAAAACAACACGGGTGAAGTAACCAAGCGTTTCTTCAACTCCTGGAAACTAGCCTCACATTCCTTAGTCCATATAAACTTGGTATCTTTCTTCAACAACTCCGTCATAGGCTTTGCAATCTTTGAGAAATTCTCAATAAGTCTCCGGTGGTATCCTGCGAGTCCAAGAAAACTTCGTATCTCTCCAAACGTGGTTGGTGCTTCCCACTTGGTCACAGTATCAACTTTAGTGGGATCAACTGCTATTCCTTCTCCGGATATAACGTGTCCAAGGAATCCTACTTCCTTCAACCAAAACTCACATTTGCTGAACTTGGCATATAATTGATGTTCTCTGAGCTTTCCAAGAACCAAACGCAAATGTTCCTTATGCTCCTCTTCATTCTTTGAGTAAACCAGGATATCATCAATGAACACTACAACGAACTTATCCAAGGACTCCATAAACACTTTGTTCATCATGTTCATAAAATATGCAGGTGCGTTAGTCAGACCAAATGACATAACGGTATACTCGTACAGTCCATACCTGGTGGTAAAAGCTGTCTTAGGAATATCTTGTTCTCGAATCTTCAACTGGTGGTATCCTGATCGCAGATCGATCTTGGAAAATACCTTAGCTCCTTGCAATCGATCAAACAGATCATTGATCATCGGTAGTGGGTACTTGTTCTTGATTGTTACTTCATTCAATCCTCGATAATCAACAACCATTCTTAACGATCCATCCTTCTTCTCCACTAGAAGTACTGGCGATCCCCAAGGTGAAGAACTTGGGCGAATATATCCCTTATCTAGTAACTCCTTAATATGCTTCTTAATTTCCACCAAATCCTTTGCAGGCATCCTGTATGGTCTGTTCGATATTGGCCCTGTGCCTGGCAATAGCTCAATCAAAAACTCAATGTCTCTATCTGGTGGCATGCCTGGCAACTCCTCTGGAAATACATCAGGGAATTCCTTTACCACTGGTACTTCCTCCTGCACAACTCCTGTTAAGCAATTTACTTGAGTCCTCTTTGGCACATGTCGGGATACATACTTGATCCTTCTCCCTTCTGGGGTGGTAAGCAAAATTGAATTACTAGCACATTCAATATTCCCTTCATACTTTGATAACCAATCCATGCCTAATATCACATCCAATCCTTGGGATTCCAATACTATTAGGTCTGAGGGAAAAACATAGTTACCAATACTTAATGGTAACCGATCACACCATCGACTAGCCATATATTCTGCTCCAGGCGAGGGTACTAACATGGGTGACCTAAGGGCTTGGGTTGACAGGTTATACTTATCCACAAATCCCCTTGAGATGTATGAATGCGATGCACCAGTATCAAAAAGAACGAGTGCAGTAAATGACTTAACCAAAAACTTACCTATTACTGCATCAGGCTGAGCTTCAACCTCCTCCACGCTAACGTGGTTCACCTGTCCCCTGTTGAAAGGGTTCGGCTTCTTCCCAGAGCTTCCATTGCTATTTCCATTTTGTAACTCAGGACATTCATTGGCATAATGTCCGATCTTAGAACACTTAAAGCAAGTGACTTGGCTCAGGTCTTTCTTGGCTGGGGTTGATGGGTTGGTACGGTTCTGGCCGTTGCTTCCTCCATTCCCATTACCATTCTTGGTGCCATTGTGATTGTGCGAGCTACCTCCTCCATGGGTATGCTGAAAATGTCCTCCCGATCTAGGGGTAAAACGTGGCTTCTACTGAGCTCCTGAATTGTACTTTCCTTGTGCATACTTCCTCTTGCGACTTTCAATTTGCTGCTGCTTCCCTTCAATCATAAGGGCACGATCTACCAACTCCTGGTAGTTGTTGAAGGTTTCCACCATCAACTGCATGCTCAACTCATCATTCAGTCCTTCCAGAAACTTCTCCTGCTTAGCTGCATTCGTAGCAACGTCAACTGGGGCATAACATGCTAACTTACTAAAGTCCTCCACATACTGGCCAACTATCCGTCCTCCTTGGCGCAAGTTGCGAAACTCACGCTTCTTCATGGCCATAGCTCCTGCTGAAACATGGGCAGTACGAAAGGCCTGCGGAAACTGGTCCCATGTGACAGTGTCGACAGGGAAAGTGGCTGTGAAATTCCCCCACCATGATGTTGCGGGTCCTTCAAGCTGATGTGCGGCAAACTTCACCTTCTCCGCATCCGTGCATCCTGCTGTGGTCAACTCTCTAGCTGTCTTGCGGAACCAATCATCTGCTACTATCGGCTCGGTGCTACTGGAAAACACCGGCGGATTCAGCCTAAGAAAACAGGCTAAGTGATCAACAGGTGGTGGTGGTGGTGGGTTGTTGTTGTTGTTCCCCTGATTCTGATTCTGGACTAGCAACTGCATCAATGTGTTCTATTGCTGGATCAACTGGGTGAGCTCCGGTGGGAAGGTAAATCCGGGGTCACGTCTCGGAGGCATCTGAGGTTTTAGAAAAGATGAGATGTAAGAATAGAGGGGGTCTAAAGTGAAAACACTACCCATATGCACATGAGGCAAAAGCAAACAATTCACTTCATTCAATCGAACAAGGGCATACAATCGATCTAACTATCGCAAAAGTGCTCGGACTACTGTATTTACATGGTGGACTACTACAACTGATGAGGTGGTCTACTAGAAATATTCTTCGGTTGCAGACTCCATGATATCTGCTCTGGCTTCATCAACATAGTCATCATCGCTATCATCTGGATCCGAGTCGGTGTCGTCGATGATGATGTAGTCTTCCGAGCGAATCTACTTGGGTTCTTCGTCTTCATCTACTGGTGTAGGGCCTCCCATAAATATCCCAATCTTCTTGATCAGATCGTCATTCTTCTCCACCAATACTTCAATTTCTTCTTCATAATCCTCACGTGTAGCCTTGAGTTCTTCCTCCAGTTCCTTGAGTCTTGCCCTTGCCTTCTTCAGGTCTATCATGTCGGCGCACATCTGGTTCTCCTGTCGTCGAATGTGCTGATTTAACTCCTGGATAAAAGGTGCAACTGATCTATCCTTTCTGGTGTTGATCATCTCCCAACGCTCATCTCGGCGCCCACAAATCTGGTAGATAGTATCCTTGAGATCATTGCGGTAGACTTCTCCAATGCGTCCCATGGCGATGTGAGCTGCCATGCTCTTTCCTAGACTCCAAGTTTGGTGCATCAAAAGAAAACTCTATGGGCTCAGTGACTGGCATGAACGTCCTTCCTGGAACTTGAACTTGAATCATCCAGCGCTCTTCTTCAGGTAAAGTGGCATTGTAGGTTCCGGTGAAGCTTGGTACTCCTATGTTCAGGTATCTCGTGACTTCCTTCAAGTGACGTCCAAAGGGTGTATCTTCATCCGGTTGCGTGAACTTGTTCCTTGCATCCGCCATCCTAAAAGAGTAGAAAAGATGAGGACTCAGAAGATAAGAGAGTAGGTAGTGATCTAGGTCTTTAGCTTAGTGGTTGTGTCCTACAGTCAGCGTGTGCTCTGATACCATCTCTATAGAGATCAGACCTCAACCAGTCTGATATCTGTGCTCAGGTGTCATCCCTAGATCAGTAATGCTGACACCACACAGTACTCGGAGGATTTATAACAGAGTAGCAATCACACACTTATTACATCGAGGGTCTCAATAGAGAACTTATTACAATAAATATGGCTTAAGGCCATCTAATAACGACAACAGCGGAAGGCTTGGAAGATAAGTGAGTCCATCAACTCCAACGGCATCACTGAGTATAGAACCACGACCTAAAACTCCTTAATCGTCGTCTGAAAAGTCTGCAACATTAACGTTGCAGCCTGAAATGGGTCAGCACATGGAATATGCTGGCAAAGTAACACATAGAGAGTAATGGAATGAAACAACTATACTATATGCATATTTGGCTGGTGGAAAGCTCTATGGTTACAGTTTTGCGTAAAGCCAATTTTTCCCTACTGCAAAGGAATACATTTTTATTTAACTATCATGGTAGTTGTTAAACATTGAGAATGGTTGACAGCATCCTCAATCCCATTTAAACATCATCATTATCAAAAACCCATAAAAATTAATTTAGAGTAACATGTTGAGATTCACATGATAATCCAAGTACTAGATACTCAAGATGTCCATAACCGGGGACACGGCTAATCATGATTAGTTTAATACACTCTGCAGAGGTTTGCGCACTTTTCCCTACAAGACTCGATCGCCTCCGTTTGGTTTCTCGCACTACAAGGTGTTTCAGAAAACGGATGACCGAGACATAGTCTTTCAGAAGCGCTAGCACCTTACGATCGGGTAGACCGTACCACCTACATCCCCTACATCTGCTAGTCTACCACTGTAAGAGTTTGCATGACTTAGTCAACTATGCTAGAGCCCATAATAGCTTGTGGCTGCACACGGAAGTTTCTAGTATGAATAGTCTCATGATCCCTTTGAGCCTGGGTGACGGTCCATAAAGAAAAATAGGCAATCCTGGAATACCCAGGTACCTCAATCCACCCAGATGTGTGTTTAAGTTGCCACCTTAGATAAACCATTAATTAACAAACTCACATCTGTCATGGATATCACTCACCCAATCCACGTCTACTAGCATAGCATGGCATAATAGGCAAACGTAGAAGTAACTCCCAAGGGTTTGATAATATAACAGGTGATAGGTACTACCTCAACTACTTCCCATCCCACAATTTAATTAGATCCTAATCATGCAATGTTTGAGGATTGAACTAATGCAATAAAACTGGGTAGTAGAAAAGGTATGATCAAAATGTTACTTGCCTTGCTAATGATCCGCGAAACCTAGCGATTCGAAGTAATAGGCGGCGCACTCCGGGTATTCTATCGCAGACAAACAAACAAGCATACAATAAGCACTCATCTAATGCATAGGTAAAAGTCAAATAAGAGAGCTAACCAGAAAGCTCAACTTAAGAACTCCAGTTTGCAAAAAGAATCAAATTGAACGAAGCAACGAAAGTCAAACGGCGAAAGAAAACAACTTCGTTCTACTAATCTGGATCTAAGTCAATTTTTACAGTAGCAAAAACTTGTTTAAGTTGGTTAAACGGATAGAGGGTTTCGAGTCAAAACTCCAGGCGCTTGAATCGCCTGATTCCGATAAAAGAGCGAAAAGTTATACTAAAACGAAAATCGGATCAAAAATCGCGATCAGAAAAATCGCGGATTTAATCCGAGAAAAATAAAAAAACGACGAATGTTTGCTAGAACGAACGAACGGACAAACGCTCGCTAAATAAATAAATCGGAAAAACCGATCTATTAAAAAACCGAAGATAAAAAAACTGACAAAAAACCGACAGAAAAACCGAACATTTTTTCAAAAAAAAAAAGAAAAACGGCGGCACGGATTTCGAGGCGAACCTCGGGCGGCGGGCGGCGCGGGGCGGCGGCAGTGCGGGGTTCGAGGGGCGGTGGGCTAGGGTTTGGCTCGGGGCTGGGCTGCCCCGGCTTTTAAAGCCTGCCGGGCCAGAGTCCCGGGCGGACACAGCCCGGTTAGGTCGGTGCGCGTTTTTTTAATAATTACGCGCAGAAGAAAAAATAAAAAGAAATACTAAACGGACTTCAAAAATACCGAAATAAATTATCCCGGGCTTCTAAAATCAAGCCGCACAAGGTGAACATTTATTTTCAGCCTAAATTCAATTTTGAAAAACACACATTTTTCCTAAATTCAAATAAAATAACGAAAAACTCCGAAATAAAATCTTATTTGATTTTATCATTAAATCCTCAATATTTCTTTATTTTGGGAAAGTCATTTTATTCCCTCTCTCATATTTTTGTAAAAGAAATAATTGATGATAAAATAATTAAAATCAAATGATCCTATTCTCAAAATTTGAGAAAACTCAAATATGAAAATAATGAATTCCCCAACTCTCTCCGTTGGTCCTTGAGTTGGGTAGAAATTTCTAGGATCAAACCATAAGCAAAAATAAAATATGATATGCATTTATGATCTAATGTATAACATTCCAAATTGAAAATTTGGGATGTTACATGCAAGTGAAAGGCAATAATGATGATTATATGATGAACTTATTGAGATGAGAAAAGCTGGTATGTGTTGGAAATATGCCCTAGAGGCAATAATAAGTTGGTTATTATTATATTTCCTTGTTCATGATAATCGTTTATTGTCCATGCTAGAATTGTATTGATAAGAAACTCAGATACATGTGTGGATACATAGACAACACCATGTCCCTAGTAAGCCTCTAGTTGACTAGCTCGTTGATCAATAGATGGTTACGGTTTCCTGACCATGGACATTGGATGTCATTGATAACAGGATCACATCATTAGAAGAATGATGTGATGGACAAGACCCAATCCTAAGCCTAGCACAAAGATCGTGTAGTTCGTTCGCTAAAGCTTTTCTAAATGTCAAGTATCATTTCCTTAGACCATGAGATTGTGCAACTCCCGAATACCGTAGGAATACTTTGGGTGTGCCAAACGTCACAACATAACTGGGTGACTATAAAGGTGCACTACGGGTATCTCTGAAAGTGTCTGTTGGGTTGGCACGAATCGAGACTGGGATTTGTCACTCCGTGTGACGGAGAGGTATCTCTGGGCCCACTCGGTAGGACATCATCATACTGTGCACAATGTGATCAAGGATTTGATCACGGGATGATGTGTTACGGAATGAGTAAAGAGACTTGCCGGTAACGAGATTGAACAAGGTATCGGGATACCGACGATCGAATCTCGGGCAAGTATCATACCACTAGACAAAGGGAATTGTATACGGGATTGATCGAATCCTCGACATCGTAGTTCATCCGATGAGATCATCGTGGAACATGTGGGAGCCAACATGGGTATCCTGATCCTGCTGATGGTTATTGACCGGAGAGTCATCTCGGTCATGTCTGCATGTCTCCCGAACCCGTAGGGTCTACACACTTAAGGTTCGGTGACGCTAGGGTTATAGAGATATTAGTATGCGGTAACCCAAAAGTTGTTCGGAGTCCCGGATGAGATCCCGGACGTCACGAGGAGTTACAGAATGGTCCGAAGGTAAAGAATTATATATAGGAAGTGCTATTTCGGCTATCGAGACAAGTTTCGGGGTCACCGGTATTGTACCGGGACCACCGGAAGGGTCCCGGGGGTCCACCGGGTGGGGCCACCTGCCCCGGGGGGGCACATGGGCTGTACGGGGTGTGCCTTGGCCTGTATGGGCCAAGGGCACCAGCCCCAAGAGGCCCATGCGCCAAGAGATAAGGGAAGGAAGAGTCCTAAAAGGGGAAGGCACCTCCTAGGTGCCTTGGGGGGGATGGACTCCTCCCTTGGCCGCACCCTTCCTTGGAGGAAGGGCCAAGGCTGCGCCCCCCCCCCTCTCCCTTGGCCCTATATATAGTGGGGGGAAGGGAGGGCAGCAACACCTAAGCCCTGGCGCCTCCCTCTCCCTCCCATGACACATCTCCCTCCTCCCGCAGCGCTTGGCGAAGCCCTGTTGGAATCCCGCTACTTCCACCACCACACTGTCGTGCTGCTGGATCTCCATCAACCTCTCCTCCCCCCTTGCTGGATCAAGAAGGAGGAGACGTTGCTGTTCCGTACGTGTGTTGAACGCGGAGGTGCCGTCCGTTCGGCGCTAGGATCATCGGTGATTTGGATCACGACGAGTACGACTCCATCAACCCCGTTCTCTTGAACGCTTCCGCGCGCGATTTACAGGGGTATGTAGATCCACTCCTCCCTCGTAGCTAGATGACTCCATAGATTGATCTTGGTGACACGTAGGAAAATTTTGAATTATTGCTACGTTCCCCAACAGTGGTATCAGAGCCAGGTTTATGCGTAGTTTCTATGCACGAGTAGAACACAAAGTAGTTGTGGGCGTTGATTTTGTTCAATATGCTTACCGTTACTAGTCCAATCTTGATTCGGTGGCATTGTGGGATGAAGCGGCCCGGACCGACCTTACACGTACTCTTACGTGAGACTGGTTCCACCGACTGACATGCACTAGTTGCATAAGGTGGCTAGCGGGTGTCTGTCTCTCCCACTTTAGTCGGATCAGATTCGATGAAAAGGGTCCTTATGAAGGGTAAATAGCAATTGGCATATCACGTTGTGGTTTTTGCGTAGGTAAGAAACGTTCTTGCTAGAAACCCATAGCAGCCACGTAAAACATGCAAACAACAATTAGAGGACGTCTAACTTGTTTTTGCAGGGTATGCTATGTGATGTGATATGGCCAAAAGGATGTGATGAATGATATATGTGATGTATGAGATTGATCATGTTCTTGTAATAGGAATCACGACTTGCATGTCGATGAGTATGACAACCGGCAGGAGCCGTAGGAGTTGTCTTAATTTATTTATGACCTGCGTGTCAACATAAACGTCATGTAATTACTTTACTTTATTGCTAACCGTTAGCTGTAGTAGTAGAAGTAATAGTTGACGAGACAACTTCATGAAGACACGATGATAGAGATCATGATGATGGAGATCATGGTGTCATGCCGGTGACGGATGATCATGGAGCCCCGAAGATGGAGATCAAGAGGAGCAAAGTGATGATGGCCATATCATGTGACTATTTGATTGCATGTGATGTTTATCATGTTTATGCATCTTGTTTACTTAGAACGATGGTAGTAAATAAGATGATCCCTCATAATAATTTCAAGAATGTGTTCCCCCTAACTGTGCACCATTGCGACAGTTCGTTGTTTCGAAGCACCACGTGATGATCGGGTGTTAGATTCTAACGTTCACATACAACGGGTGTAAGACAGATTTACACACGCGAAACACTTAGGTTGACTTGACGAGCCTAGCATGTACAGACATGGCCTCGGAACACAAGAGACCGAAAGGTCGAGCATGAGTCGTATGGTAGATACGATCAACATGAAGATTTTCACCGATGATGACTAGTCCGTCTCACGTGATGATCGGACACGGCCTAGTTGACTCGGATCATGTAATCACTTAGATGACTAGAGGGATGTCTATCTGAGTGGGAGTTCATAAGATGAACTTAATTATCCTGAACATAGTCAAAAGGTCTTCGCAAATTATGTCGTAGCTCGCGCTTCAGTTCTACTGTTTGGATATGTTCCTAGAGAAAATTTAGTTGAAAGATGATAGTAGCAATTATGCAGACTAGGTCCGTAAACTGAGGATTGTCCTCATTGCTTTAAAGAAGGCTTATATCCTTATGCACCGCTCAGTGTGCTAAACCTCGAACGTTGTCTGTGGATGTTGCGAACATCTGACATACACGTTTTGATGACTACATGATAGTTCAGTGCGTAATGCTAAATGGTTTAGAATTGAGGCACCAAAGACGTTTTTGAAACGTCACGAAACATATGAGATTTTTCGAGGGCTGAAATTGGGATTTCAGGCTCGTGCCCACGTCAAGAGGTATAAGACCTCCGACGATTTTCTTAGCCTGCAAACTAAGGGAGAAAAGCTCAATTGTTGAGCTTGTGCTCAGATTGTCCGAGTACAACAATCATTTGAATCGAGTGGGAGTTGATCTTCCAGATGAGATGGTGATGTTTCTCCGAAGTCATTACCACCAAGCTGCTAGAGCTTCGTGATGAACTATAATATATCAGGGACATATATGATGATCCTTGAGATATTCGCGATGTTTGACACCACAAAAGTAGAAATTGAGAAGGAGCATCAATTGTTGATGGTTAGTGAAACCACTAGTTTCAAGAAGGGCAAGGGCAAGAAGGGATACTTCATGAAACGGCAATTCAGCTGCTGCTCTAGTGAAGAAACCCAAGGTTGAACCCAAACCCGAGACTAAGTGCTTCTGTAATAAGGGGAACAACCACTGGAGCAGAATTACCCTAGATACTTGGTAGATGAGAAGGCTGGCAAGGTCGATAGAAGTATATTGGATATACATTGTGTTGATGTGTACTTTACTAGTGCTCCTAGTAGCACCAGGGTATTAGATACCGGTTCGGTTGCTAAGTGTTAGTAACTCGAAATAAAAGCTACGGAATAAACGGAGACTAGCTAAAGGTGAGCTGACGATATGTGTTGGAAGTGTTTCCAATGTTGATATGATCAAGCATCGCACGCTCCCTCTACCATCGAGATTGGTGTTTGCGTTGAGCATAGACATGATTGGATTATGTCTATCGCAATACGTTTATTCATTTAAGGAGAATAATGGTTACTCTGTTTATTTGAATAATACCTTCAATGGTCTTGCACCTAAAATGAATGGTTTATTGAATCTCGATCGTAGTGATACACATGTTCATGCCAAAAGATATAAGATAGTAATGATAGTACCACCTACTTGTGGCACTGCCACGTAAGTCATATCGGTATAAAACGCATGAAGAAGCTCCATGTTGATGGATCTTTGGGCTCACTCATTTTGAAAAGTTTGAGACATGCGAACCATGTCTATTGGTGCATATGCATGAAGAAACCCATGCAAATGGACCGTTTGGACTCACTTGATTTTGAATCACTTGAGACATGAAAATCATACCACATGGGCAAGATGACTGAAAGCCTCGTTTTCAGTAAAATGGAACTAGAAAGCAACTTGTTGGAAGTAATACATTTTGATGTGTGCAGTCCAATGAGTGCTGAGGCGTGTAGTGGATATCATTATGTTCTTACTTCACAGATGATTTGAGTAGATGTTGAGTATATTTACTTGATGAATCACGAGTCTGAATTATTGAAAGGTTCAAGTAATTTCAGGGTGAAGTTGAAAGATCGTCGTGACAAGAGGATAAAATATCTATGATATGATCATAGAGATGAATATCTGAATTACGAGTTTGGCACAGAATTAAGACATTGTGGAAATTGTTTCACAACTAATACAGCCTGGAACACCATAGTGTGATGGTGTGTCCGAACATCATAACTGCACCCTATTGGATATGATGCATACCATGATGTCTCTTATCGAATTACCACGATAGTTTATGGGTTAGGCATTAGAGACAGCCACATTCACTTTAAATAGGGCACCACGTAATTCCGATGAGATGACGCCGTATGAACTATGGTTTAGAGAAACCTAAGCTATCATTTCTTAAAAGTTTGGGGCTGCGACGCTTATGCGAAAAAGTTTCAGGCTGATAAGCTCGAACCCAAAGCGGATAAATGCATCTTCATAGGACACCCAAAACAGTTGGGTATACCTCCTGTCTCAGAACCGAAAGCAATAAGGGATTGTTTCTAGAATCGGGTACTTTCTCGAGGAAAACTTTCTCTCAAAAGAATTGAGTGGGAGGATGGTGGAGACTTGATGAGGTTATTGAACCGTCTCTTCAACTAGTGTGTGGCAGGGCACAGGGAGTTGTTCCTGTGGCACCTACACCAATTGAAGTGGAAGCTTATGATAGTGATCATGAAACTTCAGATCAAGTCACTACCAAACCTCGTGGGATGACAAGGATGCGTACTACTTCAGAGTGGTACGTAATCCTGTCTTGGAAGTCATGTTGCTAGACAACAATGAATCTACGAGCCATGGAGAAGCGATGGTGGGCCCGGATTCTGATAAATGGCTCGAGGCCATAAAATCCCAGAGAGGATCCATGTATGAAAACAAAGTGTAGAATTTGGCAGAACGGCTCGATGGTCGTAAGGCTATTAAGTACAGATGGATTTTAGAAGGAAGACGGACAATGATGGTAAGTATCACCATTAAGAAAGCTCGACTTGTCGTTAAGATGTTTCCCGACAAGTTCAAGGAGTTGGCTACGATGAGACTTTCTCACTCGTAGCGATGCTAAGAGTCTGTTGGAATTATATTAGCGATTACTGCATTATTTATGAAATCTTGCAGATAGGATGTCAAAAACCATTGTTTCCTCGACGATTTTCTTGAGGAAAGGTTGTATGTGATACAACTGGAAGGTTTTGTCAATCCTGAAAGATGCTAATAAGTATGCAAAGCTCCAGCAATCCTTCTAAGGACTGGAGTAAGAATCTCGGAGTTGGAATGTATGCTTTGATGAGATGATCAAAGATTTTGGGTGTATACAAAGTTTATGAGAAACTTGTATTTCCAAAGAAGTGAGTGGGAGCACTATAGAATTTCTGATGAGTATATGTTGTTGACATACTGTGGATCAGAAATGACATAGAATTTCTGGAAAGCATATAGGGTTATTTGGAAAGTGTTTTCAATGGAAAACCTGGATTAGGCTACTTGAGTATTGAGCATTAAGATCTATAAGGATAGATCAAAACGCTTAATAGTGCTTTCAAATGAATACATACCGTGACAAGATTTTGAAGGAGTTCAAAATGGATCGGCAAAGAAGGAGTTCTTGGCTGTGTTATAAGGTGTGAACATTGAGTAAGACTCGAAACCTGACCGCGGCAGAATAGAGAGAAAGGACGAAGGTCGTCCCCTATGCTTTAGACGCAGGCTCTACAGTATGCTATGTTGTGTACCGCACCTGAAGTGTGCCTTGCCATGAGTCAGTCAAGGGGTACAAGAGTGATCCAAGAATGGATCACAGGACAACGGTCAAAGTTATCCTTAGTAACTAGTGGACTAAGGAATTTTCTCGATTATGGAGGTGATAAAAGAGTTCGTCGTAAAGGGTTACGCCGATGCAAACTTTGACACTAATCCAGATTATTCTGAGTAGTAAACTGGATTCGTATAGTAGAACAGTTATTTGGAGTAGCTCCAAATAGAACGTGGTAGCTGCATCTAGGAGATGACATAGAGATTTGTAAAGCACACACAGATCTGAAAGATTCAGACCCATTGACTATAACATCTCTCACAAGCATAATATGATCAAACCCAAAACTCATCGAGTGTTAATCACATGGTAATGTGAACTAGATTATTGACTCTAGTAGACTCTTTGGGTGTTAGTCACATGGGGATGTGACCTTGAGTGTTAATCACATATCGATGTGAACTGGATTATTGACTCTAGTGCAAGTGGGAGACTATTGGAAATATGCCCTAGAGGCAATAATAAATTGGTTATTATTATATTTCCTTGTTCATGATAATCGTTTATTGTTCATGCTAGAATTGTATTGATAGGAAACTCAGATACATGTGTGGATACATAGACAACACCATGTCCCTAGTAAGCCTCTAGTTGACTAGCTCGTTGATCAATAGATGTTTACGGTTTCCTGACCATGGACATTGGATGTCATTGATAACGGGATCACATCATTAGAAGAATGATGTGATGGACAAGACCCAATCCTAAGCCTAGCACAAAGATCGTGTAGTTCGTTCGCTAAAGCTTTTCTAAATGTCAAGTATCATTTCCTTAGACCATGAGATTGTCCAACTCTCGGATACCGTAGGAATACTTTGGGTGTGCCAAACGTCACAACATAACCGGGTGACTATAAAGGTGCACTACGGGTATCTCCGAAAGTGTCTGTTGGGTTGGCACGAATCGAGACTGGGATTTGTCACTCCGTGTGACGGAGAGGTATCTCTGGGCCCACTCGGTAGGACATCATCATACTGTGCACAATGTGATCAAGGAGTTGATCACGGGATGATGTGTTATGGAACGAGTAAAGAGACTTGCCGGTAATGAGATTGAACAAGGTATCGGGATACCGACGATCGAATCTCGGGCAAGTATCGTATCGCTAGACAAAGGGAATTGTATACGGGATTGATCGAATCCTCGACATCGTGGTTCATCCGATGAGATCATCGTGGAACATGTGGGAGCCAACATGGGTATCCAGATCCCGCTGATTGTTATTGACCGAAGAGTCATCTCGGTCATGTCTGCATGTCTCCCGAACCCGTGGGGTCTACACACTTAAGGTTTGGTGGCGCTAGGGTTATAGAGATATTAGTATGCGGTAACCCAAAAGTTGTTCGGAGTCCCGGATGAGATCCCGGACGTCACGAGAAGTTCCGGAATGGTCCGGAGGTAAATAATTATATATAGGAAGTGCTATTTCGGCTATAGGGACAAGTTTCGGGGTCACCGGTATTGTACCGGGACCACCAGAAGGGTCCCGGGGGTCCACCGGGTGGGGTCACCTGCCCCGGGGGGGCACATGGGCTGTACGGGGTGCGCCTTGGCCTGTATGGGCCAAGGGCACCAGCCCCAAGAGGCCCATGCGCCAAGAGATAAGGGAAGGAAGAGTCCTAAAAGGGGAAGGCACCTCCTAGGTGCCTTGGGGGGATGGACTCCTCCCTTGGCCGCACCCTTCCTTGGAGGAAGGGCCAAGGCTGCGCCCCCCCTCTCCCTTGGCCCTATATATAGTGGGGGGAAGGGAGGGCATCAACACCTAAGCCCTGGCGCCTCCCTCTCCCTCCCATGACACATCTCCCTCCTCCCGCAGCGCTTGGCGAAGCCCTGTTGGAATCCCGCTACTTCCACCACCACGCCGTCGTGCTGCTGGATCTCCATCAACCTCTCCTCCCCCCTTGCTGGATCAAGAAGGAGGAGACGTCGCTGCTCCATACGTGTGTTGAACGTGGAGGTGCCGTCCGTTCGGCGCTAGGATCATCGGTGATTTGGATCACGACGAGTACGACTCCGTCAACCCCGTTCTCTTGAACGCTTCTGCGCGCGATCTACAAGGGTATGTAGATCCACTCCTCCCTCGTAGCTAGATGACTCCATAGATTGATCTTGGTGACACGTAGGAAAATTTTGAATTATTGCTACGTTCCCCAACAGTATGAACTCGACCTCTCTTATTTTTGTAAATATGATAAGTTCATCGTTCCTGATTCAGCCTATTATGAAAGAAACATATTTGCAATGACAATTAGAGATTGTAGTTGCTTATGCCATTCTTAATTAGCTAGGAGCTTATAATGGTTTACCTTACATGCCAACATGTTATTAAAATGGTTGTGATGTGGTATGATAGGGTCGTATCCTCTATTGAATGATCCGAGTGGCTTCACTTGGCACTTGTTCACGCATGTAGTTAAAACAAAATCAACATAGCCTCTATGATATTTATGTTCATGGTGCATTATATCTTACTCATGCTTGCATTCGATGTTGATTAATTTTAATGCATTCTCATGACTGTTGTCGCTCTCTAGCTGGTCGCTTCCGAGTCTTTTGCTAGCCTTCACCTGTACTAAGCGGGAATACTGCTTGTGTATCCAATTCCATAAACCCCAAAGTTATTCCATATGAGTCCACCATACCTACCTATATACGGTATCTACCTGCCGTTCCAAGTAAATTTGTATGTGCCAATCTGTTTTGTATGCTCGAATAGCTCATGTATCAACTAGGGTTGTCTGTATCTTCCATGTTAGGCGGGTTATTCTCAAGAGGAGTGGACTCCGCTCCTCACTCATGAGAAAATGGCTGGTCACCGGGATGCCCAGTCCCATGCTTTATGCAAATCAAATCAAAATAATTGCAAAAAAACTCCCCCAAGACTGCTATTAGTTGGAGGGGGAGTATAAACTTTTCCATTCTATTTGGGAACCGCCTATAATGTGTGTAGCATGGAAGATATCGTCATCTCTTGGTTGTTATGTTGACAATGAAAGTATACCGCTCAAAATATTATTCATATCTATTTCAAAATCGAGCTCTGGCACCTCTACAAATCCCTGCTTCCCTCTGTGAATGGCCTATCCATTTACTTTTATGTTGAGTCATCATCATGTTATTAAAAAGCACCAGTTGGAGAGCACCGCTGTCATTTACCATGAATTGACTGGATCTCTTTTACTATTAGTTTACATTGAGTATGACTTGACTGGATCTCTTTTACCATGAATTACAATGTCTAGTCAGTCCTTGATCTTTAAAGGTGCTCTGCATTTATGTTTTGTGGTCTCAGGAAGGGCTAGCGAGATACCATCTTGTTATATCATATCATGATTGTTTTGAGAAAGTGTTGTCATCCGAGATTTATTATCATTGCTCGCTAGTTGATTATGCCATTTATATGAGTAAACATGAGACCTAAATGTTATTGTGACTATGGTTATTTCATAATCGTTGCTGAAAACTTGAATGATGGCTTTACATATTTACAACAACAAGAGCAAACAGAGTTTGTAAAAGGTTTTCTTTATCACTTTCAGTTTATCAACTGAATTGCTTGAGGACAAGCAAAGGTTTAAGCTTGGGGGAGTTGATACGTCTCCGTCGTATCTACTTTTCCAAACACTTTTGCCCTTGTTTTGGACTCTAACTTGCATGATTTGAATGGAACTAACCGGGACTGACGCTGTTTTCAGCAGAATTTCCAAGGTGTTATTTTTTTTTTGTAGAAATAAAAGTTCTCGGAATGACCTAAAAATCAATGAAGAATTATTTTGGAATATATAATAAATACTGGAAGGAAGATCCACGTCAGGGGGCCTCCACCTGTCCACGAGGGTGGGGGCGCGCCCTACCCCCCTGGGCGTGCCCCCTACCTCGTGGGCCCCCTAACGCTCCACCGACCTCAACCTTGACTCCATATATTCACTTTCGAGGAGAAAAAATCAGAGAGAAGGATTCATCGCGTTTTACGATACGGAGCCGCCGCCAAGCCCTAAACTCTCTCAGGAGGGCTAATCTGGAGTCCGTCCGGGGCTCCAGAGAGGGGAATCCGTCGCCATCGTCATCATCAACCTTCCTCCATCACCAATTTCATGATCCTCACCGCCGTGCGTGAGTAATTCCATCGTAGGCTTGCTGGACGGTGATGGGTTGGATGAGATTTATCATGTAATCGAGTTAGTTTTGTTAGGGTTTGATCCCTAGTATCCACTATGTTCTGAGATTGATGTTGCTATGACTTTGCTATGCTTAATGCTTGTCACTAGGGCCCGAGTGCCATGATTTCAGATCTGAACCTATTATGTTTTCATCAATATATGAGAGTTCTTGATCCTATCTTGCAAGTCTATAGTCACCTATTATGTGTTATGATCCGTTAACCCCGAAGTGACAATAATCGGGATACTTACCGGTGATGACCATAGTTTGAGGAGTCCATGTATTCACTATGTGTTAATGCTTTGGTCCGGTACTCTATTAAAAGGAGGCCTTAATATCCCTTAGTTTCCAATAGGACCCCGCTGCCACGGGAGGGTAGGACAAAACATGTCATGCAAGTTCTTTTCCATAAGCACGTATGACTATATTCGGAATACATGCCTACATTACATTAATGAACTGGAGCTAGTTCTGTGTCACCCTATGTTATGACTGTTACATGATGAACTGCATCCAGCATAATTCTCCATCACCGATCCAATGCCTACGAGCTTTCCATATATTGTTCTTCACTTATTTACTTTTCCGTTGCTATTGTTATCATCGCTATAAAACACCAAAAATATTACTTTTGCTACTGTTAATTCTGCTATCGTTACCACTACTATCATATTACTTTGATACTAAATACCTTGCTGCAGATATTAAGTTTCCAGGTGTGGTTGAATTGAAAACTCAGCTTCTAATACTTGAGAATATTCTTTGGCTCCCCTTGTTTCGAATCAATAAATTTGGGTTGAATACTCTACCCTCGAAAACGGTTGCGATCCCCTATACTTGTGGGTTATCAGCAGAGCGCCGGAAAAGGCTCCAAAATGGGATCTCACGGGTACAGAAGGTTGCGGCGATGGAAATAGGGTTTCGTGGTGCTCCTGGATGTTTTCAGGGTATATGGGTATATATAGGAGGAAGAAGTACGTTGGTGGAGCTGCGAGGGGCCCACGAGGGTGGGGGGCGCGCCTACCCCCTGGGCGCGCCCTCCTGCCTTGTGGCCTCCTCGCTTCTTTCTTGATGTCCACTCCAAGTCTCCTGGATCATGTTTGTTCCAAAAATAACTCTCCCGAAGGTTTCGTTCCGTTTGGATTCGGTTTGATATTCCTTTTCTGCGAAACACTGAAATAGGCAAAAAAACAGCAATTTGCACTGGGCCTTTGGTTAGTAGGTTAGTCCCAAAAATAATATAAAAAGGTAAATTAAACCCCATTAAACATCCAAAACAGATAATATAATAGCATGGAACAATCAAAAATTATAGATACATTGGAGACGTATCACTAGCAACGAGAGAGAAGGAGTGCATCTTCATACGCTTGAAGATCGCTAAGCAGAAGCGTTACAAGAACGCGGTTGATGGAGTCGTACTCGCGGCGATTCAAATCACGGAAGATCCGATCCAAGCGCCGAACAGACGGTGCCTTTGCGTTCAACACACGTACAGCCCGGGGACGTCTCCTCCTTGATCCAGCAAGGGGAGAGGAGAAGTTGAGGGAAAGCTCCGGCAACACGATGGCGTGGTGGTGGAGCTTGCGGTTCTCCAGCAGGGCTTTGACAAGCACTACGAAGGAGGGGGAGGTGTTGGAGGAGGGAGGGGTTGCACCTGGGGAAGGGGTACGGCTGCCCTTATTCTCCATCACTATATATAGGGGGAAGGGGGAGGAGGAGGCGCCCTAGGGTTTCCCTAGGGGAGGGGCGGTGGCCACAGGGGAAACCCTAGATGGGTTTGGGCACCCCCACCCCTAGGAAACTTGCCCCCCAAGCCGGAAGGGGCGGCTGCCCTAGGGGAGGCACCCCACCTCTCCAGGTTACGTGAGATGGGGTGGGAGGGGCGCACAGCCCCTTAGTGGGCTGGTGTGCCCCCTCCCCTTGGCCCATAAGGCCCCCCAACGCTTGCCGGGGCCTCCGAAACTCCTTCCGGTCACGCTGGTCGTCACCCGGTACTCCCAGAACAATTTCGGACTCCAATACCCTTCGTCTAATATATCAATCTTCACCTACGGACCATTCCGGCGTTCCTCGTAATGTCTGCGATCTCATCCGGGACTCCGAACAACCTTTGGTAACCACATACTATTCCCATTACAACTCTAGCGTCACCGAACCTTAAGTGTGTAGACCCTACGGGTTCGGGAACCATACAGACATGACCGAGACATCTCTCCGGCCAATAATCAATAGCGGGATCTGGATACCCATGTTGGTTCCCACATGTTCCATGATGATCTCATTGGATGAACCACGATGTCGGGGATTCAATCAATCCCGTATACAATTCCCTTTGTCCATCGGTATGTTACTTGCCCGAGAATCGATCGTCGCTATCCCCATACCTCGTTCAATCTCATGACCGACAAGTCTCTTTACTCGTTCTGTAACGCATGATCCCGTGGCTAACTCCTTAGTCACATTGAGCTCATTATGATGATGCATTACCGAGTGGGCCCAGAGATACCTCTCCGTCATACGGAGGGACAAATCCCAGTCTCGATTCATGCCAACCCAACAGACACTTTCGGAGATACCTGTAGTGCACCTTTATAGCCACCCAGTTATGTTATGACGTTTGATACACCCAAAGCATTCCTACGGTATCCGTGATTTGCACAATCTCATGGTCTAAGGAAATGATACTTGACATTAGAAAAGCTCTAGCAAACAAACTACATGCTCTTGTGCTATGCTTAGGATTGGGTCTTGTCCATCACATCATTCTCCTAATGATGTGATCCCGTTATCAACGACATCCAATGTCCATGGTCAGGAAACCATAACCATCTATTGCAACGAGCTAGTCAACTAGAGGCTTACTAGGGACATGTTGTGGTCTATGTATTCACACATGTATTACGGTTTCTGGTTAATACAATTATAGCATGAACAATAGACAATTATCATGAATAAGGAAATATAATAGTAACCATTTTTTATTGCCTCCAGGGCATATTTCCAACAGGGGGGTGCGGCCACCCCTTGAGGCCCTTCTCTCCTTTCCCCTAAAGCCCATTAAGGCCCATTACTTCCTCAGGGGGGGTCCAGTAACCTCCTGGTACTTCGAAAAATACCCGAAACACTTCGGAACCATTCCGGTGTCCGAATATAACCTTCCAATATATTGATCTTTACCTCTCGACCATTCCGAGACTCCTCGTCATGTCCATGATCTCACCCGGGACTCCGAAAAAACTTCGGTCATCAAATCACATAACTCATAATACAAATCATCATCGAACATTAAGCGTGCAGACCCTACGGATTCGAGAACTATGTAGACATATCCGGTCAATAACCAATAGCGGAACCTGGATGCTCATATCAATGTTGGGGATATCGCTTATCGGTCGACCCATGATAAGGGGTAAATCAGCCAGTTTATCGGCATATCGGCCGATTTATCGTCATATCGGTTGATTTATCAGCCGATATATCTTATCAGTCAGACATTGGTAAGCGATAAATCGGCCGATTTATCGGAATATCGGAAGATATCTTGAACAGTGACTCATATTGGTTCCTATATATTCTACGAAGATCTTTATCAATCAAACCACATAATAACATACATTATTCCTTTTGTCATCGGTATGTTACTTGCCCGAGATTTGATCATCGGCATCATCATACCTAGTTCAATCTCGTTACCGGCAAGTCTCTTTACTCGTTCCGTAATGCATCATCCCGTAACTAACTCATTAGTCACATTGCTTGCAAGGCTCATAGTGATGTGCACTACCGAGAGGGCCCAAAGATACATCTCCGATACACGGAGTGACAAATCCTAATCTCGATCTATGCCAACTCAACAAACACCATCGGAGACACCTGTAGAGCATCTTTATAATCACACAGTTACGTTGTGACGTTTGATAGCACACAAGGTGTTCCTCTAGTATTAGGGAGTTGCATAACTCATAGTTATAGGAACATGTATAAGTCATGAAGGAAGCAATAGCAATAAAAATAAACGATCATTATGCTAAGCTACCGAATGGGTCTTGTCCATCACATCATTCTCTAATGATGTGATCCCTTTCATCAAATGACAACTCATGTCTATGGTTAGGAAATTTAACCATCTTTGATTAACGAGCTAGTCAAGTAGAGGCATACTAGGGACATTCTGTTTGTCTATGTATTCACATTTGTACTAAGTTTCCGGTTAATATAATTCTAGCATGAATAATAAACATTTATCATGACATAAGGAAATATAAATAACAACTTTATTATTGCCTCCAGGGAATATTTCCTTCAGTCGCCGTTACGATATCCCCGCTTGAACAAACTCGTTCCCAAATCCATCACCGGTCATAGAAAGATTACCTCGTCGGAGAAGAATCCAGACCTTCTTTATTCAGCATAGTTGTTACCTTTACCGAAGCTAAGGCGTCAGACGATCCAAAAACCTGAGCTACTAGGGCTCTAAAACCTAAAGCTAAAACAATCCACACACACGGGATCTAGCAACCCCCTTCACCACCGACGACCAAGAGGTAGCTAACGGGGAGGGGGGCATGGGAAGCCACCGAAAAACGGCGTCGAAAGGTTGACTCTCTTGGCGGGGGCAACTAGGGTTGATGTCGCTGGCCTTCAAAAAGCATAATTTGAAGACTGCCGATTCCGCTGACATGCATTGTTTACGCACTTGTGCCCAAAGGCAAGTTCAGAATGAAAGCAACCAGCTATTTTTTTTAATATTGTATTGTATCAGTGATTTGTTCCTACCGAGGAAATATCATATGCTCCCATCCTTGGGTGCTCCCTATACTCCAACTTCAAAAAAATAAATTTTGAATGTTTCAAAAAATTCTGAAATTTTTTATGAATGTTTATAAGAAATGTAACTACAAGTCCTGAAAATTTCAGATCTAAAATCTAACTGAAAATTGAGAAACGAAAATGTGAAATCTAGCATGAATAGTGCCATAAAAAGTCAAAAGCAACATTTGACACTATTCACATCAGAGTTTTTCTTTTTTGTTTCTCAATGTACATTTTGAGTTTGGACCTGAAATTTTTAGATGTTTTAGTCACATTCCTTGTGAGCATTCATATTTTTTCTGAAAATTTTAAAACATTTAAATTGATGTTTTGAAGTTGGAGCATGGGAACACCCCAGGAATGGGAGCACCTGAAATTTTCCCTGTTCCTACCACGGTTTCCCTGTTCCTACCACGGTTTGTTGACTTGCCCCCATTTGCGGGGGAACCAGCAACACACATTTGACACAACTTCTACTAGGCCTAGTCTGGCAGCACATTATTTTCTTATATAAAAAAATCATCGCAATCCAAAATCACAGTGCTCTAATATGTGGACAATGAATACGCCAGTTTGTCGCAAAAGAGGTTGAGAACTCTTTTCAAATACTTCCTGGAAAATAATTTGCGACATATCTTCCATTTCATAATGTAGTGCGTGTGCGTATATTTTTTTTCAAAAGTCAAATTTTACAAACTACGACCAAGTTTGTAGAAAAAAAACATCAACATAAGATACCAAATACATATCATGTGATACATCATGAGACATATTTTCATATTGCATATATATTTGGTACTGTAGATATAAATAATTTCTACAGAAATTTGATCAGAGTTTGTAAAGTTTGAATTTTTACAAAATCTATATAGGCTACATTATACTAGGACAGAGGAAGTGCCATGGTTTATGAAATTGCAGTATTTGTTGATGCTGAACACATTAAATTATTTAAACTGTGGTTTCTGAATAAACCATGTTACTTTCCAAAAAAAAAAACTGGGCTACTGCACATAACCTAATTTTTTAAAGTAGTACATTACATTAAAAATGTACAGTGTATTATCAAGTGCGAGTAAGAGAGAGCACGCGTGGAGCATTCCAAAGATAGCATACTATGGTAATCTAGTCTAGGTTAACAAAGGTACATACATCTCGCTGACAGTGAAGAGGGCCACTTGAGTACTAATTGGAGTCAAATCACATCGGCCTGTAGGGAAACATAGGAGATTAAAACAAAGCCGGCAAAGCAGCAACAGAATATTAATGAACTACAAACGAGATCAGAGCACGCAAAGACGGTACTCTCTAGAAATAAGTACTCCTCTGATCTACATCGAGTGATCTAGCTAGACATCGGGTGATCTAGCTAGCTACGTGCCGCACTGCTGATGGTGCAGCCCTCTGCTGACAATCCATGGAAAACTGAACACACGGTAGCCCACCAACTACGCTTACTGGGCGACATGGCCGTCGTCGCCGCTGCTACCTTCCGACGCGTCGTGGGAGTCGGGGTCGTCGTCGTGTTCGCCTTCACTCGAGGTGAGATGCGCGAGCCAGCAGTTGCCGTGGACGTGGCCGCTGACGCAGACGTAGTACTCGAGCCGGCCCTCGTCGGATCCCATCCGGCGCGACGCGCCGCGCGGCACGAGGTTGGCGGCGACCATGTTCCAGACGCGCGCGCCGCAGTAGGGGCAGCGCACGCGCGGGTCGAGCTCGGCCTGGCGGCCCAGCAGGCAAGCCCGCGTCCGCGAGCGCATGAACCACCGGAACACCCCGCGGTAGGCGCCGAGGTCGTCGTCCGCGCCGGGCACCGCGTGCTCGCACGGGTCGGACACGTACAGCATGTCGGTCCTGCAGCGCCGCGACAGGAAGCTCCGCCCGGAGGTCTTGGAGAAGCGCGACACCCGCGTGAGGTGCCCCGGCACCGGCACCGGCACGGCCGTCCCCGCGGCGCCGCAGCAGAAGGAGAGCAGCTTCGCCAGCGCCGGCCACCCGCCGCCAATGCGCCCCGAGGGCGGCGGGGCCGCTCCGGCTCCGACTCCGACCCCCGCGGCCGCCGTGAGCGACGCCACCATCCGCGGCGCGCGCGAGATGCAGAGCTCCCGCCAGAGCACGCGCTCCGCGACGGCGCGGAGCCGCCTGCTGACGCTCGCCGCGGTGCAGAGCGCCTGCGGGTCCCAGTTGATGGAGCGGAACACGAGCGACAGCACCTGCTCGTCCAGGATCCCCGTGTTGACGCCGCTGTAGCGCGGGGACCCAATGCCGCCGTCGCCATCCCGGTAGCTCGCGCTGCCAATGCCACCCGTCCCGCCGCCGCCGCTCCACGCGCCGCGGAACTGCCGCGTGTTCCGCGCGCCCTCGCTCATCGATCGCACGCGTCGCTCCGCTCGTGCTCCTAACTTGGAACAGGCACGTAGCCAATCCCAAACGAAAAGGTAGTAGCGCTACTGGTGAGTGAATGATGAGTAGCTAATGTGCATATGCGAGGACGGAGATGACAGACGGCGGCGGGCTCCCTCTATATAGACGTGCGTGCTCCCCGGAAGGGGTGGTGTCGGGGCAGGATCGAACCGGCCGTGTCGTGTCGCCGTTGCCCGTTGGACAGTTGGACCACTCACGCTCCGGCGCCGAGACCGACTAGAGTAATTTGTTGCTCGTCTCGATCACTGGACTGCAAGAGCCATCTTGTCAATTTCCATCTCCTCCAAAAGATACGCAACTGGATAGCACCACAGTAAAATAAGCACGCCAATTCACGGAGTACGCTGGATCAACGCGTCCTCGTGCACTAGAGTAAGCTTGTGCATCGATCAGGACCACCGACCCCCTGCCCAAACTCGGGTACTGTTCGGCACTACCTGACAATCATCTCGCCCTCACGACCAGCCCGTTGCCATTTCCATACGTGTCCGTCAATATTGTATGGCCTGTCCGTATCAAAAGCTTGGATCCTTCACGGACGCTGCCGCGAGACAAGCGAGCGCACTACTTAATCCGTCGCCGCATTTCCTAATCCACCTACGCCGGCTCTCCGGGAGCGCCGGGAGGTGCCCACGTGTCGACCTGCAGCGCGTCCATCGCCGAAGAGACGCCTCGCCGGCCGGCGCGTGGCCGTGGCCGGGGACGCGCGTCGGGCGTCCAGGCGCAGCCGGTCTCTCTTTTCGAGCGCCTCGTGCGCGGCTGCCATTTTTATCGTTCTTTTTCAGCGGTGACCGCGGGCGCTTTTCCGGCGGGTCAGCCGTCAGGTGCCCTGCGCCGGTGACGGACACGTCGACATCCGTTGCAGCGCCAGGTGTGCCGGGAAAAGTTCACCCCGCGCGTGGTGTGGGATATCTCTGACTGGGTACGTGTCGCGCCGCTGTTGGGTGGGGCACACGTGTCGGGGCCTCAGGGGATTCCTGTACGGGAATCACGTACGTGGCTACCTCGTGGAGGGACGCTTGGGCCTTGACCGAAGCTAGAAATGTGCTCTACGTGGTCAGTTCCTTTGCACTTTTAGCTAAGCGCGCGCGTTGCACCGAGCGCCGTAAACTGCGCGTTTGTTGTTGACAGTGTCTGAAAACGATCTAGATCGTACAGTATTATCTGAAAAGGCTCTTACTTGGCCTTAAATTGAGGCCCTTACAAAGTCAAACAAAAGCCACAAAGGGCAAAGTACGAAGGTAGCCGACTACATAATGTTCGACTGATCGCTGAAAGAAAAGTGTGGATACAAGTCAAGAAGTTGATAAGCTCGTGTCACGTATGGTTTTTGGGTCCAATTTTCCTTATTAATTGTATCAATTCTCTGCTTCTTAATGCAATGCGGCAGCCCTCCACCCTCCGACGATATTCCGTCAAAAAGAGGCCAATAAACGGCGACGCACCACCGGTGGCAAGCCAAACAAGGGTGGTGGTCTCCCGAACGGCGGGATCAAGGGACAGCGCCCAGCCGGTGGTGTCCCCTATCGCGATCGACGAAGCTCGGTGCATTTTGCCAATACCTTTAGGGCGAGCAGCTCTGTCCTTCTTCTGTCCTTTGGTTTCGCCAATAACTTCTATAGCTGCAAGAAAGATATCAATTTGTATAGCAGGTCAGCCGGATGTAGAAACAATTTTCCCTCTGTCAATGGTTTATTCCTAGTGATCTGGAGATCCCATGCTAGTGCCCCAAACCCAACCCATGCCATCCTTCGGTCTCGCCTCGTTGTTCCTTGGATCAAGCGATGGAGGTCCAAGAACCCACTTGGGTTCCAAGAGCATCCTGCAGCCTCGTGGAGAGCACTCCAAGTAAAACGGGCGATGATACACCGGAAAAACAAATGATCACGGTCCTCAACCTCGCCACACCAAATGCACTTGCCATCTCCTAGACTGTGCTTCTTTTGCACGTCGCTGCTAGTAATACGGTTACGAGACACTTGCCAAAGAAATATCTTTATTTTGGCAGGCATTCACGCCTGCCAAATCCCGACCAGATTGCATGGAGTAGATAATTTGAACATTTTCCTTATAGAGTGATCCCGTAGGGAAGCCGCCCGAAGCTTCTAGCTTCGAAGAGACCTCATCCTGTTCATGAATAATTGGACGTCCTTTTAGCTTGACCCGCATGCCGTCCCATTCTACTCCTTCGGTTGCCCCGAGCGACCTCCGAAAGCGTGGTTCCCATCTCTCATTTATCCACATGTCGGCGACCTTGGCGTTAAATAAGGAATGGTACGCCTCACATAAAGGTTGGTCGCCACACCACACATCATGCTAGGAGGATCTTACCTTTCGGTTTCGGACAAAAAATTTCATGCCTAACCTAAGGAGGTGTAGGACTTTCTTCACATCTTTAGCGAATTGGAATAGCTTTACATTTGGTCGGGAATCCGTTCCCTTGTCGTATTTTTTTGCCAAGTGAATGAGGATAAGAATCGCAATGCTAAATAGAGAAAGTTGCCAAGTTAAAATGTAACAAATTGCCATGGGTACGTGAGTAAAAAATGAGTATTTTGCCTTTAATGAGCTATGTGATTTTCATGTAGGATTATTCTTGTCTTTTGTGAAAATTAAATGGACCCTGGGGTAGCAGCCAGCCATGGCCGAATGGCTCATCAACAATGTCACGTGGAATGCGACAAAATTGGACGAACTGAATTTAACTTGCCACTTGCTACCCCTACTGCAACATGTGAACGAAGGTGCGAACCATGTCTATAATTCTATTTTGTCGGTGGTTAAAAATTTGCATAGATTGCCATGTTGATTATATTGTTTCTCAATTCAGTCAGAGAAAAAATAGATGAAATCAACAAACATCCTGCCACCTTGAGTACTGACCAACCAAAAATACTAAAATTGTATGCGAGCACTTGATGGCTTGCAGCAGTTTTTTTAGTATCAGTACAGACACAAACGCTCATATACACGCACATACACTCATCCCTATGAACGCACACACGCACACCCTATCCTTATGAGCACCTCCGAGAGACTGAGCCGGCATATCATCTTGAAATGTACAAAGTCATCATAGGCACCTCATCGTCGACGGGAACGTCTCCTCCCACTGAAAGCGCATCGCCGGAAATTCTGAAATAAATCCAGGAATAATGCGAGCACCAGGATATGAACCCTAGTGGGTTGGGAATACCACTGTCCATCTAACCATCTCAACCACAGGTTGGTTCGCATGGCTTGCAGCAGTTGGTGTGTGTGTGGG
>NC_041384.1:575324852-575372612 GCF_002162155.2 Triticum dicoccoides | reverse complement strand
TACGTCTTCAACGTATCTATAATTTTTTATTGTTCCATGTTATTATATTACCATTCTTGAATGTTTTAGATTCCTTTTATAGCAACTTTATATCTTTTTTGGGACTAACCTATTAACATAGTGCTCAGTGCCAGTTGTTGTTTTTTGCTTATTTTTTACTCCGCAGAATATTAGTACCAAACGAAATCCAAATGTCACGAAACTTTTTTGAGATTTTTTTAACCAGAAGACAACTTGAGAGCCAAGGAAGCACAGGGGGGAGGCCCATAGGGCTCATCACCCACCTGGGCACGCCAGAGGCCCCTGGTGCGCCCAGATGGGTGGTGGGGCTCATGAGGGTCTCCTCCACCGCCTCTCAGCTCTATAAATACCCAGATATTCCGGAAATCCTAGGGGAGCGATTGAAACATAATTCCAGCCACCGCAAGTTCCAGAACCATGAGATCCAATCTAGAGTCCTATTCCAGCACTCTGTCGGAGGGGAACACGATCACGGAGGGGTTCATCATCCTCATTGGTGCTCCTCCAATGATCCGTGAGTAGTTCATCATAGACCTACGGGTCCATAGGTAGTAGCTAGATGGCTTTTTTCTCTCTTTTTGATTCTCAATACAATGTTCTCCTCGATGTTCTTGGAGATCTATTTGATGTACTGACTTTTTGCAGTGTGTTTCTTGGGATCCGATGAAGTGCGACTTTATGATCAGATCTATCTATGAATATTCTTTTAGTTTCTTTGATCTCTCATATGCATGATTGTTATAGCCTCGTATTTCTTCTCCGAAACTTTGGTTTGATTTGGCCAACTAGATTGATATTTCTTGCAATGGAAGATGTGCTTTGTGATGGGTTCGATCTTGCGGTGACCTCACCTAGTGACAGAAGGGGTAGCAAGGCACGCATGTATCGTTGCTATTAAGGATAAAAAGACGAGGTCTGTTCCTACATGAATAGATCTTGTCAACAACATGTCATCGTTCCTATTGCATTACTCCGTTTCTCCATGAACTTAATACACTAGATGCATGCTGGATAGCGGTCGATGTGTGGAGTAATAGTAGTAGATGCAGAATTATTTCGGTCTACTAATCTTGGACGTGATGCTTATATAGATGATCATTGCCTTGGATATCGTCATAATTATTTGCTCTTCTATCAATTGTCCAACAGTAATTTGTTTACCCACCGTATTCTATTTTCTCGAGAGCGACTAGTGAAATCTATGCCCTCCCCCCCATCTATCTTTTATCATATTGTTTTCAGATCTATTATTTCAAACAATTCAAAAATACATTGCTGCAATTTTTCTTTACTTATTTTATTTTGTGTTTTTGCAAGATCTATTTATCCAATCTCATACAAATTAATCTATCTTTTTACCGTAGAGGGATTGACAACCCCTCTTGTGTGTTGGGTTGCAAGTATTTGTTCTTTGTGTGCAGGTACCGTTGCATAGTGTTGCTTGGTCCTTCTACTAGATTGATAACCTTGATTTAATAACCGAGGAAAATACTTGCCGTAGGTCTGCTGTACCATCCCTTCCTTTTTGGGGAAGTACGAACGCAGATCTAAGCCATGTCAAAGGAGTTTCTTGCGCCATTGCTGGAAGACATCATCAAGATCTATCAGGTTCCTAATCACAAATCTCATATCCTTGCAATTTACATTATTTGATATTTGCCTCTCATTTTCATCTCCCACACTTCACAAAAAATTGCCTTTTATTTGCCTTCGTTTTCGTTCATATTTTTTCTTGTCAGATCTCTTGTTTGCTTGCAATCTTGTTTGCGTAGTCACGATGTCTCAAGAAAATAATAAATTGTGTGATTTTTCTAATACTAATAATAATGGTTCAAATCCTGATGCTCGCATTTATTCTTGGATTTATTTCAGGATTTCCGACGATGTGCATTCGGTGGAAGGAGACGTTCCCGTCAACGACGAGGCGCAGTCTTTCGGAGGTGCTCATAGGGGTAGGGTGTGTGTGTGCGCGTTCATAGGGGTGAGTGTATGCACGTGTATATGAGCGCTTGTGTCTGTACTGATGTTCAAAACAAGAAGGGGAGCCTTGGCGCAGTGGTAAAGCTGTTGCCTTATGACCATGAGGTCATGGGTTCAAGTCCTGGAAACAACCTCTTACAGAAATGCAGGGAAAGGCTGCGTACTAAAGACCCAAAGTGATCGGACCCTTCCCGGACCATGCGCAAGCGGGAGCTACATGCACATGGCTGCCCTTTTTTGAATAATAATGATTTTATTAGTACTCCGATTGCTCCTCCCGCCACTAGTGCAGAGTATTGTGATATTAATGCCGCTTTGTTGAATCTTGTTATAAAAGACCATTTTTCTGGTACTCCTAATGAGGATGTCGCATCCCATCTAAACACATTCGTAGAATTCTGTGATATGCAAAAGAAAAAAGATGTGGACAATGATATTGTGAAGTTGAAATTATTTCCTTTTTCCTTGAGGGGTCGTGCAAAAATTTGGTTTTGTTCTTTGCCTCGCAATAGTATCAATTCTTGGGATAAGTGTAAAGATACTTATATTACTAAGTATTTTCCGTCCGCAAAAATTATTTCCCGTAGAACTCAAATCATGAATTTTAAGCAACTTGAGCATGAACATGTTGCACAATCTTGGGAAAGAATGAAATTGATGCTAAGAAATTGTCCTACTCATGGTTTAAATCTTTGGATGATCATACAATTTTTTATGCGGGATTGAATTTTGTCTCTAGAAATCTTTTAGATTCCCCCATGGGTGGTATTTTTATGGAAACTACTTTGGGTGAAGCTACTAAATTGCTTGATAATATTATGGCAAATTATTCACAATGGCATACCGAAAGAGCACATACTAGTAGAAAGATCAATTCCTTTGAAGAAATTAGTACTTTGAGTGAAAAAGTTGATGCTCTTATGAAATTGGTTGCTAATAAAAATGCTCCTATTGATCTTAATGATATGTCTTTGTCTACTCTGATTGAGCAAAATAGTGATCCCGTAGATGTGAATTTTGTCTTGAGATTTTTTTAATAACAATGCTTATAGAGGTAATTTCGATTTTACTTCATCACATTGCCAGAAAAAACGAGATTGATAGAAATCTAATCTTTTTCGTACCCCTACCAATACCTCAAAAAAAGATAAGAGGAACATCGGCATGCTAGTTAGAACTAAGTTTATCAACACTAGCGGACCCCATACGACATAAGCTTGCCCTTCCAGTAGTTTAGTTTTTTCTCAAATCGATCTTCAATGCATTTTCACTACTTATTCGATAATTTTGATGGTGAATCGGTATCCCTAGGTATGTGAATGGTAGGGATCCCAATTCACATCCGAACAATTGTCTATATGCATCTTGTTCCTCTTTGGCTCTCCCAAAACTGAACAATTCGCTCTTGTTAAAATTAATTTTCAATCCAGACAATTTTTCGAAAAGGTAAAATATCAGCTTCATATTTCTAGCCTTAACGAGGTCATGTTTCATGAAAATAATAGTATCATCAGCATATTGTAGTATGGATATTCTCCCAACCACTAGATGTGGGACTAGTCCTCCTACTTGGCCATTCTCCTTGGCCCTACCGATAAGCACTGCCAACATATCTGCCACTATGTTAAACAGAATAGGAGACATCGGGTCTCCCTATCGTAAGCCCTTATGTGTCTGAAAATAATGACCTATGTCATCATTTACTTTGATTTCAACCATTTCTTTTTGAATAAAGGAGTCTACATGTTTCCTCCACGCATCATCAAACCCCTTCACGCGTAAGGCCTATTGGAGGAAGGGCCATTTGACCTTATCGTACGCTTTCTCAAAATCCACTTTGAATATAACCCCGTCAAGTTTCTTCGAATGGATTTCGTGAAGAGTTTCGTGTAAGACAACAACCCCTTCTAGGATGTGTCTCCCTACTAGGGAAAACCTTATACACCGAATCTTAGCAGCAGCGCCGTACAAAAAGAGGTGCTGCTACCCAGTTAGCAGTAGCGCGGCCTAGTGGAAACGCGCTGCTAGTAAAATCGACCGACAGTACCCACCAACCTAGGTTTAGCAGCAGTGCGTTGTCCCGACCCGCGCTACTGATAAAGTAATATTAGTAGCGCACTTTTTTTTTCTGGTCGCTATTGCTAATTTTGAAACTGGCCACATGGCGGGCCCCGCTTAGCAGTAGCGCGTGCGTAGTAAGCGCGCTGCTGGTATGTTCTTAGCAGTAGCACGCTTTACGGCCCGTGCTACTGCTCAGACGCAGCATAATACCACATTTTCCCTCCCCTTTCCATATCCTCTCTTCCTCACTTTCCCCTACCTCCCACCTCCTCTCTCCCTCACTTTTCTTCTTCCTCAATACTTCTCCCCCCATTATTCCCCCTCTTCTACCTACCTTTCTCTCTCTTTATTACTCCTAGCTAAATACACCACCTCCATTAATGCATCTCCTTTCTCTTTTTCCTTCTCCCTCCACTAGTTGAAGTTGTCTCCTCCTAAATTAGGTAGCTAGTTAGATGTAGCATTTAGTGAAGTGACCTATGTGCCCCCTAACTAGATCTAGCTTTGTCAAGAAGAGCTTTGTCCACTTTTGATCTCCCTACTAGCTACATCATCTTCACCGTGTGCTCGATCTCGAGATAGGTGTGATTAAAAATTCATGCTTTCACTAGTGCGCGTCGGTCCTAAATAAACGATTTTTTACCCCTTTTCGCGACAACATTTGGAACCGTCGCCAAGTGAGTGTGGGCGATAGGGGGGTCCTTCCCACACAACCCAGAAACTGTCGGGTATATGCCCTCTTGGCACACACGTTTGGCAAAATGAGGTCGTGTGCGACCGGCGAGCACTCAAATACGTAAATATGTACAGTAGAGCTAAAAAAATACAATTATACGATGAAATTGTTTCCGGTCGCAAGTACATCCCACATAGTCAGTCCCCGCTAAACGTTTCCGTTCGTATGCACATCCCACGCAGTTGCTTCAAGGAAAACGTTTCCGTTCACAGGTACATCACACATAATTTTTCTTATTAAATTGTTTGCATTATTGAATGTATCACACACGGTCCGTAGAAGAAACTGTGTAGCAAAGGCTGTCCATGACACACAGTTTTTATGTGGCAAATGTTTGCGCAAAGTGGCCTAACACAAACAATTTTCAAGAGAAAGTCATGTGTGATTGTTCATTGATCCAACATGGTTTATTCCTAGAAACTGTGTGTGTTGCCTGAGGTCATCGCCCACGGTATTTTGTCAACAACCGTTTGCAATATCAAAACCCAATTAGCAGGCTAATTCGCCATTAGCAGGCTAATTTCTCTATTATTAATAATCTATTTATTAATCTAATTGACATTCATATTAAGCACACAATATATTTCATTTCCATATTAAGGAAGCACAATTTTATAATTGAAATACATCAAAGTACAACATGATATAGCTTCAGCACTCAGCTACCCCATTACGCAACTGCACCAGCAGCAAGTTCCACATGCAACCTGTAAAAACTTTCAAAATTAGCATCATAGACGGTATATAAACATATGCATCTCATCTGGAAAACTGCTGAAGCGGAAGGCGAATATTGAGCCTTCATTCATGTTGAAGGTCTTTGCAACTTTAGGCCACTGCCTGTGGATGATTGACCGTCCGTCCTTCGTCCTCTTCAGGAACACTTCAATATTGAACCGTGGGTGTTGTATGAAAACCTTCCTCGCCTCCTGACCATAGAGTTGGTTTGAGAAGTAATCATTAGTGAACTGCTTTGGAAAGGCCTGAAAATAAGGATGTGCATAAATATCTTCTCTATATTGGAAATGGGGCAAAGGAATAAAAAAAGGCAAGGTATAATAGTTAGTACCATCTTGTAGTGAACTGATGTCTTCTTCATTGTGCAAACAAAGATCTTGTTGTTTTTTGTCGCTAATTTCTTTATCCTAACAGTCTTTCTGAGTTTATTGATTTGATTGATATTCATGGACAACTCATTTCCCCATATGCAAAAAGGGTCGAACAGTGGGTCAAAACCTCTGACACCAGGACCTACATGTGCAAGACAAAATTGTTAAAAACCAAAATATTAGAATGGTTCCTACAATTGCACAATAATGTGCTACTAGACAATGGACCATGCACGTGCTAACCTCGATTGTAAACCTCAGTGCTTTCCATTGTTTCCCTGCAACACATATAAGGTAGTTAGTAATCAGGTTAAGTAAGGGTTTGCATGCTATTAGTAAAATATGTTGATAAAAAATAAGCACATTGCAAATTCATCAGATTAATTGAAGCCACACGGAAAACCCATTTACCCAAACCAAGCATGATTAAGAATTAGGAAATATATCACTTTTATATGTTTCTCATGTATTAAGTGCAGCCAAATTCGAATTATTCCTCACATGCACAACAACACAAAATTCTACCCACGACAATTGGATATCGCATTGCAGAATTGAACGAAGCAGTTAACTAAACACCACAACAGATGAACCAAACATTAACTGAGCACCACATTGCACAATATAACATTGAACCAAGCAGTTAACTAAACACCACAACAAATGAACCAAACATTAACTGAGCACCACATTGCACAATATAACATACTCCTAATAGAAGATCAGAGAGTTAACCAAACAGTTAACTACAGCCAATTCTAGCAATTGTATTTGTTTCTCATGTATTTACTACAACCAAATTTAATTTATTCCTCACATGGTATACAATAACAGAATACACCCACAATTTTGTAAAGATAAATTCGATTTATTTCTCACATTAAAGACAATACAAAATTACAGCCTGAAGAATTGAATATCACATTTGCAGAATTGAACCAAACAGTTAACTGAAGACGACAACTAATTAACAAAACAGTTAATAAGTAAGCACCACACTGCACGACATATAGAACATATACACTAGAGCAACAGATTGCATGGTGAAATTAGATAGCACAATTCACTAGATTTTGTGAAGGAAAGGCAGGAGTAGCACACGCAACGGGTAAACCGAGCATGCTTAACTGGCGTATCTAGCAATTGGCAAGGTGCTCCTCCAAGATCTGGGGGTCGGCACGAATGGCAGCCATCGCTACCTCATCCGCACGTGCGACCACGATTTGCTTCTCCGCTGCCAAATGCTCCTTGAGGTCCTGGCTATACTGCGTGCACCATGGCTTAGGCCGGCGCTTATTTGGTGGAGGGGTCGGTGATTTGGGTGGAAGGTGTCGCGCTCGTGCCGGCGGTCGGGGAATGTGGGATGTGGAAGGAGGAGGATGGGGGTCGGGTGTGGATTACCTGCCTGGATAGAGGAGGCCGAGTAGCGTGAAGGAGGGTTGCCAGCAAGGAGGCGGTGGCGCTGCAAGCAAGGAGTGAAGGTTTCAACTTGGAAAGGAAGGCGGAAAGAGGGGAAATGTGGCTTTTGGTAAGGGGAAGGGGGCGGGGAGGTAGATATTTCTGCGGAAGCCGAAAATTTGGAATCGCTTCAGCCAAAAAACTGGCGTGCAAAGTGTCATCAGACACGGTCCCTTATTCAGAACTGTGTATGATATATGGACATCACAAACGATTCAGATAGCTTAACCGTGTGTGATGAGTTTGCACGTCAAAAGTTTTGATTCGAATTTCCATGGTTACAGTGGTCATCCACGTCATTGGATAATTTGGGCACACAAAGGAGACTACAACACACCCACACTTCTTAATCGAGCAAGTTCAGCAATTAAACAGAGCTAGCTGACCTAAACATTACTCTAACAAATTAAAGACCGGTGCTCCTAATTAAACAAAACAAAGAGTACTACTATGGCTGGTGCTCGTCGATCTCCACCGCTGCCTCCATGTCCAGCTCGCGCCCGACTGTCTCCTGGGGAAGGGGCTCCATGGCATCCATCGCACCATACTCGGCAAGCATCTCGCCATCCGCGTCCGCCATCTCTTTGGAAAAGGCCGCCATGAGCTGGGCATGGGCGGACGCAATCTGGGCTTGGACGGGCTCCATCGTTGCAAGGTATGCGGCGGAGGAACGGACGGCTACTCGAACGCTCTCGGCGATTGCCAGCTCTTCGGCCGTGGGTTGCCGACCATTGTCAGAGAAGCTTCATTCGATTTGTGCGGTGACCGCTAGGAGCTGGGCGTGGGCAGCCTCGACATGGTCGTGGACGGCCTCCATCAGGGCTAAGGCCTCCGCTGCGGAACGGACAGCTGCTGTGCCGCTCTCGCCAGTTGCTATCCCTGAGGCAGATGTTGCTGCCGCCACCTGAGAAGCAACAATGGCTGTTTGGGATGCCTTTGTCGTCTGATCGCAAATTGCGGCCGCGCTCATGCACCTTGCATGGCGGCTGCGGCCGCGCTCTCGCCGGAGTGGGCCACCGAAGTTGCCCTCACGACGCGGGTCCATATGCCCAACTTTCACCAGCGATGATTGAACAGTGAAATGATATTTAGGGAGCGAGCTAGTGTGCTTGAGACACCAGCCGCGGACTGTAGCCGACGCACCATCTTGCGTAAGCCATAGGCGTACTATACACCGATGGTGCTCCAAGATATTTTGTACTACATCTCACACGGTTGTTGATAATAAACTGTGTGCGATCTACTTGATTTTTCATCTTGATTTGAATTACATAATGGGGTCACAACGGCAATGGACGGTGTTTGAATTGCTATAACTTTTCTCTGAGTGAACATGCAACTATATGTGTGTCGTAAGAGAATTGGAATTACTCAGGGTTCGTTTGAACATTTTATACATTAAATTGGTTTTCTACCAATTTCAGGTGAACAATTCAAATTTGAACTACATGCACATGCTCCAGTGCATATAAATTGGTTGAAAAATCAAATCTTTGTCCTTGGGTGCATGCTTAGGTCCCATGCAAGAAATGGGAATGAATTTCAAACACCAGGGCACCGTTGATTGCCGAAAAACATTGAGATGCCTGGTTTTTAAATTCTAGTGAATCCAAAACTTGTTTGAAATTCATAAAACTTGGCATGCTATCATGGAGCGGCATTAACATGCCGTGGTACAAATTTTGTCCCATTTGGGGCAGGTTTGGGTATATACTTCTCACAAACCGGAGCTTCTCACAACAAGCATGATGGTTTTCGGTAGGGAACATCCATCTTTGGGGACGAAACAATATCCATTGCCTCTTATTGCTTTCGAATTTTTTTCTCATGTCAACATAGAATAACAGGAGTGTTGTGCGATTTTTTGTGATTTTTCGGGGTTCGTTTAGACATTTTTATGCATTAACTGAGTTTTCAATGTATTTTATGTGCATAATTCAAATTTGAACTACATGCACATGCTCTAGTGCATATAAATTGGTTGAAAAATCAAATATGTGTCCTTGGGTGCATGCTTAGGTCCCATGCAAGAAATGGGAATGAATTTCAAACACATGGGCACCGTTGATTGCCGGCAAAACATTGAGATGCATGGTTTTTAAATTCTAGTAAATCCAAAACTCATCTAAAATTCATGAAACTTGGCATGCTATCATGGAGCGGCATCAAAATGCCACGGTACAAATTTTGTCCCATTTGGGGCAGGTTTGGGTATATGCTTCTCACAAACGGAACTTCTCACAACAAGCATGATGGTTTTCGGTAGGGAACGTCCCACCTTTGGGGACGAAACGATATCCATTGCCTCTTATTTCTTTCAATTTTTTTCCTCATGTCAACATAGAATAACAGGAGTGTTGTGTGATTTTTTGTGATTTTTCGGGGTTTGTTTGGACATTTTTATGCATTAACTGAGTTTTCAATGCATTTTATGTGCATAATTCAAATCTGAACTACATGCACATGCTCTAGTGCATATAATTTGGTTGAAAAATTAAATCTTTGTCCTTGGGTGCATGCTTAGGTCCCATGCAAGAAATGGGAATGGATTTCAAACACCTGGGCACCATTGATTGCTGGCAAAACATTAAGATGCCTGGTTTTTAAATTCTAGTAAACCCAAAACTCGTCTGAAATTCATGAAACTTGGCATGATATAATGGAGCGGCATCAACATGTCGTGGTACAAATTTTGTCCCATTTGGGGCAGGTTTGGGTATATACTTCTCACAAACCGGAGCTTCTCACAACAAGCATGATGGTTTTCGGTAGGGAACATCCATCTTTGGGGACGAAACGATATCCATTGCCTCTTATTACTTTTATATTTTTTTCTCGTGTCAACATAGAACAACAGGAGTGTTGTGTGAATTTTTGTGATTTTTTGGGGTTCGTTTGGACATTTTTATGCATTAAGTGAGTTTTCAATGCATTTATGTGCATAATTCAAATTTGAACTGCATGCACATGCTCCAGTGCATATAAATTGGTTGAAAAATCAAATATGTGTCCTTGGGTGCATGCTTAGGTCCCATGCAAGAAATGGGAATGAATTTCAAACACCGGGGCACCGTTGATTGCCGGCAAAACATTGAGATGCCTGGTTTTTAAATTCTAGTAAATCCAAAATTCGTCTGAAATTCATGAAACTTGGCAAGCTATCATGGAGCGGCATCAACATGTTGTGGTACAAATTTTGTCCCATTTGGGGTAGGTTTGGGTATATGCTTCTCACAAACCGGAGCTTCTCACAACAAGCATGATGGTTTTTGATAGGGAACACCCCACCTTTGTGGACGAAACGATATCCATTGCCTCTTATTTCTTTCAATTTTTTTCTCATGTCAACATAGAACAATAGGAGTGTTGTACGATCTTTTGTGATTTTTTGGGGTTCGTTTGGACATTTTTATGCATTAACTGAGTTTTCAATGCATTTTATATGCATAATTCAAATTTGAACTACATGCACATGCTCTAGTGCATATAAATTGGTTGAAAAATCAAATGTGTGTCCTTGGGTGCATGCTTAGGTCCCATGCAAGAAATGGGAATGAATTTCAAACACCAGGGCACCATTGATTGCTGGCAAAACATTGAGATGCCTGGTTTTTAAATTCTAGTAAATCCAAAACTCGTCTCAAATTCATGAAACTGGGCATGCTATCATGGAGCGGCATCAACATGTCGTGGTACAAATTTTGTCCCATTTGGGGTAGGTTTGGGTATATGCTTCTTACAAACCGAAGCTTCTCAAACAAGCATAATGGTTTTTGGTAGGGAACGTCCCACCTTTGGGTACGAAACAATATCCATTGCCTCTTATTGCTTTCAATTTTTTTTCGTGACAACATAGAACAACAGGAGTGTTGTGTGATTTTTTGGGGTTCGTTTGGACATTTTTATGCATTAACTGAGTTTTCAATGCATTTTATGTGCATAATTCAAATTTGAACTACATGCACATGCTCCAGTGCATATAAATTGGTTGACAAATCGAATATTTGTCCTTGGGTGCATGCTTAGGTCCCATGCAAGAAATGGGAATGAATTTCAAACACCGGGGCACTGTTGATTTCCGGCAAAACATTGAGATGCCTGGTTTTTAAATTCTAGTGAATCCAAAATTCTGTTAACCATTCACGTGACGCCACGTGTCGGTGTCAAAACCGGCGGATCTCGGGTAGGGGGCCCCGAACTGTGCCTCTAAGGCGGATGGTAACAGGAGGCAGGGGACACGATGTTTTACCCAGGTTCGGGCCCTCTTGATGGAGGTAAAACCCTACGTCCTGCTTGATTTATTCTTGATGATATGAGTATTACAAGAGTTGATCTACCATGAGATCGGAGAGGCTAAACCCTAGAAGCTAGCCTATGGTCTGATTGTATGTTGTCCTATAGACTAAAACCCTCCGGTTTATATAGACACCGGAGGGGCTAGGGTTACACAAGGTCGGTTACAAAGGAGGAGATATACATATCTGTATTGCCTAGCTTGCCTTCCACGCCAAGTAGAGTCCCATCCGGACACGAGACGAAGTCTTCAATCTTGTACCTTCATAGTCCAATAGTCCGGCCAAAGGATATAGTCCGGCTGTCCGGAGACCCCTTAATCCAGGACTCCCTCAGTAGCCCCTGAACCAGACTTCAATGACGACGAGTCCGGCGCGCAGTGTTGTCTTCGGCATTGCAAGGCGGGTTCCTCCTCCGGATACACCACAGAAGAGTGTGGATAAAAGGATAGTGTCCGACCCTGCAAAATACGTTCCACCTACCACCGTAGAGAGAATAATATTTCCACAAATCTAATCTGCTGACATGTTTTGGCAACATGACATCATGCCATGGCTCGGTGATTATTCAAACCGTTTTCCTCTAACAAGCCCCGCACATAACGCGAGGCAGTTTCCTGACACGTCTTGTCAAAGCAGAGATCGTGTCCCCCTTATTACGGGATTCTCATCAATACAGGCGTGGGTAACCCAACCGTGCCATCAATTACGGCGCTTGAGAGATAAGCGAGTTTTACCAGGCTAGTGGAGGCACATAGTTTCGGCCGCCCTTATAAAGGGATAAGGTTTAACCTTTTTTACCCACGGCTTCTTCCTCCTTGCTCATCCGTCCTTACGCACTCGACCTCCAACGCCCAAGCCCACATCCTTCTCCTCAACCTTCTCCAAACATGTCCGGAGCGGGAGGCAAGTGGATGGCTTCCTCCGTCATTGAGGGACACATCAAAAAGCTGCGCGGAGCCGGATACTTATTCGCGAACATCGCGCATCGGCTGCCTGCTGCAGGGCAGATCGTCCCCACCCCGGAACCTCACGAGAGGGTAGTCTTCCTCCACCACTTCCTCCGCGGACTGGGGTTTCCCCTCCATCCATTCGTCCGTAGTCTTATGTTCTACTACGGGCTGGACTTTCATGATCTAGCCCCGAACTTCATCCTCAACATTTCGGCGTTCATCGTCGTGTGTGAGGCTTTCCTTTGCATCCGGCCCCACTTCGGCCTGTGGCTGAAGACCTTCAATATCATGCCGAAGGTGGTGGGAGGCCAACAAGCAGAATGCGACGGAGCCATGGTGGGCAAGATGCCCAATGTTATATGGCTTGAAGGCTCCTTGGTGGAGACTATAAAGGGGTGGTAATCGGCGTGGTTCTACATCACCGAGCCACGCGACACCAACAGGATGGCGGCTCCTGAGTTTCGATCCGGAATCCCCACGCGGCTCACCTCTTGGAAAGAGAAGGGCCTATCCTGGGGTTCATCGGTGGAGCTGGACGGACTACAGAAATGTATCCGGAATATGACAAGCAAGAACCTCAAGCTTGTCAACATAGTCCAGCTCATGCTCTTCCGCCGGATCCTCCTGTGTCAACAACGGGATTTCAACTTGTGGGAGTTCGACCCGGCCCAGCACCAGACTCTGAGCGAGCTCTTCAACACGACACACAAGGACGTCTGGAGGGTGTTGTTCAAGGGTGCTGAGGTGTAACACCCCGAGACCGATGTGCCAGGTGTCTTCCAGTTATTCGCTGTTGTTGCCTTGTCATTGCTGGCGTGTCATGCATTTCATATCATGTCATCATGTGCATTTCATTTGCATACATGTTCGTCTCATGCATCCGAGCATTTTCCCCGTTGTCTGTTTCTTAATCCGGCGCTCCTGTGTCACCCGGTGTCCCTTTCTACCTCTTTTCGTGTGCGGGTGTTAAACGTTCTCGGATTGGACCGAGACTTGCCATGCGGCCTTGGTTTTCTACCGGTAGACTGCCTGTCAAGTTTCGTGCCATTTGGACTTCGTTTAATACTCCAACGGTTAACCGAGGGACCGAAAAGGCCTCGTGTGTGTTGCAGCCCAACACCCCTCCAAAGTGGCCCAAAACCCACCTAAACCCCCTCCATCATCTCGGTCGTTCGATCACGATCGCGTGGCTGCAAACCGCACCTCATTTCGACTCTCCTAGCTCCCTCTACCTATAAATATGTGGACTTCCCCGAAAAATCCCGCAGTCCAAACCCTAGATCCAACTCCCGCACGCCGCCGGACATGTCTGTCCCGCTGCTGGATGTGTCCGCCGCCGCCACCTCACTCCGTCCAATCAGGACTCGACACCTCAGCATCACCGCCGCCGCAACCAACCAGCATCCGCCACCTCAGCGCCGCGCCGCCCCACTTCGTTGCGGGCCCGCCGGAGCCCATCGCAGGCCCGCCCGTCACGAACCGCCGCCGCCCCGCGCCTGTTCATCCCCGCCGCCATGCCCGAGGCGCCGCCTCCGCGCTGGAGCGCCACGCCGCCGTGCGCGTCCCACCAGCGACCAGCCGCCACCTCATCGCCAGGCTTCGCCGACCCCGCTGCCTGGAGCTTCGCCGCCGCCGAGAAGGAGCCTTCCGCGCCCGGATCTGCGTTCCCCGCACCGGATTTGGCTCGTTCCGGCCATCCTCCGCTCGTTCCAGGCCACCGTCGCCTTTGCCCATGCTCGCCGCCGGCCGTCGTCGCCATTGGTCTCTGCCGCCCTGCCTCCCCGATCCGATCGGGCGATCGGGAGGAGGACGACGCCCCGTTGACCTCCTCGCTGGGCCAGGCCCAGTCCCCGCCGGCCTCCTCCCTCTTCTGCAGTTGGGCCGAGCCCACGGGGTGAGATCCCGCTGTCCTTCGCCCAGTGCGCCCCGTAGCTATCCAGCGCTCACTCTTTTTCCTGAGAATTTCACAAAGTCCCAGTAATCTTTAGGCTTTTTCATCGCATCATAACTTTGTACCCGTGGTTCCGTTTTGGACGTGTAGCATACCAAAATGTTCGTCTCGACGAGTACATCATTTCATCTCATTGCATAATTTTCATTTGAGCTCATCTTGATGCTTGAAATGCTGTTGGATGAGGGCTATGTGATGATAGTTTTAGATCTGTTTCAGCTAATGCACTTTTGTCATTTTTTTCCATGATTAATGTATGCATGCTATGATCCTGATGTCTACATTTGTTTTGATATATGCCATGTTATATTTACAGGGGTCTATGCCATGTATTTTTGTGATCTTTGTGGTGACTAACACAAGCATGCAAAGTAGCTTACTCAATGATGCTGATTCCAGGGACTTAGAATTTCACTAAGTCATTGCCCTGTCCTTATTTTTATGCCATATGTTCATGTTGTTTCCTAGTGATCCATGCCTCTTTTGAGCATGATCAGTAAGGATGTTTTGTAGATAATGTTGTGATCTATCCATCCATGTCTTTGTTTGCAATTATGGAGCACCCTAGCTTGAGTCAATCGAGCTCTACTTTTGCTATAAAATGTTTCTGGCAAATTGTTAACATGTTTAGCAATTTTGCCAAGCTTGTTGTTGTTGATCCGTGCATGCTATGTTGTTGTTCTTGCCATATCTACTTGCTGGGTGTATGTTTAGTTTATCATGCAATGCCTCGTGGTGAGTGCATTGAGCTCGTAAAAATGCCTACTTGATATCTGTTTTGCATGCTCCAGTTTTTCACCAAGTCTGAATCTGTTTATGTTTTTTGCTATGTTCACATGCTTGCAATTGTATTTTATGATCCCTTTTGGCTTATGGTCACTAAGGGACTTTTGTTGTATGCTTTGAGTAGCTTAATGTCATGCCTTGCTTTGCCTTGATATGTTCCTGTAGCGTATAGTTATCGTGCTCTAAACATTGCTTCCTGATATTAAATTCCTGACATGCTGTTAATTGTTATCTTTTGCACTTTTGCCATGCTTGTTTTGAAGCTGTTGTTGATTGAATTAGCCGTAGCTCAGTGTTCATCTTTTGTCAAGCATCATGAGTGGATCCCTTCGATGTATTTTGTTGTCATGTTGGAGTGTTGTAGCATGTTGTTCTTGATGCATTTAGAAGGCTACTTGCTGTTAATCGCAGACCAGTGCCATATTTGTTTTGCTTGCCATTTCCAAACCGTGCATCTGATTCCGGTGATCTTTATATCGATTTCGACCGAAATAACCTCACCTTTCTAGTGGCACTCTTGGATTTCCAACTTGAGGCCAGGTTCAATCTTTCCTTTCCAAATCTTGCATATGCATCACATATCGCATCCCGCATATCATACCTTGTTTGCATCATGTTGCTTGTGCATTGCACGTGGTTGATTGTGTCTCCCTTTGCTTGTTGTTCTTGCTTGGGTAGAGCCGGGAGACGAGTTCGTGTTTGAGGACCCGTTGAGTACATCTACGAGGTTCAAGCTTTTTGTCTTCTCGGAGTACTTTGCAGGCAAGATGACCATACCCTCGAAATCACTTCTATCTTTGCTTGCTAGTTGCTCGCTCTTTTGCTATGCCTATGCTGCGATTCCTACCACTTGCTTATCATGCCTCCCATATTGTTAAGCCAAGCCTCTAACCCACCTTTTTCCTAGCAAACCGTTGTTTGGCTATGTTACCACTTTGCTCAACCCCTCTTATAGCGTTGTTAGTTGCAGGTGAAGATTGGAGTTTGTTCCTTGTTGGAACATGGATATATTTCTTGGGATACCACAATATCTCTTATTTAATTAATGCATCTATATACTTGGTAAAGGGTGGAAGGCTCGGCCTTATGCCTGGTGTTTTGTTCCACTCTTGCCGCCCTAGTTTCCGTCATATCGGTGTTATGTTCCCGGATTTTGCGTTCCTTACACGGTTGGGTTATAATGGGAACCCCTTGACAGTTCACCTTGATTAAAACTCCTCCAGCAAGGCCCAACCTTGGTTTTACCATTCGCCACCTAGCCTCTTTTTCCCTTGGGTTAGGCCAGCCCAAGGGTCATCTTTATTTTAACCCCCCCACCGGGCCAGTGCATGTCTATTTGTTAGTCCAAAACAGAGCCACTTGCGGCGCCACCTCGGGGAAACTTGAGGGCTGGTTTTAGCTGTACGTAGTGTTCATCCGGTGTTGCCCTGAGAATGAGATATGTGCAGCTCCTATCAGGATGTCAGCGCATCAGGCGGTCTTGCTGGACTTGTTTTACCATTGCCGAGGATGTCTTGTAACTGGGATGCCGAGTTTGATCGGATTGTCTTGGGAGAAGGAATATCCTTCATTGACCGCGAGAGCTTGTGATGGGCTAAGTTGGGACACCCCTGCAGGCATTTGAACTTTCCAAAGCCGTGCTCGCGGTTATGGGCAGATGGGAATTTGTTAATGTCCGGTTGTAGAAAACCTGAAACTTATCTTAACTAAAATGCATCAACCGCGTGTGTAGCCGTGATGGTCTCTTTTCGGCGGAGTCCGGGAAGTGAACACGGTGCTGGAGTTATGCTTGACGGAGGTTGTTCTAGGATCACTTCTTGATCATAGTTTCTCGAACGTGCTTTGCCTTCTCTTCTCGCTCTCATTTGTGTATGTTAGCCACCAAATATGCTAGTCGTTTGCTGCAGCTCCACCTCATACCTTTTACCCTACCCATAAGCTTAAATAGTCTTGATCGCGAGGGTGTGAGATTGCTGAGTCCCCGTGACTCACATATACTTCCAAAACCAGTTTGCAGGTGCCGATGAAACCGTGCAGGTGACGCAACCAAGCTCAAGGAGGAGCTCGATGAAGAACTTGTTCATAATGTTGTTTCATTTCAGTTGATCAGTAGTGGAGCCCAGTTGGGACGATCGGGGATCTGTGTAGCTTTTGGGGTAGTCTTCTTTTATTTTGGTTCCGTAGTTGGACCTTGATTGTATCTGGATGATGTAATGCTTTATTCGTGTATGGTGTGAAGTGGCGATTGTAAGCCAACTATGTATTTCTTTCCCTTATTGTTTTACATGGGTTGTGTGAAGATTAGCTCACTTGCGACATTGTTTACAATGCGGTTATTGTTGGAAATATGCCCTAGAGGCAATAATAAAAGCATTATTATTATATTTCCTTGTTCATGATAATTGTCTTTATTCATGCTATAATTGTGTTATCCGGAAATCGTAATACATGTGTGAATAACAGACACCAACATGTCCCTAGTGAGCCTCTAGTTGACTAGCTCGTTGATCAACAGATAGTCATGGTTTCCTGACTATGGACACTGGATGTCATTGATAACGAGATCACATCATTGGGAGAATGATGTGATGGACAAAGACCCAATCCTAAACATAGCACAAGATCGTATAGTTCATTTGCTAGAGTTTTCCAATGTCAAGTATCTTTTCCTTAGACCATGAGATCGTGTAACTCCCGGATACCGTAGGAGTGCTTTGGGTATGCCAAACGTCACAACGTAACTGGGTGAATATAAAGGTAGACTACGGGTATCTTCGAAAGTGTCTGTTGGGTGACATGGATCAAGACTGGGATTTGTCACTCCGTATGACGGAGAGGTATCACTGGGCCCACTCGGTAATGCATCATCATAATGAGCTCAGAGTGACCAAGTGTCTGGTCACGGGATCATGCATTACGGTATGAGTAAAGTGACTTGCCGGTAACGAGATTGAACGAGGTATTGGGATACCGACGATCGAATCTCGGGCAAGTAACATATCGATAGACAAAGGGAATAGCGTACGGGGTTGATAGAATCCTCGACATCGTGGTTCATCCGATGAGATCATCGTGGAGCATGTGGGAGCCAACATGGGTATCCAGATCCCGCTGTTGGTTATTGACCGGAGAGTCGTCTCGGTCATGTCTGCTTGTCTCCCGAACCCGTAGGGTCTACACACTTAAGGTTCAGTTACGCTAGGGTTGTAGGGATATGTATATGCAGTAACCCGAATGTTGTTCGGAGTCCCGGATGAGATCCCGGACGTCACGAGGATTTTTGGAATGGTCCGGAGGTAAAGATTTATATATGGGAAGTCCTGTATCGGGCATCGGGACAAGTTTCGGGGTTATCGGTATTGTACCGGGACCACCGGAAGGGTCCCGGGGGTCCACCGGGTGGGTCCACCTGTCCCGGGGGGGCCACATAAGCTGTAGGGGGTGCGCCTTGGCCTAATGGGCCAAGGGCACCAGCCCCACATAGGCCCATGCGCCTAGGGTTTGAAGGGGGAAGAGTCCTAGGAGGGGAAGGCACCTCCTAGGTGCCTTGGGGGGGAGGGAAACCCCCCTTGGCCGCCGCACCCCCTAGGAGATTGGATCTCCTAGGGCCGGCCACCCCCCCTTGGCCCTCCTATATATAGTGGGGGAGAGGAGGGACTTCATACCTGAACGCCTTGGTCTTTGGTTGCCTCCTTCTCCCTCTCCAACACCTCCTCCACCTCCATAGTGCTTAGCGAAGCTCTGCCGGAGTACTGCAGCTCCATCAACACCATGCCGTCGTGCTGCTGTTGGTGCCATCTCCCTCAACCTCTCCTCCCTCCCTTGCTGGATCAAGAAGGAGGAGACGTGGCTGTTCCATACGTGTGTTGAACGCGGAGGTGCCGTCCGTTCGGCGCTGGTCATCGGTGATTTGGATCACGTCGAGTAAGACTACATCATCACCGTTCTTTTGAACGCTTCCGCTCGCGATCTACAAAGGTATGTAGATGCATCTAATCACTCGTTGCTAGATGAACTCCTAGATGATCTTGGTGAAACGAGTAGGAAAATTTTTGTTTTCTGCAACGTTCCCCAACAGTGGCATCATGAGCTAGGTCTATGCGTAGTTCTTCTTGCGCGAGTAGAACACAATTTGTTGTGGGCGTAGATTTGTCAACTTTCTTGCCGTTACTAGTCCTTTCTTGCTTCAGCGGTATTGTGGGATGAAGCGGCCCGGACCAACCTTACACGTACGCTTACGTGAGACCGGTTCCACCGACTAACATGCACTAGTTGCATAAGGTGGCTGGCGGGTGTCTGTCTCTCCTACTTTAGTTGGAGCGGAATCGATGAACAGGGTCCTTATGAAGGGTAAATAGAAGTTGACAAATCATGTTGTGGCTTTAACGTAGGTAAGAAAACGTTCTTGCTAGAACCCTAATTCAGCCACGTAAAAACTTGCAACAACAATTAGAGGACGTCTAACTTGTTTTTGCAGCAAGTGGTTTGTGATATGATATGGCCAAAGTTGTGATGAATGATGAATGATCTATATGTGATGTATGAGATGTTCATGCTATTGTAATAGGAATCACGACTTGCATGTCGATGAGTATGACAACCGGCAGGAGCCATAGGAGTTCTCTTTATTCTTTTATATGACCTGCGTGTCATCAAGAAACGCCTTGTAAATTACTTTACTTTATTGCTAAACGCGTTAGCCATAGTAGTAGAAGTAATAGTTGGCGAGCAACTTCATGGAGACACGATGATGGAGATCATGATGATGGAGATCATGGTGTCAAGCCGGTGACAAGATGATCATGGAGCCCCAAGATGGAGATCAAAGGAGCTATGTGATATTGGCCATATCATGTCACGTTTATTATTTGATTGCATGTGATGTTTATCATGTTTTGCATCTTGTTTACTTAGAACGACGGTAGTAAATAAGATGATCCCTCACAATAAATTCAAGAAGTGTTCCCCCTAACTGTGCACCGTTGCGACAGTTCGCTGTTTCAAAACACCACGTGATGATCGGGTGTTTTATTCAGACGTTCACATACAACGGGTGTAAGACAGATTTACACATGCAAACACTTAGGTTGACTTGACGAGCCTAGCATGTACAGACATGGCCTCGGAACACAGAAGACCGAAAGGTCGAGCATGATTCGTATAGAAGATACGATCAACATGAAGATGTTCACCGATGTTGACTAGTCCGTCTCACGTGATGATCGGACACGGTCTAGTTTAACTCGGATCATGTAATACTTAGATGGATAGAGGGATGTCTAATCTAAGTGGGAGTTCACTAATAATTTGATTACTTGAACTTAATTATCATGAACTTAGTCTAAAATCTTTGCAATATGTCTTGTAGATCAAATGGCCAACGTAGTCCTCAACTTCAACGCGTTCCTAGAGAAAACTAAGCTGAAAGACGATGGCAGCAACTATACGGACTGGGTCCGGAACCTGAGGATCATCCTCATAGCTGCCAAGAAATATTATGTCCTACAAGCACCGCTTGGTGACGCACCCGTTCTCCCTGCAGAACAAGATGTTATGAATGCTTGGCAGGCACGTTTCGATGACTACTCCCTCGTTCAGTGCGGCATGCTTTACAGCCTAGAGCCGGGGCTCCAAAAGCGTTTTGAGAGACATGGAGCATATGAGATGTTCGAAGAGCTGAAAATGGTTTTCCAAGCTCATGCCCGGGTCGAGAGATATGAAGTCTCCGACAAATTCTTCAGCTGTAAGATGGAGGAAAACAGTTCTGTCAGTGAGCACATACTCACTATGTCTGGGTTGCATAACCGCTTGACTCAGCTGGGAGTTAATCTCCCGGATGATGCGGTCATTGACAGAATCCTCCAGTTGCTTCCACCAAGCTACAAGAGCTTTGTGATGAACTTCAATATGCAGGGGATGGAAAAGACCATTCCTGAAGTATTTGCTATGCTGAAATCAGCAGAGGTAGAAGTCAGGAAGGAACATCAAGTGTTGATGGTCAATAAAACCACTAAGTTCAAGAAAGGCAAGGGTAAAAAGAACTTCAAGAAGTACGGCAAGGAGGTTGCCGCGCCCGGCAAGCAAGCTGCCGGGAAGAAGCCAAAGAATGGACCCAAGCCCGAGACTGAGTGCTTTTATTGCAAGGGAAGCGGTCACTGGAAGCGGAACTGCCCTAAGTACTTAGCGGATAAGAAGGCCGGCAAAACAAAAGGTATATGTGATATACATGTAATTGATGTGTACCTTACTAGTGCCCGTAGTGGCTCCTGGGTATTTGATACCGGTGCAGTTGCTCACATTTGTAACTCAAAGCAGGGGCTGCGGAATAAGCGGAAACTGGCAACGGACGAGGTGACGATGCGCGTCGGGAATGGTTCCAAGGTCAATGTGATCGCCGTCGGCACGCTACCTCTGCATCTCCCTTCGGGATTAGTTTTAAACCTTAATAATTGTTATTTAGTGCCAGCTTTGAGCATGAACATTGTATCGGGATCTCGTTTAATTCGAGATGGCTACTCTTTTAAATCTGAGAATAATGGTTGTTCCATTTTTATGAGAGATATGTTTTATGGTCATGCTCCTATGGTGAATGGTTTATTCTTTATGAATCTCGAACGTGATGCTACACATGTTCATAATGTGAGTACCAAAAGAAGTAAAGTTGATAATGATAGTCCCACATACTTGTGGCACTGCCGCCTTGGTCACATAGGTGTCAAACGCATGAAGAAGCTCCATGCTGATGGACTTTTCGAGTCTCTTGATTATGAATCATTTGACACGTGCGAACCATGCCTTATGGGTAAAATGACCAAGACTCCGTTCTCAGGAACAATGGAGCGAGCAACCGACTTATTGGAAATCATACATACCGATGTGTGCGGTCCAATGAGTGTTGAGGCTCGCGGTGGCTATCGTTATGTTCTCACCCTCACTGATGATTTAAGTAGGTATGGGTATATCTACTTAATGAAACACAAGTCTGAAACCTTTGAAAAGTTCAAGGAATTTCAGAGTGAGGTTGAAAATCAACGTGACAGGAAAATCAAGTTTCTACGATCAGATCGTGGAGGAGAATACTTGAGTCACGAGTTTGGGGCACACTTAAGAAAATGTGGAATAGTTTCACAACTCACGCTGCCTGGAACACCTCAGCGTAATGGTGTGTCCGAACGTCGTAATCGCACTCTGTTAGATATGGTGCGATCTATGATGTCTCTTACCGATTTACCGCTTTCTTTTTGGGGCTATGCTTTAGAGACTGCCGCATTCACTTTAAATAGGGCTCCGTCGAAATCCGTTGAGACGACACCGTATGAATTATGGTTTGGGAAGAAACCTAAGCTGTCGTTTCTAAAAGTTTGGGGATGTGATGCTTATGTCAAGAAACTTCAACCTGAAAAGCTCGAACCCAAGTCGGAAAAATGCGTCTTCATAGGATACCCAAAAGAAACTATTGGGTACACCTTCTACCTCAGATCCGAAGGCAAGATCTTTGTTGCCAAGAATGGGTCCTTTTTGGAGAAAGAGTTTCTCTCGAAAGAAGTAAGTGGGAGGAAGTAGAGCTTGATGAAGTATTACCTCTTGAACCGGAAAATGGCGCAACTCAAGAAAATGTTCCTGAGGTGCCTGCACCGACTAGAGAGGAAGTTAATGACAATGATCAAGATACTTCTGATCAAGCCCCTACTGAAATTCGAAGGTCCACAAGGACACGTTCCGCACCAGAGTGGTACGGCAACCCTGTCTTGGAAATCATGCTGTTAGACAACGGTGAACCTTCGAACTATGAAGAAGCGATGGTGGGCCCGGATTCCGACAAATGGCTAGAAGCCATGAAATCCAAGATAGGATCCATGTATGAAAACAAAGTATGGACTTTGACTGACTTGCCCGTTGAGCGGCGAGCCATAGAAAATAAATGGATCTTTAAGAAGAAGACAGACGCAGATGGTAATGTGACCATCTATAAAGCTCGGCTTGTCGCTAAGGGTTATCGACAAGTTCAAGGGGTTGACTACGATGAGACTTTCTCACCGGTAGCGAAGCTGAAGTCCGTCCGAATCATGTTACCAATTGCCGCATTCTATGATGACGAAATATGGCAAATGGACGTCAAAACGGCATTCCTTAATGGTTTCCTTAAGGAAGAATTGTATATGATGCAGCCGGAAGGTTTTGTCGATCCTAAGAATGCTGACAAAGTGTGCAAGCTCCAACGCTCGATTTATGGGCTGGTGCAAGCATCTCGGAGTTGGAACATTCGCTTTGATGAGATGATCAAAGCGTTTGGGTTTACACAGACTTATGGAGAAGCCTGGGTTTACAAGAAAGTGAGTGGGAGCTCTGTAGAATTTCTCATATTATATGTAGATGACATACTTTTGATGGGAAATGATATAGAACTCTTGGACAGCATCAAGGCCTACTTGAATAAAAGTTTTTCAATGAAGGACCTTGGAGAAGCTGCTTATATATTAGGCATCAAAATCTATAGAGATAGATCGAGACGCCTCATAGGTCTTTCACAAAGCACATACCTTGATAAGATATTGAAGAAGTTCAATATGGATCAATCCAAGAAGGGGTTCTTGCCTGTGTTACAAGGTATGAAATTGAGCTCAGCTCAATGTCCGACCACGGCAGAAGATATAGATGAGATGAGCGCCATCCCCTATGCATCAGCCATAGGTTCTATTATGTATGCCATGCTGTGTACCAGACCTGATGTTAACCTTGCCGTAAGTTTGGTAGGAAGGTACCAAAGTAATCCCGGCAAGGAACACTGGACAGCGGTCAAGAATATCCTGAAGTACCTGAAAAGGACTAAGGAAATGTTTCTCGTTTATGGAGGTGACGAAGAGCTCGTCGTAAAGGGTTACGTCGACGCTAGCTTCGACACAGATCTGGATGACTCTAAGTCACAAACCGGATACGTGTATATTTTGAATGGTGGGGCAGTAAGCTGGTGCAGTTGCAAGCAAAGCGTCGTGGCGGGATCTACATGTGAAGCGGAGTACATGGCAGCCTCGGAGGCAGCACATGAAGCAATATGGGTGAAGGAGTTCATCACCGACCTAGGAGTCATACCCGATGCGTCGGGGCCAATCAAGCTCTTCTGTGACAACACTGGAGCTATTGCACTTGCCAAGGAGCCCAGGTTTCACAAGAAGACAAGGCACATCAAGCGTCGCTTCAACTCCATTCGTGAAAATGTTCAAGATGGAGACATAGAGATTTGTAAAGTACATACGGACCTGAATATAGCAGATCCGTTGACTAAACCTCTCCCTAGAGCAAAACATGATCAACACCAGAATTCCATGGGTGTTCGATTCATCACAATGTAACTAGATTATTGACTCTAGTGCAAGTGGGAGACTGTTGGAAATATGCCCTAGAGGCAATAATAAAAGCATTATTATTATATTTCCTTGTTCATGATAATTGTCTTTATTCATGCTATAATTGTGTTATCCGGAAATCGTAATACATGTGTGAATAACAGACACCAACATGTCCCTAGTGAGCCTCTAGTTGACTAGCTCGTTGATCAACAGATAGTCATGGTTTCCTGACTATGGACACTGGATGTCATTGATAACGAGATCACATCATTGGGAGAATGATGTGATGGACAAAGACCCAATCCTAAACATAGCACAAGATCGTATAGTTCATTTGCTAGAGTTTTCCAATGTCAAGTATCTTTTCCTTAGACCATGAGATCGTGTAACTCCCGGATACCGTAGGAGTGCTTTGGGTATGCCAAACGTCACAACGTAACTGGGTGACTATAAAGGTAGACTACAGGTATCTTCGAAAGTGTCTGTTGGGTGACATGGATCAAGACTGGGATTTGTCACTCCGTATGACGGAGAGGTATCACTGGGCCCACTCGGTAATGCATCATCATAATGAGCTCAGAGTGACCAAGTGTCTCGTCACGGGATCATGCATTACGGTACGAGTAAAGTGACTTGCCGGTAACGAGATTGAACGAGGTATTGGGATACCGACGATCGAATCTCGGGCAAGTAACATATCGATAGACAAAGGGAATAGCGTACGGGGTTGATAGAATCCTCGACATCGTGGTTCATCCGATGAGATCATCGTGGAGCATGTGGGAGCCAACATGGGTATCCAGATCCCGCTGTTGGTTATTGACCGGAGAGTCGTGTCGGTCATGTCTGCTTGTCTCCCGAACCCGTAGGGTCTACACACTTAAGGTTCAGTTACGCTAGGGTTGTAGGGATATGTATATGCAGTAACCTGAATGTTGTTCGAAGTCCCGGATGAGATCCCGGACGTCACGAGGAGTTCCGGAATGGTCCGGAGGTAAAGATTTATATATGGGAAGTCCTGTTTCGGGCATCGGGACAAGTTTCGGGGTTATCGGTATTGTATCGGGACCACCGGAAGGGTCCCGGGGGTCCACCGGGTGGGTCCACCTGTCCCGTGGGGGCCACATGGGCTGTAGGGGGTGCGCCTTGGCCTAATGGGCCAAGGGCACCAGCCCCACATAGGCCCATGCGCCTAGGGTTTGAAGGGGGAAGAGTCCTAGGAGGGGAAGGCACCTCCTAGGTGCCTTGGGGGGGAGGGAAACCCCCCTTGGCCGCCGCACCCCCTAGGAGATTGGATCTCCTAGGGCCGGCCACCCCCCCTTGGCCCTCCTATATATAGTGGGGGAGAGGAGGGACTTCATACCTGAACGCCTTGGTCTTTGGTTGCCTCCTTCTCCCTCTCCAACACCTCCACCTCCATAGTGCTTAGCGAAGCTCTGCCGGAGTACTGCAGCTCCATCAACACCACGTCGTCGTGCTGCTGCTGGTGCCATCTCCCTCAACCTCTCCTCCCTCCCTTGCTGGATCAAGAAGGAGGAGACGTGGCTGTTCCGTACGTGTGTTGAACGCGGAGGTGCCGTCCGTTCGGCGCTGGTCATCGGTGATTTGGATCACGTCGAGTACGACTACATCATCACCGTTCTTTTGAACGCTTCCGCTCGCGATCTACAAAGGTATGTAGATGCATCTAATCACTCGTTGCTAGATGAACTCCTAGATGATCTTGGTGAAACGAGTAGGAAAATTTTTGTTTTCTGCAACGTTCCCCAACAGTTATGCCTCTAAGTCATGCTTCGACACGTGGGAGATATAGCCACATCATGGGCGTTACAAGTTGGTATCAGAGCCTTCCCCGACCTTAGGAGCCCCCTGCTTGATCGAATTGCTGGCGTTGTTGAGTCTAGAAAATGTTTTGAGTCTTATAGGATTATATATATCAGAGAGTAGGATTCTTTTTACTCGTCAGTCCCTTCGTCGCTCTGGTGGGGCATCATGACATAGAGTTTTTACTCTTCTCTTCTCAAATTTCACTAAATTTTTTTAGGATCACGCGGGTATCTTGGAATCATTCCGATGGTTTTGTGGCGAGAACATTGTTCTTGATGCCTCCTGACATTTAGGGGTTGTGGCAGTGTCCCGGGGAGTTGAGCTCCGAGGTGTTGTCGTCACAATTTTATCGTTGCAATTCTGGAATACCTGAGTTTTTCGCCGACATCGAAAATCTCTTTTATGCAGTTGTTGGTGAGATAACCTCGACGCCACCTAGTACTGGGGCGGGAGTTCAGGAGTATTGCCATAACTCGTATAATGGATGCTTTTTGAAGGTTGAGGTAAACGATTTCCGAAGGTTTCTTGGTTATGTGTTGAAGGAAGGATACAGCTGGATGTAGGATTTGTTAGTTTTGGGTGATATATTATGCTTCCCCTGTATCCCCAACACCTGATTGCATAACCGGAAAGTTTCGGGAGTTTATAAGTGGGAATTCAAGTAGCTCTTAGGATTTCTTTCCGACAAATGTATGATTTGAAATTGGGGTTCGACGTCTAGTGGTCCGCCTATCCACGGTTGGTTTTACAGTGGTCTCGTTGTGTCTTAAAGAGTCCTTGGCTATGCTGACTCGGGGACGCTTCGTATGTCATGTGCACTGCCTTGTACATGATGGTGTTGTACGATCGAGCCCGTGTAGGCCCCACCACGAAAACTTCGGACGAAATCTCTATCATATGTTTGTTCTGGCTTATTTTGCAAGTCAATCCTTTGTTTTATTTTGATTTGTGGTATTCGAGTTGCTTCAATGTCAAGTGTTGATTCCATACCTTTCCTAAGCGGTGTTCTCTTATATCTATGTGAATACTAATCCTTCATGATAATCGAGATTGTCATGCCAATCCTTTTCAACCGGTGTGTTTCTCTTCAAGTGGATCCGGTCATTTCAACATCCGCAAGATCAATTATCAGTTCTTCTCAACGATGTTTGTTTCATCCGTCTCCAAGCTGCTTTTGTTTTCCCTCCCACCCACCCTTTTTCTTCAAGGACTCAGATTTCTTAATCAAGTATCATCTTATTGATGAGAAGTCTCTCCATTCTTTTCCGTCAATGTTCTTATCCGGTGATTCTCATGAAGATTCTAATGGAGCTTCAAGCTCATCATTCTTCGTTCTTTTCTTCTCCGGTGGATTCAATTCAATCTTTGTTGATCATATCTTTTCCTCGTTTCAAATGTTTTCTCATGCCGGTGCACCTCTTTATCATTCACCTTTTCACTATTCATTTGTCCCGGAGTCTTCAAGTTATCTCGAAGATTCGTGTTTCCACTCTGCATTCGTTCAAGAACTTTCGAGGATGTTATCTCATTCAAGTCATTTAATTCAACGGGTGCATTCTCTCTTTTCAAGCAATCGTTCTACGGTGTTTCTATTCAGTGAGCCCTAACCCACAGGTCTTTTCCTAGGATCTTACCTGACTCTTCTAATTTTTCCGGAGCTTCTCAAATTCTTTTCCAAGTTTGACATAAGAATGAGTTATCATAAGTCAAATGCTTTCTCCAAGATCTTTCAAATTCTTTCATCGTTGGTTCAACATTTCCAATTTTAACTCCAGAGTGCCTCAACAATTCTTGGTGGGGTTTTCCCGTCGTCATTCTTGGATTTTGAAGACCGAAGAAGATTTTCTCTTATATCTTGCTCCATTCTCTTCAAGATTCATGGTGCTAGCTTTATGCCATCCTCTCATAATTGTTTTCGATTGTGAGAATTCTTTTCACCCATCCGGAGCAATTTAGGAGTCTTTTCAGTTTGATTTCATGGAGCCCATCATCTCAAAAGATTTATTCATTCTCAGTCTTCAACTATTGTTCTCCAAATCTCACTGGTGCATCATTCAAATATTCTCTAATTGTTTCGTGTTCTATTCGTTTCACCTGTATCTAAATTCCCTTGAGCACCTTCATTCATTTCATAATTCTTCCTGGTGTTTTCCTTATCTTTTCTACGTTCATTTTCAATTCTTACGGTGTCCGTTCAAGATTTCTCTTCCTTCTTTTCATATCAATTTATTCGTTGTTCCAACCCGACCGGTGATTCGCTGAAGACCTTTCCAAGTTGACGCTATATCTATCTTAATCCTTTCTATGAGAATAAGTAGTATGTCAAATCCGTTGCTTGTCATCAATTTAATTGGTGAAGGATAAGCATAATGTAATTCTTATTCTTGTTTCATCAAGTGAATTCAATTCCTTATTCCGGAGGTTCTTCATAGCACATTCTCGGTTCGAGATGCTTTATCTTTTCTCCCGGAGTTCCAAGATCTCTCAATTATATCATCACGAAGATCCATCTAAATCATTGCAAGGCTTCAACCTTATTCTTTCCATCCTTCATTTCGTTTGATCATTCTTTTGCTACCGGAGTTCCTAATGAAGGTTCTACATGATGGTTCATAAAGGATTTAATCCCTTCTCGAAGTGTTCATCAAGTTTCTTTCCAGAGGAGCTCAAGCATTCTTCATCTTGCAATCCGGAGTGCAATTCTTTCTACCGTATCATTGGAGGTGGTATTATGTCATTCTTGATAATTTGAGTTCATGTTTCATGATTCACATGTTGTTAAGAATGAGACATTTTAAATCCATCAACCTCTTCGTTGGAGTTATCTTGTGTCATGTTTCATCTAAATCCTTCCCTAAGGATTGTTGCTATTTATGGTGCTCACATATGACCCAAGTTCTTCATCTACCCTCCCGGTGAAATAAGTTTCTCGTCTTCTTGTTCATATCAATCCAATCTTGTTTCTCGTGAGTGGCAGGTTGTCACCTTATTTTGTGAGATGTATTCCATAAGACCATATCAAGCTTATTCTTTTCATTGTTGGTTATCCAACAATTCCATTTCAGCATTTGTTGAAAGCATGCTCTATCAAGATCTTGCTTCCTCCGGTCATGCCATCCCATTTTTTTCCTTTTCTTCCGGAGGCTTTGTGATGTCGCTCTCTCCACTCATAATCTCGGATTGTCAGGACCATGTTCTTTTTGTGCTTACCCTTTTAACCGGAGTGTTGTGCCCTCGGATCAAGTTCTTTTCATATTATCAAGCCTCGCATCACTTTTCAACCGGAGTGCTGCCCGAATTTGTTCTTCCTTGTTCCTCTTTTCTAACGGAATGTTTTCAACTTTGTTCATCTCCATTATATTCTTTTCTCAAAATGGCTTAACCTTTTCAAGGCTCATGGTTTCACTCGTTTTTCAAACAAGCAACTTAGCTTTACCTCTCCTCTTTCTCTTCCGTTGTCCCTCCGGTGCCATTCTAGATCTCGGGACGAGATCCTCTCGTAGTGGTGGAGTGTTGTAATGCCCCGAGACCGATGTGCCAGGTGTCTTCCAGTTATTTGATGTTGTTGCCTTGTCATTGCTGGCGTGTCATGCATTTCATATCATGTCATCATGTGCATTTCATTTGCATACATGTTCGTCTCATGCATCCGAGCATTTTCCCTGATGTCCGTTTCTTAATCCGGCGCTCCTATGTCACCCGGTGTCCCTTTCTACCTCTTTTCTTGTGCGGGTGTTAAACATTTTCAGGTTGGACCGAGACTTACCATGCGGCCTTGGTTTTCTACCGGTAGACCGCCTGTCAAGTTTTGTGCCATTTGGACTTCGTTTGATACTCCAACGGTTAACCGAGGGACCGAAAATGCCTCGTGTGTGTTGCAGCCCAACACCCCTCCAAAGTGGCCCAAAACCCACCTAAACCCCCTCCATCATCTCGGTCGTTCGATCACGATCGCGTGGCTGCAAACCGCACCTCATTTCGACTCTCCTAGCTCCCTCTACCTATAAATATGTGGCCTTCCCCGAAAAATCCCGCAGTCCAAACCCTAGATCCAACTCCCGCACGCCGTCGGACATGTCCGTCCCGCCGCCACCTCACTCCGTCCAATCAGGACTCGATACCTCAGCATCACGGCCGCCGCAACCAACCAGCATCCGCCACCTCAGCGCCGCGCCGCCCCACTTCGCCGCGGGCCCGCCATAGCCCATTGCGGGCCCGCCCGGCCCGAACCGCTGCCGCCCCGCGCCTGTTCATCCCCGCCGCCATGCCCGAGGCACCGCCTCCGTGCCGGAGCGCCACGCCGCCGTGCGCCTCCCACCGGCGACTAGCCGCCACCTCGCCGCCGGGATTCACCGACCCCGCTGCCTAGAGCTCCGCCGCTGCCGGGAAGGAGCCTCCCGCGCCCGGATCCGTGTTCCCCGCACCGAATCTGGCCCATTCCGGCCATCCTCCGCTCGTTCCCGGCCGCCGTCGCCTTTCCCCATGCTCGCCGCCGGCCGTCGTCGCCATTGGTCTCCACCGCCCTGCCTCCCCGATCCGATCGGGCGATCGGGAGGAGGACAACGCCCCGTTAACCTCCTCGCTGGGCCAGGCCCACTCCTCGCCGGCCTCCTCCCTCTTCTGCAGTTGGGCCGAGCCCACGGGGTGAGATCCCGCTGTCCTTCGCCCAGTGCGCCCAGTAGCTATCCAACGCTCACTCTTTTTCCTGAGAATTTCACGAAGTCCCAGCAATCTTTAGGCTTTTTCATCGCATCATAACTTTGTTCCCGTGGCTCCGTTTTGGACGTGTAGCATATAAAAATGTTCGTCTCGACGAGTACATCATTTCGTCTCATTGAATCGTTTTCATTTGAGCTCATCTTGATGCCTAAAATGCTGTTGGAAGAGGGCTATGTGATGATAGTTTTAGATCTGTTTCAGCAAATGCACTTTTGTCATTTTTGCCATGATTAATGTGTGTATGCTATGATCCTGAGCTCTACATTTGTTTTGATATATGCCATGTTATAATTATAGGGGTGTATGCCATGTATTTTTGTGATCTTTGTGGTGACTATCACAAGCATGCAAAGTAGCTTACTCAATGATGCTGATTTCAGGGACTTAAAATTTCACTAAGTCCTTGTCCTGTCCTTATTTTTATGCCATATGTTCATGTTGTTTCCTAGTGACCCGTGCCTCTTTTGAGCATGATCAGTAATGATGTTTTGTAGATAATGTTGTGCTCTATCCATCCATGTCTTTGTTTGCAATTATGGAGCACCCTAGCTTGAGTCAATCGAGCTCTACTTTTGCTATAAAATGTTCCTGGCAGATTGTTAACATGTTTAGCAATTTTGCCGAGCTTGTTGTTGTTGATCCGTGCATGCTATGTTGTTGTTCTTGCCATGTCTAGCTTCTATGCCATGTCTACATATGCATCACATATCGCATCCCGCATATCATACCTTGTTTGCATCATGTTGCTTGTGCATTGCACGTGGTTGATTGTGTCTCCCTTTGCTTGTTGTTCTTGCTTGGGTAGAGCCGGGAGACGAGTTCGTGTTCGAGGACCCGTTGAGTACGTCTACGAGGTTTAAGATTTTTGTCTTCTCGGAGTACTTTGCAGGCAAGATGACCATACCCTCGAAATCACTTCTATCTTTGCTTGCTAGTTGCTCTCTCTTTTGCTATGCCTATGCTGTTATTCCTACCACTTGCTTATCATGCCTCCCATATTGTTAAGCCAAGCCTCTAACCCACCTTTTTCTTAGCAAACCGTTGTTTGGTTATGTTACCGCTTTGCTCAGCCCCTCTTATAGCGTTGTTAGTTGCAGGTGAAGATTGGAGTTTGTTCCTTGTTGGAACATGGATATATTTCTTGGGATATCACAATATCTCTTATTTAATTAATGCATCTATATACTTGGTAAAGGGTGGAAGGCTCGGCCTTATGCCTGGTGTTTTGTTCCACTCTTGCCGCCCTAGTTTCCGTCATATCGGTGTTATGTTCCCGGATTTTGCGTTCCTTACACGGTTGGGTTATAATGGGAACCCCTTGACAGTTCGCCTTGAATAAAACTCCTCCAGCAAGGCCCAACCTTGGTTTTACCATTCGCCACCTAGCCTCTTTTTCCCTTGGGTTAGGCCAACCCAAGGGTCATCTTTATTTTAACCCCCCCCCCACCCAGGCAGTGCTTGTCTAAGTGTTGGTCCGAAACAGAGCTACTTGCGGCGCCACCTTGGGGAAACTTGAGGGCTGGTTTTAGCTGTACGTGGTGTTCATCCGGTGTTGCCCTGAGAACGAGATATGTGCAGCTCCTATCAGGATGTCGGCGCATCGGGTGGTCTTGCTGGACTTGTTTTACCATTGTCGAGGATGTCTTGTAACCGGGATGCCGAGTCTTATCGGATTGTCTTGGGAGAAGGAATATCCTTCGTTGACCATGAGAGCTTGTGATGGGCTAAGTTGGGACACCCCTGCAGGGATTTGAGCTTTCGAAAGCCGTGCCCACGGTTATGGGCAGATGGGAATTTGTTAATGTCCGGTTGTAGAAAACCTGAAACTTATCTTAACTAAAATGCATCAACCGCGTGTGTAGCCGTGATGGTCTATTTCCGGCGGAGTCCGGGAAGTGAACACGGTGCTGGAGTTATGCTTGACGTAGGTTGTTCTAGGATCACTTCTTGATCATAGTTTCTCGAATGTGCTTTGCCTTCTCTTCTCGCTCTCATTTGCGTATGTTAGCCACCAAATATGCTAGTCACTTGCTGCAGCTCCACCTCATACCTTTTACCCTACCCATAAGCTTAAATAGTCTTGATCACAAGGGTGTGAGATTGCTGAGTCCCCGTGACTCACATATACTTCCAAAACCAGTTTGCAGGTGCCGATGAAACCGTGCAGGTGACGCAACCAAGCTCAAGGAGGAGCTTGATGAAGAACTTGTTCATAATGTTGTTTCGTTTCAGTTGACCGGTAGTGGAGCCCAGTTGGGACGATCGGGTATCTGTGTAGCTTTTGGGGTAGTCTTCTTTTATTTTGGCTCCGTAGTCGGACCTAGATTGTATCTGGATGATGTAATGCTTTATTCGTGTATGGTGTGAAGTGGCGATTGTAAGCCCACTATGTATTTCTTTCCCTTATTGTTTTACATGGGTTGTGTGAAGATTACCTCACTTGCGACATTGCTTACAATGCGGTTATGCTTCTAAGTCATGCTTCGACACGTGGGAGATATAGCCGCATCATGGGCGTTACACAAGGTCCCTCCCTCTCTCACCGAGGACCGTGGGCTAAGCGCGAAGCGCCCTGCGAATCCGGTAAGTTTTGTACATGTGGTAGGATTTTTACTTCCCATAGCTTAACCACGCGTGGGGTCTGAGCTCCCATGCCTTTGACAGGACTGGGTGGGGGCATCGGAGAAGTCGACTGTCCGGCCCCTCTGCCCGAAGACACTGCGGATGCTCTCCTGATGGAGATGCTGACTCTAGCTCCTTATAAGGTGCCGGGGAAGGCCAAGAAGGCCAAGGGAACCCGAAAGAGTTCACGGCGCCAGGTGGTATCGGACTCATCGTCCGATAACTCCGCAACCCACTCCTCCCCCGAAGACGAGGAGGAAGATGAAGATGCTCCCCCTTCAGTCGGGGGAGACAAGAAAAGGAAGGCCGCCCTGACCAGGGGGGGAGGGTACAAGAAGGGGAGGACCCTCCTTCCGGACTACTCCACCACCGTTGCCGAAGGCAAAGACGAGTGGCTGCTCAGGGCCAAGCCCCTGGCGAAGTCGTAAGTATTCGGATACCAGAGTAACTCATAGCATACCTTTGTCGCACTGCTTCTCCTAACGCCGAATATGATTATGCAGACCGCCCCAAGCCCATATCGACGTGTCTTTGTCGGGCGGCTCCTTGGACTCGTCGGATATGGACAGTGATCCGCTTCCGACCGCCACCTTCCCTTGCCCTACGGACAATGCCGAGGTATTGTCTCAAGAGGCACCGGGTCGAGGGGAGACAATACCAGAGGCGCTTCAAGGCGACCTTCCGGACTCCGGGAGCAGAGGGAGGGAGGCTCCCGAGGGCTCCAAGTTCGGCCTTCAGCCGAACACTGCGCCGGAACCTAGAGTGGTTCCGGACTCAGGCAGGCGACCTCCTTCCAAAAGGGGCAAGACGCCTGTGCCGGTGACCTATGTCCATCCAGAGGCACCGGACAATCTGCTGGGAGCGCTTCGCAGCGCTTCCATCGACGAAGAGCACCGCACTATTATGAGTGCGGTGATCAAGAAGGTTCAGTCTGCTAAGAGCGGACTGACTGAAGCCTGCGCCAGCCTTCTAACAGGCTTTGAGGTAAGTATTTAAAATATAGGAAAAATATTACCGCATAGACAGTAGCCCCTGATGCTCTGTTCGGTGTTCACAAAGAAAAGCCGAATAGAGGATCAAACAATATCGCAGGAGTCTAATATAAGTATGTCTATATGCGTATGCAGGCTTCGCTGCTGACCTTTGCCGCACTGACTGCGAAGGTCGTCGTACTGAAGCAGGACCTCGAAGGGTCCAAGAAAGAGCTCGGCCTTGCCAAGAGGCAGCTCGAGGAGAACAAAGGTAAGTAATACCTAGTCTATAGATGTGTATATATACAAAAAGGATGCGATTGCAAAATGACAGGATCATCTTTAATTTGCCAGGGGCCACGACCGAGGTGGCAATCCTGAAGCAAGCGCTATCCGAGGTCGAAAACAAAGTGGCCCAGGAGCGCACCGAGCGGGAAAAACAAGAGGCATGGGTGGGCAAGGTGCAGCAAGAACTCCATGCTCTCGTGACGAAGCACGAGGCGTTGGAGCTTGACTTGAAGACGCGGGAGTCCGAGCTTGCCGTGGCCCTTGAGAGCGCAAAGAGTGCCAAGGCTGAAGCCCAAAAGGCCCTCCAGGAGATTGATGCGATGAAGAAGATAGCGGCGGGTAAGGCATTCAATATGCAAAGCAAGCATGTGAAAGTAAATTACTTGTTACTTACCCTAGTCCGGAGCTCTCCAGGAGCATTCGCAGATTTGCCCCACAGCGTGTCGGATGCCACACAGTTTTACCAGGCGGTAGAGGGAAGCTCAACGGAGAAGCTGTTCTGGTCTCAGTATATTGGACCGAACACCCGATGCCTCTGAGCGACCAGCTGAAGCAACTGGTCGAGCTGCACAAGGCGTCCGAACATGCCATGAAGGGCTTTATAGTCCGGATGTGGCCTGGCAACGCCCTTCCCAACAGCTAATTCGGCCTGGTGAGGCGGCTTGTGGATGCCTGCCCACGGCTGGGAGTCATCAAGTGGTCCGTCTGCATCGAAGGTGCACGCCGGGCTTTCGCCCATGTGAAGGTGCAATGGGCCAAGATGGACGCCGTGAAGCTGGTGAAGGAAGGGCCGCCGCAGGGCAAGGAGCATCGCCACCCCGAGATGTACTATGAGTGTGTCCTAAAGGGTGCCCGTCTCGTAGCAGACGAGTGTACGAAAGATGTAATATTTGAGTAAACTTACTCGTGTAATCCTGTATTATGAAAACTTGTTCATATGCGCTATGCAACACTTGTTTGAGTTTAAAATATTACCTTCTGTTCGGCTGTTTATCAAATCTGAGAGATGGCTAGTTGTCGGCTTCTGCCCCCATGCCACGAGTGCTGGAGTGTTCGGGATAAACCTGAGCACTCTTGTTCCCATTTTTGGGTCCTTCGAGGGAGGTGCTCAGCACAACGAACAAGGCAATCAGACTATAATGCGTTATCACTCTCACTTAGCCATAGAATTCTATAATTTTAAATTTCGGCGAAGCCCCTAGTATTCGGAAGGCCGAATTCGGGGCGCTATACACGCCTTGAGCCGGATAGGGCCGACTCCTCGCTCTAAGCGGCATAAGTCTTTAGGGACTTGAAACCTCTCAAACAGCGACCAGTCTCTCGCCTTATCATGACAGTTAGTTTTAGCTTTCTCTACTGAGGTGCTTAGCCCAGCAGAACCGGGGCACAATCGCAGTAGTTCTCCCAGTGCTACCTTAGCCGATATAGCGAAACATAAGGTACCAAAACATGGGAGCCGGGCAAACCCAACTATTGACCCAAGACATGATTCAGAGCTGATGCATATAATGCTATAAGTTCGGGGTGCCGCACCGTCGAAAGTGTTCGGACTTCTCACGCCGTATTATGGGGTATGCTTAAGCCCCTAGCGTATTAGTCGTACCAGAGTGTACGAGTGCTAGATGTCGTGAATGAACATATATATATAAAGGAAGAATGCAATAATAGTCTTAATGCGATGCATTGTTTATTCAAAGAGGTGCGTTAAAGCAGGATTATACAAGTAGTGCGATAAGCAAAAAAGTAGGACTATTTGACATGCCCCTTCCAAGGGCAAGCTGAGGAATAGTATTAAAGCAAGTATTTCACTTGTTATCGTAATCCACCTGGTAGTTCCGTGGTGTGACGTAGCTTTCTGCCTCCTTGGTTGCTGCATCATGTGTTCGGCAATCATGCTGTCGGATGGGGTTTCAAAGATTAAAGTCCTGAAAGAGAGAAATAACAAAGCGGGAAGCCCCTAGTGCGATTTAAGTCGCGTCTTGGAGCGTGCCGTAGTCGTGCCCCCCTCCCCACCTGTGCCCATGGTATTTGTAATGCGTAATTATGTACGCGTGGCATGGATTTCGTCGTTTGGCTGGGACCAGGGTGGGGGCCGCATTGCTATGCGAGCTCGGAACGTGCCAGGCGGTCTAGTTGCCGATTACTCCGGGCGCGCTTGAAGGTGTCCGGGTCCTTAATCGCCGAACTAGTGAATTGCCTTAAGAGGCTACTTTGCGCTTCTGCTGCGAGGGCCGCAGTGTGCTCCTCTATGCGGAGAGAGCGCTCTGTGTTTCCATTGACTGTGATGACCCCCCGAGGTCCTGGCATATTGAGCTTGAGGTATGCATAATGCGGTACCGCATTAAATCTTGCAAATGCGGTTCGCCCGAACAGTGCATGGTAGCCACTGCGGAATGGGACTATGTCGAAGATTAACTCTTCGCTTCGGAAGTTATCCGAGGATCCGATGACCACCTCCAGTGTGACTGAACCTGTGCAATGGGCCTCTACACTTGGTACGACGCCTTTAAAGGTCGTTTTTGTGGGTTTGATCCTTGAGGGGTCTATGCCCATTTTGCGCACTGTGTCCTGATAAAGCAGGTTCAGGCTGCTGCCGCCATCCATAAGGACTCGAGTGAGGTGAAATCCGTCAATGATTGGGTGTAGGACCAGTGCGGCGAATCCGCCATGACGGATACTAGTGGGGTGGTCCCTGCGATCGAAGGTGATCGGACAGGAGGACCATGGATTGAACTTTAGGGCGACTGGCTCCAACGCATATACATCCCTGAGCACATGCTTCCGCTCCCTCTTGGGGATGTGGGTTGCATATATCATGTTCACCGTACGCACTTGTGGGGGGAACCTCTTCTGTCCTCCGGTGTTCGGCTGCCGGGGCTCCTCCTCGTCATCACTATGTGATCCCTTATCTTTGTTTTTGGCATTTAACTTTCCGGCCTGCTTGAACACCCAACAATACATGTTGGTGTGGTTGGCTGGCTTATCGGGGGTGCCGTGCATTTGACACGAGTGATCGAGTATACGGTCCAAACTGGACGGGCCCGGAGTGCTTCTTTTGAACGGCTTTTTCCGCTGACTGGGTTTAGAGCCTTTGAATCCGGCATTGACTGCCGTATCTCGGTATTGTCGCTGTTAATGCAGCGCTTATGTTTGTTGCGACGTGACCTGCCATTGTCGTCCTTGGTATCCGAAGTACCATGGTTCTTTGATATGTTATTGTTGCGAGCCAACCAGCTGTCCTCTCCGGCATAGAAGCGGGTCATGAGTGTCGTGAGGGCTGCCATAAATTTCGGCTTTTCCTGGCCAAGGTGTCGGGCTAGCCATTCGTCGCGGATGTTGTGCTTGAAAGCTGCTAGGGCCTCTGCATCCGGACAGTCGACGATTTGATTTTTCTTTGTTAGGAACCGTGTCCAGAATTGCTTGGCGATTCCTCTGGCTGCTGAATTATGTGGCTTAAGTCATCGGCATCTGGTGGTCGCACATAAGTGCCCTGAAAGTTGTCGAGGAATGCGGCTTAAAGATTTTCCCAATAGCCAATGGACTCTGCTGGCAAGCTGTTGAGCCAATGCCGAGCTGGTCCTTTGAGTTTGAGTGGGAGGTATTTGATGGCGTGTAGGTCATCACCGTGGCCCGTGTGTATATGCAGGAGGAAATCCTCGATCCATACCGCAGGATCTGTTGTGCCGTCGTATGATTCTATATTTACGGGTTTGAAACCCTCTGGGATTTGATGATCCATTACTTCGTCTGTGAAGCATAAGGGGTGTGCGGCGCCTCTGTACTGGGCTATGTCGCGACGCAGCTCAAATGAGTCTTGCCAGCTGTGTTCGGCCCGGCCAGACTTACTTTTACTGTATCCGGCGTGACGATTATCGTCTCGCATAGTGGCGCGCCCTCGTGATTCGTAGATCGATCTTGCGTGTTTTTCTTTGTCCTCCAATACGTCTCGCAGGTCTGGCGTATTTCCCCATGACTTGTTATTTGAGTGGTGTCGGGGTGCGGGCTGAGCTTTTGGCTGGAATGCCTCTCTGTCGCGGCCACGAGGTGGCCGATCAGCCACGTCATACGCCGGGGATGTAGGTTTCGGTGCTTCCTCCTTCAGTCGGGGTAGCAGCCTGCACTTTGGGTAACTCTTGGAGGGGCGTTCAAGTTTATATTCCTCGGCCGCCAGGACTTTAGTCCAGCTGTCAGCTAGCAAATCTTGATCAGCTTGAAGCTGCAGCTGCTTTTTCTTAAGGCTATTTGCCATGGCTATAAGCCGGCGCTTGAAGCGCTCTTGTTCGACGGGATCCTCTGGCACAACGAATTCATCATCATCGAGGCTTGCCTCGTCTTCGGAGGGAGGCATGTAATTATCATCCTCCACCTCTCCTTCTGCCGCTCCCTTAGGAGGGCTGGCTTCCCCATCCTCCTGCTCTAAATCTTGCTGGAGGGGATTGTTGTTGTCCTAAGCACTGTCCGGAGTGCTATTATCTCCGGTGCCGGTATCACCGCTTTTGCCTTGGCGGGACTTAGAGCGGCGCCGCTGACGCCGGCGCTTGGGTTGCTTCTTGGAAGGGTCATCCTCCGTTGTCCCGTCGCCATTGCCTTCTTTGGGTGTGTCCACCATGTATATGTTATATGATGAGGTGGCTGTCCAGTGCCCTGTGGGCAGTGGTTCCTCTTCGCCTCCCGCATCGTCGTCCATACCGTCGATGTCTTCGGAGTCGAAGTCGAGCATGTCGGTTAAGTCATCGACAGTGGCTACTAAGTGGGTGGTTGGTGGGCGGTGAATTTCTTCGTCATCCGCATCCCAATCTTGCCGGACGTAGTTCGGCCAGGACTCTCCTGACATGGAGAGAGACCTTAATGAGTTCAGTATGTCGCCAAAGGGCGAGTGCTGAAAAATATCCACGGAGGTAAACTCCATGATCGGCGCCCAATCGGATTCGATAGGAATGGGCGCAGGCGGTTCGGAGTCCGTGGCCGGAGAAGGATCCGGCAGTTTGGCAGCACGGCTCTCGTGAAGGGTAAGTTCGATATTTGGCTCGATCGCCGCAGAGAATATGGCCTCCGTGGCGGGGTCTATCCACCCGTCCATGGATGGCGCAACTGGCTCCGAATTGAGGGTCGGAGCGGCTGTCGGTGCGATTTCTTGAACACTGTCCGATGGTAGAGCTAAATCGTACTCATCGTGACCGCGTGGCGCACAAGGCAGGGGCTCGAATCCGTCGAAGATCAAGTCTCCATGGATATCGGCCATGTAGTTTAGGCTTCCAAACCTGACCTGGTGGCCATTGGCATAACTTTCGATCTGCTCCAGATGGCCAAGCGAGTTGGCCTGCAGTGCGAAGCCGCCGAACACAAAGATCTGTCCAGGGAGAAAAGTCTCCCCCTGGACTGCATCGCTATCGATGATCGTAGGATCCATCAAGCCTAACGACAATGACACAGAGGAGCTCTCAATGAAAGCACCAATGTCGGTGTCAAAACTGGTGGATCTCGGGTAGGGGGTCCCGAACTGTGCGTCTAAGGCGGATGGTAACAGGAGGCAGGGGACACGATGTTTTACCCAGGTTCAGGCCCTCTTGATGGAGGTAAAACCCTACATCCTGCTTGATTTATTCTTGATGATATGAGTATTACAAGAGTTGATCTACCACGAGATCGGAGAGGCTAAACCCTAGAAGCTAGCCTATGGTCTAATTGTATGTTGTCCTACGGACTAAAACCCTCCGGTTTATATAGACACTGGAGGGGGCTAGGGTTACACAAGGTTGGTTACAAAGGAGGAGATATACATATCCGTATTGCCTAGCTTGCCTTCCATGCCAAGTAGAGTCCCATCCGGACACGAGACGAAGTCTTCAATCTTGTATCTTCATAGTCCAACAGTCCGGCCAAAGGATATAGTCCGGCTATCCGGAGACCCTCTAATCCCGGACTCCCTCACCACGTGTCTTGGTTTTAATGGCGGTAGGAGGTGCCGTGCGGACAGATGCTTGACCTTGACTGAACAGGAGGCGTGCGAGCGCCGCCCGGTGCACAGGCTGACCGAGAGGTGTGCAAGCTGTCCTTGAGTGCGCCGGCTCACCGAGAAGAGTGCGAGCTGTACGCTGCGTAGGCTCACTGGGAAGCGAGCCCTTTGACTTCCATGGCCGCTCGCCTTGCTGGCATTTTTTTCCATTGATGACGCCCAAGCCGCAATTTAATTCACTTTTTAAATATAAAACACTCATCACAAACGTTTTAGTTAGAACACCCGTATGCAAACCAACAGCTTCCCCAGGAAGCCAAGAGAAAATGTGCCGAGCAGGATTTCTGCACCTCTTGATCGCAAACCTTTTAGATAAAACACTCGTATGCAAAGTGAGAGCAGCGTAGGATTTGTGCATCCCTTCAACGCAAACGGTTGTTTTGGATGACCCGTGTGGAACCACGCACAAACAATTTGGTAAGATTTGTCAATCCTTGTAACACTGCGATTTGTCAAAATATGAAGCTAAAAAACACTAGCAGTATCTAATTTTTGCAACTAAAATTCAGTAATTAAGCATAAATTTCATTCATAGATTAAGCAGTCGTTCTTAATTTATACAAGCAGTTCAACTCGACAGCTGAACCGACCAAACTTTTTTCCAATTGTTGCCAACCACATACTGAAATAGCTAGTTCAACTATATATATACTAGCTAATTTTAAGTACGTTGTACAGTTCCATAATATTTATAGTCAGATGAACTGAACAAAATAGCCCCTAAATACTACTACTACTGCGGAGGGGCTTTGTACTACTTCCGGCTGCCTCTCCTCTGCCGAGCGCGCTCAATAAGAGGCGGAGGAGGAGGAGCCTACCGACGAGCTGGTCAACCGCAATGCGACGTCTGCCGCAAATGCAGCTTCAACGACGCTCTCCTTGAGCGCCCTCTGCTGCTCCAGACAACCCCTCTTGAAGCAGTGGTTCTCTTTGTAGATCTCCTGATTGCTCGCCTCTGAGGCGGCGTGTGCCGCTGCCACTGCGGCGGTAAGGCTCCTTGCGTGCTCGATGAGGCGCTCCTCCTCCTCCCGCAGGAACTCGGTGTAGCGCGCAAGGTCGCCGTCGTATGTGCGGGCATCCACCTCCGCCTCCCACCTTATGGCGGCGGTGGCGAAGCGGGGATGACCCCGGCGGTCGACGGTGGGCTGGAGGCCACGGCGGCCGACGACGGGGTGGCGACCACGACCCCCACCTCCCGCCTTCGGGCCACGGTAGCGGAGCGGGTGATGGCCACAGTGGCCGGCAGTGGGGTGGCGGCCACGATGGCCATCTCCCGCCTTCGGGCCGCGGCGGCGGAGTGGGCAATGGCCCTGGCATTCGACGGTGGTGTGGCGGTAACGACGGCCGGCAACAGCCGCCGACGGGCACCGGCGGCGGAGCGTGTGGTGGGTGTTCCGCGCACACCCAACAGGGACGCCACACGCACTACACTACGCCGAGGACTGCGCCGCCGCCGCGGTGTAGCCTCCCGGCTGGAGCTGTCCTCTGATGACGGCGGAGTGGCTGAGCGACGACGATGGACTAGTGCCATTGCCGAATGTGGGAGAAGCAGACGAGATAAGCTCTAGGGATGGAGGGGAAAATGCGACGCAGGACTCGCGGGTCATGAGGGTTTTTATAGTAGGCCGATAAGCATTGGGATTTTGGGGGATTTCACCGAGTCGGCGGGAAGCTTGCGTGAGAACCTGCGAGGTTGCGTGGGAATGGGCTCACCGATGATTCATTGGCGCCACCGTTTGGCAAAAAGAACGTCCCCGCGCGCTGCGCAAGCTTGCGTTGTAAGCCGTCTGCGGCAGCGGGGTGACAAGACATGCAAGAGGAGGACGAAAGGCCACGTACACATACGGTTAATAAAAAAATGTTTGCGATTTAATTACCTACTATATCACCGTCCTGGTTTATAAATATGATTTAACTAATAAAATACGAATGCATGTCGCCAAAGATTATATAGTTGGATTTGTATTTTAACATAGTTTCTAATTATATAATTTTTAAAACATGCATTAACATTTTGTTGGTTAAATTTGAGGGAAAAGTATGGCACGGAATATAAAGGAGACTATAGACTAGACGTACATGGTACCACACGGCCGCTCTCTACGCAGCGATGCAACTTTCGGCCGGCTTGTAGGCAACTATTTCCTGTGTGTTCAACTGCTCCATGCGTGTGGTTGCTTGCGATTCAAGCGGCCGCGGCACACTCTGCTCGCGTCCCGCTGCGCGCGCTCTGCACTCGCGTCCCTCCGAGTGCTCTGCCCTCGTCCCTCCATGAGCGCTGCTAGTGTTTTGGGCCGGCGCACGATCATGCATGTTCGTGTGGAAGCGGTTGCGCCGGGCGCGTCGCGACAATGCAGTTACCTGCTACAAAAACTGCCATGCCGACGCGCCGAGAATCCACGCTGCCCGGCCCCCTTTTATTCTTGCAGCCATTTACCTTCATCTCTCGTCTCACACGACACAATAAGCACACCCACGAGGACACCTACAGAGAGGACATCCAGCGGTTCCAATGACGCTCCCCGTGGCTCCAATGGCGCTCCCAGCAGCCGACGACGACAACGGCAGGCAGTTCACCACACATCACGTAGTGGACACCCACGTGAGGGGGAAGGCCCTCTCGGTGGTGTACACGAATGATCCGGTCTCGGTGGAGAGCTCCATCCAAACTATGAAGCAGTTCCTTGTCGAGGACAAGTACCGAGTGGTCGACTTCGACCTCGAGTACACCATCGGTTGTGCCGGGTACGATCAGAAGGTTGTCGTCGCCCAGTTGTGCGTGTGACATGACGTCCTCGTCTACCACTTCCACCTTGCCACAAGGCCTTGCGAGCATTTCTCCAAGTTTATCAAGAGCTCCGACTACAGTTTCGCTACGGTGGACACCACCAACGATCTAAAAGCGCTCAAGGTTTCGGACTTCAAATGCCCGAATCTTGTCAACATCCAGCACCACTACAAGGTTTGGGGCACCGACAAAAGCAAACTGAACTCCCTGGTTGATCTCGCCTCTGCCATCATCGACTCCTACTACGCGAAGATGAAGCAAGAGAGCAATAAGGACAAGAATGCATGGCACAATGTGTGGCATAAGAGACTGGATGAACAACATGTCAAGTACGCGGCCATGGACGCGTACACAAGCTACGAGATGTACAGGAAGATCGTTGACATGAGGAACTGTCTTCTTCCAGACCCAGACGAGGGATCGAGCCACATAGCAGTGGCGGGAGCATCACAAGAAGTAGATGAGTAGACGATCGTTTCTCATACTTTAGAATGCATGCAATTGTTTATTGAGGTGTGTGCGAATGATCTATATAGTCACTTATGTAGTTGGATGTTTATTTCAGTTATATATATATATATACACATGTTATTCTACTGTAGACAGAGCAATTCATATGGCTTATTAGCAGCAATTGTCTATGTTATTCTTGGTCTTCGCACACATTTTAGATTACGGACCTGTTTGCCGCGTATCACACACATCTTGTTCAGTTAAACTGTTTCCATTGTGTTGCCTAATCACACACAGTTCATCCCAGTGAATCGTATGTTGTATATCTCACACGCCTTCATCTGGCTGCCCGTTTATTTTGTGCCTCCTCATCCCAAACAGTTAATTGAGCCGAACCGTATGCCCTACATCGCACACGCAACTAAATTCTGAATCGTGTTTGATGCATCTGTCATCACAAACATTTTGCACCTTTTTAACGGTTTTTTATACCACCGTTTGTGATTATGGCATCGCACACAGTTTTGTCGAAGGGTCTCTGATCGTCGTGTCGCGTTTGGACCATCCTGCAGTAGTGTTTTGCAAGAATGGAAATATGTGTATGTGTGTGCGATATGATGGAAATTGTGTGTGTGGAATGAGTTTACGCTGAATTGTGCTTGTGAGTTGCCTATGTTTTGCTGAAATGTCGATTTATTTCCGTTTCGGCGAATTCCGGGCAAACTCTAGATCTATATGTCCAATTTTTAGGGAAGATCATGCCGAATTTTTGTATGACTTTGATGCATGCACGCATTTTTATAATCAATTTGTTTCTTATTACCGTGCAGGCGTTCATGATGGTCAGTGGAACGATGGTGGACAGGTGGTTGCGGTCGGTGGTGCAGGACATGAAAGAGAATAACCTGACAGAGGTTTTATGTCCGTGTCGAAGATGCAAAGGAATAGTTTGGCTCGACCCCTATGACGATGATCGTGTCGAAGCGTACCTGCTCATGACTAGTTTCATGGATGGCTATACTCGGTGGATAATTGAAGATGAGGATGATGATGTTGAGCACGCCAACGGGGCAGGCAATGACGACACGGCCGGGCAAGACGAAGAGATGATCGATAATGGCGGTGGGGAAGAGGCCAGACATGGCGGCGGAGAAGGGGCCGGATATGGCGGAGGAGAAGGGGCCGGACATGGCGGCGGAGAGAACGTGGACTTCATGCCGTAGAGTTCATCGGTACTAAGTTCAATCGTGCGGGACCCTCATATTCAAGCACTGCTTCGCAAGGAGACGAGTATTGAGAGAGCTGCTTCTAGAGAGGAGGCTAAGCTGCAGCAACTGGTGGTAGACTCGAACACTCCATTGTATGATGGTTGCAATCCTGAGGTGACCCGCTTGAGTTTCACGCTCCAACTCCTGAAGATGAAGGCTAAAAACAAATGGACCGACATTAGCCTCGATGAGCATCTCAAGTACCTAAAGGATGTTCTTCCCACGGGGAATCTATGTACTACTATTGTGAATGAGGCCAAAAAGATCATGTGCCCTCTTCATCTGCCGCATGTTAGATACCACGCATGCATCAACAATTGCATAATTTATCGGAAAAAACAAGTTGTCTGGTGTGTAATGCTTCTCGATACAAGAAGTCCAGGAAGAAATGTCCCCAGAAAGTTGTATGGTACTTACCGATCACTCCCCGTCTCCAGCGGTATTTCGTAGATCCCAAGGAATCAAAGATCATGCGCTGGCATGCGGAGAGGAAGAAGCCCGACGATGGAGATGATTTGAAATAGAGACACGTCAAGGATGGAAGCCAGTGGAGAGGGTTGAACGGCTTCTATCGGTATTTCGAATGTGATGCAAGGTACATCGTGCTCGGCGCGTGTACCGATGGCATGAATCCGTTTGGCAACCACAACACCAACCATAGCACATGGACCATGTTTGTATGGATGTATAGCCTCCCCCTGGTTGTGCATGAAGTCGAAGTACACATGAGCATGCTGATTCAAGGGCCGAAACAACCAGGAAATAATATTAATCTATATCTGGGGCTACTTCAAGAGGAGTTAGACATGTTATGGAAAACACCGGCTAAGACATGGGACGCCAGCAAAGGCGAGTATTTCTACATCAGAGTCGCGCTGATCACGACGGTGCACGACTATCTCGGTAACGGATATGTCGCAGGCCAGGTGTGCCATGGATATTACGGATGCACGCGGTGCATGGATGATACAACGTCTCAGCAGCTAACGTCAAGGAAAGATGGCGGGTCTAGGAAAATCGTATACATGGGGCATCGAAGATGGCTGGATTCGGACGACCCGTGGAGAAACTGTGGAGATCTATTCAATGGTCACGCTGAGTATCGAGGACCTCCACGTAAGCGAAGTGGCGCAAAAATCGATGAGCTATTGAAAAACTGGGAACAGTGCCCCGCACCGGGAAAGACGATGAAAAAGGTGTCAGAGCCGCTGCTGAAGGTATGGAAGACGAGGTCTGTGTTCTGGGACTTGGAGTACTGGCACAAACACGACACACCTCATTGCCTTGATCAAATGCATATATGTAAGAATGTCCTTGAGAGCTTGCTCACGACACTGATGAACATGCCGGGTAAGACCAAGGATGGGCCGAAGGCAAGAATAGACTTGCAAGATTTGAATATCAGGGAAGATCTGCACATGCCGCCCCGTAAAAAGACAGACGATAAAGAGACAGAGACAGAGGCGCGGGAGAAGAAGGGCAAGAAAGTAAAGGAAGAGGATTATTGCCCCCTTGTTGCTTCACCTTAAGTCAGGCTGAGATCGATCAATTCTTTAAGTGCCTTACCGGAGTCAAAGTTAGTTCCGGTTACTGTGGCAAGATAAGAAGGTATCTAGACACGGACAAGAAAAGGTTCAGCAGAATGAAGTCTTGTGACTGTCATGTGATGATGACGCAGATACTACCTGTTGCTCTTAGAGGGATAATGGACAAGCACGTGTGTGACACGCTTATTGGTCTCTGCAAGTTTTTCAACATCATCTCTTGAAAGTCGATCGGTGTGAAGCAGCTCCGAAGGCTACATGAAGAGATCGTTGTGATATTGAATGAGCTTGAGATGTACTTCTTGCCCGTGTTATTTAACGTCATGGTGCATCTGTGTGTCCATATTGTGGACGACATAATAGACCTGGGGCCGTCATTCCTTCACAACATGATACATGTAATAGCAGTAGCTCTGTCTGCATAAAACCGATATAGCTAACTTAGCTATAGTGTGTTTGGTTTAAACGCGCTACTGCTATGTCCACTTAACCCCCCAAATCCTTCTCTCTCTGCTTTATCCCGACTCTCCCCCCCCCCCCAATCCCCACTGACGGTGTCCTGAACTTGGG
>NC_041384.1:575262111-575324346 GCF_002162155.2 Triticum dicoccoides | reverse complement strand
GATCAAGACAAGGACTCCTCCCCACCGGCGTATTCGGCTAGGACTCTTGTTATCCTAGGCCTCTGGTGCATTATATAAACCGAGGCCAGGCTAGTCGATAGATCATATACAACAATCATACCATAGGCTAGCTTCTAGGGTTTTAGCCTCTACGATCTCGTGGTAGATCAACTCTTGTAATACTCATATCATCAATATCAATCAAGCAGGACGTAGGGTATTACCTCCATTAAGAGGGCCCGAACCTGGGTAAAACATCGTGTCCCCTGCCTCCTGTTACCATCCGCCTTAGACGCACAGTTCGGGACCCCCTACCCAAGATCCACCGGTTTTGACACCGATATTGGTGCTTTCATTGAGAGTTCCGCTGTGTGTTCGGCAAAAGGTTGATGGCTCGCCTGCAGATCAACTGCGACTTCAGCATCTTCGTCACCAGTTCGACTGGTCACTTTGGTTTGACCAAGGACTGCGCCCTACCTCCGATCGTCATGTTCGGATGAGGGCCTTTATAAACATCAACTCCGATCTCTATCAAGATCATGGAGGAATCATCCAGGGAGCCCCGGGGCTCAACGTCAACATTGCCCTTGGGCGACCTTACTGTTTTTCTGGATAGTAAACTTGTGTTCGCCGCCACCGCCTCCTCAAATGTCTTTTTAACGATCGCTTTAGTGGAATTGTGCGGAATTGAGTCTACAACAACCCTGGAAAATTTCTTCATGTTCCGATGGAGGAATCTCTGGCAATCCACGATATACCGAAGCCCTGTCAAATCTGGACAGGAATCTGGATGAGTTTAGGGCGTGGTGTCCAGCTTATAGCTCGAACGTCCTTTGGAAGATCCAACCGTTGATCAGCTGCGGAATTCCTATATCTACTACCTCTCAAAATTTCAGCTCGATCCAACCTTCCAAACTCCGGGAACCTTCCGATTAGTGCATCACTTTTCAGATCTGTTTTCTGCGCGAAAACGAATCCGACCCGAGTTCGTCTTTTTTATGAACGGGATTTCGGACATCCCTTTTGAAGGAAGTTTTGTATGGGGTATTGTGGTTTGTTTCCGAACACATCCCGCTAACTTTAAGATCTTTTAAACATGATCTTCAACATCATCCTGGTGTCAAACCAGTCCCGCAATATTGCTCCACGGCTGCCGACCTGCGCTAGACACGTCGTCACTTTGTTGAGCCGAGCTCAACTTCTTCGGATCATCATCTCGGCAAGCCGAACAAGAGTCCGGCATCGCGAAGGATAAATCATCACCAACATCGCTGCCCCACGGATTACACGGAGCGGTCATACCGGCATCGCCGCACGGTAACTTCATCAAGCCGACATCGACCATGTCACGACCTGCATCAGTAGGGTCACACTATTGCTTCTTCAAGCTGTAGTCCATCACGCCGACCTACTTCGACTCATCGGATGACATCGAGGCTTCGACACCTCGGCTGGACCGGGGGCTTCGCCATCTCTTCATCAACCTACTCCGGAGACTTCGGCGTCACTAGCCGACCAGCTCCGTCACGTTAGCTGGACCGAGGGCTTTGCCTCGGCAAGTCAACCTTTGCCATCATCGCCATACCGTCGCTTTATCGCCCATCAGGCAATGGGTGTGCGGATCGAGTCCCAATTTTGGGAATCACCTTTCTTCGGATTGCTACTACAAATAAACCAGGTATATCAAATGATGGCCGCATTAACGACGGCCGCGTGGTGGTTCGGTCAGTTTCCGTACATAGTCCGGCGAACGCCGCATCCAGAACTCGGACCGACCTGTGAATTCAGGCTTTGCCACGCCTTTACCGCATCACGCCGACGCCCTGCATCGACATTGACTTCGGCGCCAGGCCATATTTCTTTTATTACTCACTTTGCATAAATTATTTATCATGCAACAATTTTTTTAAATTATCATTATTACTATTATCTCTGGTTTGCACTATTTTTTGTGCACAGGAAAATGATCCGGGGACTTCGGCGTCACTCTGCCGGTCTGCATTGACCATGCTATGTCACCACTTCGGCGTGTCAAGCTCTCCGCTCCGCCACCTCGGGACCGGCTTGTGGGATGGAACCTTGTCCGCATGAAGCTCGGACCGCGTCATCAATATCGAACACATTAACCAGCTAAGTCGCTTTCATGCTCAAAGCTTTAATTTCTAACTTGTGTTCGGTTCGACCAAGCATTATACTTTTTTGGAAAAAAGTTGCTCGTAAAAAATTTCCTTGTCCAAACTTTGTTTGTGACGCATAAATTCAAATACCCAATTCATTTGGGGGCTTCCTTCATGAAGCTTTTCCTCTTGCATATGATTATACTTATACGGCTTCGTTCCTTGTTCGTGTATTACGCCACAATATGCACCATATTGACTTAAGCGATTTGCAAGCTGGGTTGCCTCGCTCCTGTGTTTACCCCTACGTTCCCGATTGTTCGGCTAGGGAGTAAAGGGAGCACCTCTGCGATTGCCATGATCGGGTCATCCGAGCCGGACCTCAGACTGGGTGAAGCCGAAAGCTAGCGCTCTTATAGTTTTCAATGATGGTCGGCACACAACGGAACTCATGAGTACAAAAAATCTATTGCACAAGTCTCATAATAACAATGAGCACTGAAGAAAGGTATTGGTGGGGGTACTATTTTCTTCGAAGATGCTTCTTACACTTCACAGTAATATAGCATAAGTTCCCTGAGCGCGCTTTGTCTGTTACAGCCTTATGGCCTGATTGCCTGGTTATTGGAAACACCGTCGATATTCTCGACAGATGGGGTACATAACACTTTTCGGTACTTGACCGAAGAGGGAGAAGCCGACGGTCGGTTAAGACGTGTTTAAAGTTCGGTTGAACATAGATATGATATAAGTACTTCGGTACATGCAATCATTCTTTTATCCAAGTCACTTGGGGGCTCTTAAATTTATATGAGCCGTTTTATGATAAGTGTTCTTCTTCTTAGTCATTGCAAAGTTTTATTCTTATTATTATTATTATTATCTATCACTCCTTTTTCGACACGAGCGTGTGGTCACTAGCCGGGGAGCCTAATTTCTCTCTCAAAGCCGCTAGAGTTTAGTTTGCTAAACTGGCCTAATGAGAAGTACTCCGCCCTCGGGATAGGAGGTTGAAGCCGTAGGCTGACCTGCTTGAAGTCTTGAGATAGGATGTATCATGTTAAAGCACGACAGAAGCACTTCTTTTGCTAAGGCCAATTTTTGGATTGGCACCGAACACTTGATCTTGTTCGGACGTCAAGTTTTTACTGACGTTTTTTGGTTTTCCAAGCTTATGGCACTTTTAAACTATTTGTGTGTTTTTAGCACAAGTCTCGCAGTGCAATGCCGGACACCTTTAGAGATTCGGCAAAAACATTCTCGGATATTGCTATATATGCATCGGTTTCGAATTGTGTCTTCGGTCAATAGTTGGGTTGCCCGGCTCCTGCGCTTGCCTCCTACGTTCCGCTTTGTTCGGCTAGGTGTGCAAAGGGAGAACCACTGCGATTGTGCTTCCAGCTCACATGTTTAAGCACCTCAGTGGAGAAAGCCAAAAACTGACTTTTACAATAAGCGTAAACTGGTCAGCGATCCGATAACGGTGTTAAATGACGGGCCATTCATAACAATGGCCGAAGTGTTTACGGCTTGACCTCGACTGTCGCCGAACACTGCCAGGGGCTATTAACTGGCCTCCCAAACTAAATCCTCGATATTTTGCTCTTACATTGGAGCTGAGGTTTCATGATCATGCTTAGCATGACAACCCAAAGAAAGGAACCGATAGCGGGACTATTTTCTTTGGAAGACATTTCTTCTGCTAAACAGTAATATAACATATCTCTCTGTGTGCCTTTGTTTATAAAACCATATGGCCAGATTGCCTTGTTTGTTGTAAATATTTGCCCTCATAAAGGCCTTATAAAGTAGGACAAACACTCCTCGGCTATTGGCCGAGGAGGTAGAAGCCGATGGTCGGTCAAGAAAGTTTTGTACAATGCGGGTCCGAGCATTAATGACGTAAAGTACTTGGATACATAGAGTCATTACATATAATTTGTGATTTTACTATGGATATCAATCCTTAATTCGGCCACCCGTGCCCGCATTAAGGCTCGGGGGCTACTGGGCTTCGGGCTTATTATTTACAAATATTAAAGGGGCACATCGATCCCCTGATCTGGTGTTGCCACCCGACCAGTGTCTCGGGGGCTACTGCATTGCCTGTCCAATGCAGAAAATTTTAAGTGTAATACAGTTTCCGAGGAGATTTTGATCCTCAGGTTGGTCGGCTGCACCCAACCTGAGTCTCGAGGACTGAGCATGCCACTTTTTGTGTCCCGAAGTATTCTGCCGAGCTAGGACCTGATCCTCAGACCGATTTTGCATATCAACTTGAGTCTCAACGGCTACTGGGATCTGCGGTCTTATGTCATCCTTCATGTATATCTCGGGTTTTAGACCGATATCCACCTTGAGGGCTACTGGCTATATATCTCGGCAGAGAATAAATTCACCAATCAAAAATATTGACAAAAATCGGCCCACATTCAGGGTGGTGCACCACCTCGGAAGCAGTCTAGCATAAAGCTCAGGCGCTAGTGGCTGGCTCCATAGAGGGCATTTCCGTCATTAAGCTCGGCTAAACTCCTTCAAACTTCTTTGAACCAAGGTGATTTACGACACCTCGGATACAGTCCAGCGTTGGAGCTCGGATACAGTCCGGTGTTGGAGCTCGGATACATAGTCCGGCGTTGGAGCTCGGATACATTCCGGCGTTAGAGCTGGGAAGTGGTCCGGCGTTGGTGCTCGGCTGCAAAAGATACCTTGAATGCAGTCCGGCATTGGAGCTCGGACGCAAGAGGACGCTGCCGCCCGAGAACAACTTCAGACCCCAGGTGTGGCATAAAAATAACAAGGCATTGATAAAGGCCAGAAACTTAAAGGGGCTCCTCGGATACCCGACGTGTAAACTCGTCGAATGCATTTCGGCGATCCTCATGATCGGAGATGAGAAGATTTGTTGAACCAGTTTTCAAGACCGACGATCGAAGATGAAGAATAGTTCGGAAGAATCGAGGAGCGTCCCTAACTTGAAGACCGGTTCAGGGGGCTACTGACGGTGTCCTGGACTAGAGGGTACTCATCATGTCATCTCCCGATCAGTTGGATTGGGCCGAGGACCCCCATGGCCGCATACTCATGGGCCAGTTCGGACAGTTGCCGCATACAAGGAAGATTCCGCAAGACTTGGCGATCAAGACAAGGACTCCTCCCCACCGGCGTATTCGGCTAGGACTCTTGTTATCCTAGGCCTCTGGTGCATTATATAAACCGAGGCCAGGCTAGTCGATAGATCATATACAACAATCATACCATAGGCTAGCTTCTAGGGTTTTAGCCTCTACGATCTCGTGGTAGATCAACTCTTGTAATACTCATATCATCAATATCAATCAAGCAGGACGTAGGGTATTACCTCCATTAAGAGGGCCCGAACCTGGGTAAAACATCGTGTCCCCTGCCTCCTGTTACCATCCGCCTTAGACGCACAGTTCGGGACCCCCAACCCGAGATCCGCCGGTTTTGACATCGACACCCACTCTCTCTTCCCCCGTCGCGCCGCCGGAGCCTTGCCCTCGCCGCGCCCCTGCACTCACCCCCGACCCTGGCGCTCGCCCCGGCCCCGACCACGACCCCGGCCCCGACCCCAACCCCGGCTTCAACCCCGGCGCTCAGCCCCGACACGCCACACCTCCCTCCTCTGCTTCCTCCCCTCCCAACCTCGGTCGTCGTCGGGCCTACACCCTCTGTAAGCCCCCCACCGCTCCTCCTCTCTCTGCTAGCTAGGGTTCTTTGGTTAATTTAGTTAGGTTTTAATTAGGGCGGTAGGTTAATTATGTTATCTATTTTGGTATGAATTTAGCTAGGTTTTTTAGTTTAAGTAATTGTTGCTACTTAAATTTTATAATGCTAGTTAGTTAATTAGAATTAGTATTAAAAAACAAAATTAGTTTAAGCAATTGTCCAAATCAACATCCCTTGTTAAAGCAAATTTAGTTAGGCAGAATTTTACTTTGAAATATTGTTATGACTTCTTGCATTTTTCGTTCCGGTGATGTTTTGGACATGTCAAATATTGTGGACATGTGATGTTTTGGACATGTCATATTTGGAATTTGGACATGTCATTTGGACATGTGATGTTTTGGACATGTCATATCTGGAAAATGATGATTATGTGCAGGGTAAATGATCCGAGTGGCCTATGTTATGCCGGAATGTTGATTCATTTCCGTTTCGGTGAATTTCAGGCGCTCGATATGTCCATTTTTTGAGCAAAGGTCGTGGAGAAATTTTCCGAGAATTTTGGCATGACTTGTGCTAGATAGTAGGCATATCGAGTGCCGAGCAGGGGCGGAGCTACAGGGTGGCCAGGGTGGGCCGCGACCCACCCTGGGATTTTGGAGCAACCTCTATGTACCTATGGATATTTAACTGGGCTAAAAAAAGATGGCCCAATAACTTACCTGTTCCACTGCGACCAGCCCTCATTTAGCCACAACCCATGAGGCCACGACCCCTCTTGTTCGACATCGAGCCAGAGACGCCCTCGTCTCGACAACCGACGCCCTCGCCTCACTCCCTCATCGTCACGGTGGCATCGTTCCACACGGCCTCGCTGGTCGCCAGCCGGAGCCCAGGCCGCCTCCCCTTCCCGCCCGGTGCCCCTGGCCCTTGGCTCCACCTATCCCTGGCGCCCCTGCCCTGCCCTTCTGTGCCCTTGACCCAAGCCGCGGCCTCCTAGCCCTACTGCATGCCCGCCCCTGCCTTCGCCCTGCATGCAAAGCCAACGCCCGTCGGTGCCGCTCACCAGCAAGTCTCCGGCCGTCTAGCCGCAGCATCACAGCAAGTGTGCAAATCAATTTAAGGTACCGAAACCCCCTATTTTTTTGACTTAGGGTTTGCTTTTTTGAACCATGCTATCATGAATTAATGAACACATACATAATTTTGCACATCATTTCTGCCTCAATTAGCTTTATTGATAGAAACTAAATTTTATTGCAGAATTTTTGAAGAATGAAGAGGGCGGGAGACATTGTTTCTCTTTTTAGAGAGAAGCTATGATGATAGGGAAGAAGAAGAAGGCAATGCAAAAGCTTAGGCAAAAAACATAGTCTTTTTGAGCTTCTCAAGGTATGTGCTATGGTCCATATAGTATGTACTATGTATGCTTCTTTATGCAAAACTTAGACTTAATTGAGAATTTCAGTGTGTTTGTACGACCATATTTATCTATAGAATTTATCTATTTCTATGTGATATTGGTAACTAGCTAGAACGCCCAAATGTCATATTTCTTGTAAAAAAAATTTGAGGGGTCGGACCACCCTGATGTCAAATGCTAGCTCCGCCACTGTTGCCGGGACTTGCTGGGAAACGACATTCCGGCAAACATAGATCTTTTTTATGTCATTTTTCAATTTTTTTTTTCATAGTTTTAGAATTAAACGAGGAGACTTAATCATAGTAACATGTTGAACAACAAAGAAACCGGGCCTTCTGACCAAGATACAGATGAGATGGATTATGAGGGTGAACAAGAGTACCTCGACTTTTTGTATGGTAAGCAACGTCAAGGTTTGCAGGTCGGCCTTGATGTTGGTACTGACGCTGACATCGACACCGACGTCGCCGGCACCGATGGCGGCACCGAGACTGGCGAGGAAGATACCAGCGGGGAAGGTACTGGCGCTGATGCCACTACCGAAAAGAAGAAGCAGAGGATACGAAAACCTAACAAACTAGGCATTGGATGACTGGTGATCACAAAGATGGCACCTGGCAAGTTTGAGCCATTAGAGCTGGAAGAACCTCGCAAGTGCTATGGGGACCAAGTAGGATGCATCCTGCGGGAATGCACGAGCATCAACGATGATGACTTAAGGAGTAAAGAACATTTGAGGAAGTTGCTCCTGACGAAGTTGCACAAGAGATTCAAGTTCCCCGACCGGGATGATAACATAGAACAACCGTGGGATGATCCGAATATGAAAAAGAACAATCACGCCATGGGCATGTTCGGCAATGATTTGGCCTCCTGGAAAGGGAGGGTGAAATGAGCTATTGAGGCTGAGGAACCCTTGTCCAAGATTCCGGAGGAAAATCCGACACATACGGAAGAGGAGTTCGAAAAGTTCAAGGTCACTTGCGCTACCGAGGCAGCCAAGGCTAAGGCTGCGAAATTTAAGAGCCTTCACCAAAGGAACACGGGGAAGCATCGCCTCGGAAGCCATGGCTACCTCGGTAAAAGGCCCATATGGGATAAGGAGGACGCGGAACGTGAAGCCACGGGTCTCCCAGACCCCTTCGTGAAGTTCACCAACCCCTTGGAGCATGACTTCATCAGGGCCCGCTACAAGTGGGACAAGAAAAAAAGGTTTTTTACACGAACCAGATTACGAGAAGATTGATTAGACTATTGGTAATTATTCTTTTACCACCTTACATTTAGCTCCAGATCTAGTCAACTACACATTCGTAAACAGTTCATGTTCCTTCTGCAGGAGAAGCAACACCAGCTTGTAGCCGAAAGCCCTACTTCTCCGATGAGGCCCAAGTGGGGCACCTCTCTCAACCGGGCCTTGAACGAACGTAAGGGACTCCCTTCGGGCTAGGGGCCGCAATATGGTCGTGTGCACGGCGCCAGAGACGGCGCCACATGGAAGGTGTTTTACAATGAGGCCCCAGAGGCCAAGAAGCAGAAAAAGAAGTTTAGTCAGGCGGACATCGATGAGAAGGTGAAGCTTGCGTTCGAGAAAAAAGCAGCTGAGGACGCGAAAAAATAGCCGAGGAGAAAAATGAGTTGCTACAGCAGGCAGTCAATGCAGCTGTAACTGCCTGCAGAAATGATTTTGCTACTAACTTGGTCCCGGCTATCATCAACTGGATGAAGGAAAATCCAGACAAGACGGTACATGATTTCCCGTTGCCTAGTTTCATCGCGAGCAACTCCGTGAACAACAACACCACCGCACCATCACTTGCTCACGCAACCGGGCCTCCTCTCGCACCCGCACCCGCTCATAGCAGCCCGTCCTCAGTATCTGGCACGCTAGGCGGGCCTTCGTCTTTTGCTGAGCTCGATGCCCTCATGGTAATTACATGTCGCACGAACATATATATCTAGAATATTCCATTTTCGTTGCCTTTTCGATGTTTTACGCTGCAGACATGTGTTTGCAGGCCGACGAAACCCCATGCACCATACTCTACTTGATCAAAGGCCAGAAGGTGGACGTGGGAAAGGGGGTAATAATGAAGCCCTTGGATCTCACATTCCATAACCAGCCGATACCTACTGGGCACTTTAGGGTTGCCTTGTTGAGTGTGACATTGGGGCAAGAGGATTTGCCTCCTCCATTACAACTAGGGGGAGAGGACGACGAGACCCCGCCGCAGATCGGAAGCTGCAAGGGTTGGGTGCTACTATGGACGAAGAATCTTCTTCGTCTAGAGCCGGCCAAGAGCACACCAATAACCACACATCAACAAGCATGTATGGAGACCACCACCCCGCCTACGCAATTACCAGCTCCTGTAGTGCCGGGGAAGAGCGGCGGACGACGTGATGAAGGGGGTGCAATAGTACTGGCTGATGTAATCGGTCCCGTAGAACAGAGAATGGATGATGAGATGGAGGACCCAATGGGTTTTCTCAATACAAACGCGTATGAGGGTGGCTTAGATATGATGAGTCAACCATATGACGAATCGGGCTATCAGCATGCTAATGAGGATATGGATGATATGCCCGGGTAGGAACGTCGTAGCAGGGCAAGAAGTCTCTCTTCCTGAAATCCTCACAGGACACGCCTGAAGATGCCGCCTCAACACAGGCTTAACTAGACGGGGGTCATACAGTGCTTAGCCCGACAACACTGGGGCAGGGGTTAAGGAAGGGTCTGGAAGGTGTGCCCAAGAAAAAGGAGAGGAAGAGACCGGGGAAGATAGCTGCCTCCAAACAAGACAGAGCACATAGCGGCAAGATAGTGGATTCTGAAGAGCGTGTACCTGTGAAAGGTGTGGCAATGTTCCATCTCACGGGCGAGCCAATGCTACCGCCGAAACCGCTGGGGGCACTATCAGGGGATCTCAGGAGACTGCACAGCAATGTGATGTCGACTGCGAAAAGTCTACTAGCCTCGAAGGATCTAGAATATCCGACATATGCGGCTCGTGTGCCTGAGGGGAAGTGCTACATTGACACACGGCCCGCCGAGGTGTTCTTCCTACAGTTTGACCATATCTTTGAGATGTTCCTGCCAAGGCGGCTTGATTTTACAATCGTCCGCATTTTTGCGCTACATATGAGCTCCTCCATGAAGAGAGAAGAAGTCTCGCAAATCTGTGTGGCGGATCTGTACTACATGCATGAGTCTTTCTTGAGTCTCGGTGACTTTGAGCGTGAAACTGCTAGGGAGTACCTCCAAAACTTCATGGTACAAAATAAGGACCAGGAAATTGTCCTCCTGCCTTATCAACCAAAGTAAGTCAGTTCCAGACAACCCTTTTGTACATTCCAATCATTCCTTCTCGCTCATATGGAGAATAATTTGAGCTGTCTTTTCCCCGCAGCAATGGGCGCGTCGTACTTATCATTCTTTACCCGCGAGTCTCCCATGCTGTCGGAGTAAATGACCACGGGTAGCCTAGCCGGCTCCCCCTGGCCCTTCTAAAAAAATTACGAGCCGGTCCGGCCCTCAAGAATCCAAGATGTGGGGCCGCCTTCCCCTTGCCGGCCGTCTCCTAGGCCGACTATCGGAAGGCGACCCGGCTTGAGCCCTCATGAAGAAATCCGCGGAAGGGCCGGCTCCGAGAAGCCGGCCATGAGAAGGCCGACTCCAAGAGGACGGCTCCCACAAAGCGGTCAAGATCGTACCCTCAAAGTCCGCATCCACATAACGGCGATGTGACGGGGCGTGGCTACAATAAAGCCTGCCACCCCCGAATCCCGGAGCACGCCTGGCATAGTGCACCGTACGGGGTGGCCATGACCCGTCCAGCGCGGCACTGTTACCATGTTGACACTGATGTCACCCACGACGGGCTACCAGCGTGGCCCATAGGCGGTGGGCCCCTTCAGGCAGAGAGACACCCGAAGCCGGCCAGGCCTCCCCCAGTCGGCCCAAGACAGGGCCGGCTCCCCGCAGCCGGCTTGCCTCCTCCCTCGAAGGAGGCACACCATTAAGGAGACAAGACGCAGTGAGGCTACAGCGATCGCCCGCTGGGCGGCGGCAGTGTAGCCACGCCCACCTCGGCGAAGCCCTCGTCACCAGGTTGAGGCAACAGTAGCCAGCCGCCGACAAGGCCCTGAGCAGTGGGGCCTGCCTGTCGACCAGGGAGCCGGTAGCCGACGGGACCCACCAGCCGGCGGGCCCCAGCAGCCGGCGCAGAAGCCGGCGAGCGTAGACACAGATGGCTGGGGCCCACGCCCAGCCGGATTAATGTTGTACCCCCGGGGGTGAGCCTATATAAACCCCCCGGGGCACCCATGCAAAGGGTTGATCAGTGCTAGTTTTAGACACCACACAGAGAGGAGAGGAGAGCTGGCCGTGCCCTTCTTCTTCTTCTCGCAAAACAGCTCAAGGAGCATCTTGTAGCCACTCATTCATCTAGTGATCATGCGGAGACCCCGCAGAGCAGCAGTAGGGGTGTTATCTCCACGGAGAGCCCCGAAGCTGGGTAAGATTCGCCGGCGTGCATGTCTTCGCCTCATCCCGCTTCCAGGCACCGGCGACGTCTTACTGGCTCCCACAATGATAAGCCACCCGTTGGCATATGTCGCACCTACCACCCGACATTTGGCGCCCACCGTGGGGCCAGGTGCACCGTCGTCCGGAGACCTGTTCTGGACGGGAACCCTCTTCCTCCCCAGCGAGCGTAGCCAGCCCGGCATGCCCGATGGCGCTTGCCACGACGCGCTGCAAGGCGTCGCCAACGTCTGCGCGGCGAGCGGCCTCCCCGATCTCCTTGACGAGACCCTCATCTCCGACGAGCTCGCCTCTGACGCGGGCACCGACCACCTCGTCAACCTCCTCGGCCAGCTCCACGTCTCCGGCGAGCTTGCTGTGGACTTGGAGTCTGTTGGCTCGACCGATCCGATGCCTGTCGACTCTGACACAGCCTCGCTCGACGCTTTCCCCACCAACGTCGCGATCTACAACGACCCTCTTCCCCGGTCCGATGGCTGCGACGGCGCCACCATCGAGGTGATGGTCATCGGCCGCGGCGGCGCTTCTGGCGAGAACGCCCTCGACGCCCCGCATGCAGCGGTCCACGACTTGTCCATCCCCCTCCCGGCCGATGCCAACGCCAAAGCACTGGAGGCTCACCGCCTCGCCCTCCTCGCGGAGGGCCGCAAGCTGGCTTCCATGAGACGCCTCACCGAGGCCCACCAGCGCGAAGCCGACTGCGCCGCCTTTGGCACGCCGCCCCCAGGCGGGCCAAGCCGAGCCGGCATTGTCAAACAGCTCGGCGCTGCCCTCGCCGACACGCTAGGAGTCGACCGCCCAGTCTACGCCACTCCAGTCGAGAACCTGCGCGCCGCCCAGGCGGCCGTAGACGGGCTAGACGGACTGGGGGCCGAAGAACTCCCCCACATGACCAGACGCATCCAGCAACTAATCGATGCAGCCGCACAATGGCACGAAGCCAACGCCCGCGCGGGAAGCCCTCCCTCGCACCGAGAGCACGGCGTGACGTCCCGGACGCCGACTGCGGGTAAAACCCGCGCGCGACACGGGAAGGAGCCGGCTGCCAGCCGAAGCCGAACCCGGATCTCCATCGAGTGAGACGCAGAAGGCCGTCTCCAGGCCGTGGAGCGGCGGGGCAACCCGCCTCCGCCTCCGCCTCGCAGGGAGAGATATCCCACCCCGCCGCCTGTCACGCATCCGACTCTCAGCGGCCGACTAGGTCTCCGTGAAGGAGTCGGCGAGAACGACGCCCGCCATCGGATCGACCGCCTAGCGCGATCCCTGGGGCTAGAAGAAGAAGATGATGTCGGCCCGCCTTGCTTCGGCCCCCGCATCCGTGACGAGCCTTTCCCCAAAGGGTTCTCGCTCCCAAGAGACATGCCCAAGTACAACGGCTCAGTGAAGCCGAAAGATTGGTTGATTGAATACTCCACAGCGGTTCGCATAGCAAACGGCAACAGGCGCGTTGCCGTGAAGTACATGCCCCTCATGCTGCAAGGCACGGCGCGGACCTGGCTCAATAGCCTCAGGCCCTACAGCATCAACAGCTGGCTAGACTTCACAGAAGCCTTCGTCCGCAACTTCACCAGCACCTACAAGCGGGCCCCCAAGCCTAGACAGCTCTCCTTGTGCGTACAAGGCCCTTCCGAGTCCACTCGCGACTACCTCACGCGCTGGGCCGAGCTCCGCAACTCTTGTGAAGGGGTGCACGAGGTGCAAGTCATAGAATACTTCACCGCCGGATGCCGAGAAGGCACCCTCCTTAAGCACAAGCTCCTCTGCGACAAGCCGACTACCCTCGACGAGCTTCTGATCATAGTGGACAAGTACGCCACCGTCGACTCCTCAATGAAGACTGAGCTCCGGGTAGACGCGTCCGGGAAGGTAATCAACCCGGCGCCCGAGACGCCGGCTGGGGACTCCGGCCGACGCCCATACTAGAACGACCACAAGCGCAAGGGCCCCGCGCCGCTCTCCACCAGTCGGCAGGTGGCCACCGTCGAAGACGAGCGGCCCGAAGGGCGGCCCGCGCCCATGAAACCGAAGGACGGCAGGCCGGCTTGGCAGTCGGCCTTCTCCTACGAGCAAACTCTCGACGCCCCATGCAAGTTCCACAGCGGCGCAAAGCCGTCCAACCACACAACCTGGAAGTGCCACTGGCTCACCCGAATCTCCAAAGGCGAAGGGCTCGTGCCGCCTCCGCCTGCCGGTCCACCGCCTCCGGCTCCGCAGCTGCCGACCACTCGGCCAGCAGTCGGAGCTGTGCACGATGAGTTCCCTGACGAGCATGCCGCCTATGTCATCTTTACAAGCCAGCCCGAAGGCCGGCGTAGCAGACGCCGAGAGCACCAGGAAGTCAACGTGGTCGCTACCAACCCCGTTGAGCACATGCACTGGTCAGAAAAGCCTATCAGCTGGAGCCGGGCCGACCACCCAGTGGTGATGCCATCTCCCGGCTCTTATGCGTTGGTTTTGGATGCCACCCTTGCAACGGACAGATGCGCCGCCCATTTGTCCCGAGTGCTGATAGACGGCGGGAGCATCATCAACATCCTGTACCGTGACACCCTGGAGAAGCTGAACGTCAAGACGAAGCAGCTCATGCCTACTCGGACTGTGTTCCATGGCATTGTACCTGGCCTGTCCTGCGCCCCCATTGGCAAGATCAAGATTGATGTACTCTTTGGAGACAAGGATCATTTCCGCCGAGAAGCGATCTGGTTTGAAGTGGTGGACCTGGAGAGCCCCTACCATGCATTGCTTGGCCGTCCTGCCTTGGCCAGGTTCATGGCTGTTCCCCACTATGCTTACCTCTAGATGAAGATGCGGAGCGCCAAGGGCATCCTCACCGTAGCCGGTGATTACAAGAAATCTTCCGAGTGCGCTGCAGCCAACAGCCGGCTGGCCGAGTCGCTTGTGATTGCCGAAGAAAAGAAGATGTTGGACCGAGTCGTGGCCATGGCCAGCAAACAGCCGGCCCTGTCCTCCGATCCCAAGGAGTGTGATGCCCAAGGATCTTTCCAGCCGGCCAAGGAGACGAAGAAGATACCTCTTGACCCCGAGCACCCAGAAAGGTTTGCCATCATCGGGGCAAACCTAAACAGCAAATAGGAAGGCGAGCTCACCGACTTCCTCCGTGAGAATCGGGATATCTTTGCATGGTCCCCTAAGGACATGCCAGGTGTTCCGAAGGAATTCGCCGAGCACAAGCTACACGTCCGAGAAGGTGCAAAACCAGTCAAACAACCCCTCTGCGGACTATCGGAGGAGAAAAGAAGGATTGTGGGAGAGGAGATAGCCCGGCTTCTAGCATCCGGCTTCATTATGGAGGTTTTCTTTCCAGAGTAGCTCGCCAACCAGGTCCTCGTGCTAAAGAAGAACAACAAAGTGGCGCATGTGCATAGACTACACGAGCCTCAACAAGGCCTGCCCCAAAGATCCCTTTGCCCTACCAAGGATTGATCAAGTGATAGACTCCACGGCCGGATGTGAGCTGTTGAGTTTCTTGGATGCTTACTCAGGATACCACTAGATAAAGCTAGATCCAGCTGACCGCCTGAAGACCGCCTTCATCACGCCATTCGGAGCTTTCTGCTACCTGACCATGACATTCGGCTTAAGAAATGCTGGTGCCTCTTTTCAGCATTGCATGCAGAAGTGCCTTCTCAAGCAGCTCGGCAGAAATGCCCACGTCTACGTAGACGGCATTGTGGTGAAGACGGAGAAGCGCGACACCTTGCTGGGCGACCTCAAGGAAACATTTGAGAACCTGCGCCGGTTCCAGATCAAGCTCAACCCCGAGAAATGCGTGTTCGGAGTGCCAGCCGGCCAGCTCCTAGGCTTCCTGGTCTCCGAACGCGGCATCGAATGCAACCCAGTAAAGATCAAGGCCATTGAGAGAATGGCGATTCCCACCAAACTTCGAGACGTCCAGAAGTTCACCGGGTGATTGGCCTCCCTGAACCACTTCATCAGCCGGCTCAGAGAGAAAGCTCTCCCCCTCTACCGCCTCATGAAGAAGACCACTCACTTTGAGTGGAACGACCAAGCCGACCAAGCTTTTCACGAGCTGAAGAAGATGCTGGCCACGCCGCCTGTCCTGGCGGCGCCGACTGAGAAAGAGCCCATGCTCCTCTACATTGCTGCAACCAGTCGGGTGGTCAGCACCATCATCGTAGTCCAGCGCCCAGAAGAGGGCCGAGCCCAGCCAGTCCAGAGGCCGGTGTACTATTTGAGCAAGGTGCTGTCTACCCCGAAGCAGAACTACCCGCACTACCAGAAGATGTGCTATGGCGTGTACTTCGCCGCCAAGAAGCTGAAGCCCTACTTCCAAGAGCACCCCATCACGGTCGTATGCACCGCCCCGCTTGCCGAGATCATAGGCAGCCGGGATGCATCCGGCCGGGTGGCGAAATGGGCCATCGAGCTGGCCCCCTACACGATCTTCTTCCAGCCTCGCACCGCCATCAAGTCCCAAGCATTGGCCGACTTCCTCGTCGACTGGGCCGAGACCCAGTACCTACCGTCAGCTCCCGACTCCACTCATTGGCGCATGCACTTTGACGGGTCCAAGATGCGCACCGGCTTGGGAGCCGGCGTCATCCTCACCTCTCCCAAAGGCGACAAGCTCAGATACACGCTGCAAATTCACTTTGCCGCCTCCAACAACGTGGCCGAGTACGAGGCGCTCATACACGGGCTCCGGCTTGCCAAAGAGCTTGGCATACGCCGGATCCTATGTTACGGCGACTCGGACTTGGTAGTCCAGCAATCATCCGGCGACTGGGACGCCAAGGACGCAAATATGGCAAGCTACCGCTTCCTCGTTTAGCAGATCAGCGGGTACTTTGAAGGATGCGATTTCCTCCACGTACCGTGAGCCGACAACGAGCCAGCTGATACCCTGGCTCGAATAGGCTCCACTCGGCAGGCAATACCAACCGGTGTCTCTCTGCAACGTCTCCTCAAGCCGTCTATCAAGCCGTCTCCAGAGTCCGATTCCATCTTCGTGCCGCCTGACCTCGACGTGGCCGGGTCCGGCTCGAAGAACCAAGCAGGTGACCCGGGGACTTCGATAGTCGGCCCGGGGACGTCAGTAGGCGGCTCGGGGACTTCCGTAGTTATGCCCGACCCGGGGACTGCCACACCCGGCTCGGGGACTGCGGTAGTCGGCCCGGGGACTGCACCAATGCAGCAGGCGGCAGCTGACTCCAGCATTTCACCACCCAGCCCGCCCGCCCTGGTCGCAGTAGCCGTGTTGGCAATAGAAGAATTAGCAGCTCCATCATGGGCTCAGTCCATCCTCAACTTCCTAATAAACCAAGATCTGCCGGCTGATGAAACAGAGGCAAGACAAGTCCAACGCCGAGCCGGAGCATACACAATCGTCAACAGAGAGCTCGTCAGGCGCAGTGTCACTGGAGTCTTCCAGCGATGCGTCGAGCAAGAGAAGGGCATTGCAATCCTCAGAGACATCCACCAAGGAGAATGCGGCCACCATGCAGCCTCAAGATCGCTCGTCGCCAAAGCTTTCCGCCATGGGTTCTTTTGGCCGACTGCCTTGGATGACGCCAATGAGTTAGTTAAACATCGCAAAGGGTGCCAAGTCTTCAGCTCCAAGCAACACATGCCAGCTTCGGCACTCAAGACCATTCCCCTCACTTGGCCCTTCGCCGTTTGGGGACTGGACATGGTGGGCCCATTCAAGACGGCGCGCGGCGGCATGACACATCTGCATATCGCCATGGATAAATTCACCAAATGGATTGAAGCAAAGCCGATCAAGAAGCTGAATGGGCCGACTGCCGTGACATTCATCGCAGATATAACAACTCGCTATGGCGTGCCACACAGCATCATCACCGACAATGACATGAATTTCGCCAACGGAGCATTGGCACGTTTCTGCGCGACGCAGGGCATCCGGTTGGACTTAGCGTCCGTTGCCCACCCGCAGCCAAACGGCCAAGTCGAGCGAGCCAACGGCCTCATCCTCTCCGGCATCAAGCCCCGACTGGTTGTGCCACTGGAACGTTCGGCCGGCTGTTGGCTCGATGAGCTGCCGGCCGTCCTCTGGAGTCTGCGCACTACCCCAAACAAGTCAAACGGCTACACTCCTTTCTTCCTCGTGTATGGTGCCGAGGCGGTCATCCCAACCGACATCGAGTTTGACTCGCCTCGGGTAACCATGTACACAGAGGCGGAGGCCAACGAAGCACGAGAAGACGGCGTCGACCTGCTGGAAGAAGGCCGGCTATTAGCCCTCAGCCGGTCCGCCATCTACCAGCAGGGCTTGCGCCGCTACCACAGCCGGAAGGTCAAACCAAGATCTTTCCAAGAAGGCGACCTCGTGCTCCGGCTGATCCAGCGAACAGCCGGCAGCACAAGCTCTCGGCCCCTTGGGAAGGCCCCTTCGTCATCAATAGAGCGCTGAGAAATGACTCCTACTACCTGATCGACGCACAGAAGCCGAGGGCACGAAAGAGAGACGACTCTGGCAAGGAGTCGGAACGACCATGGAACGTCAACCTCCTCCGAAGATTTTACAGTTGAAATGCAGTATGTATCACGCTAACTTTTGTACTAAGTACGAGACAATAGGCCCCCCGAGAAGAGCTCGGGGACTGTCGTCTTTTATCTATAAAAGAAGAGTATCATGCTTATGATCATGTCATTACATTCACTTTTTTCGTCCGGCACCGGGTTCGACTAGTCAGCCCGGGGACTGGCTGCCTTCAGTTATATTAGAAGTCCTACCCGCGGTCAGACAAGTAGTGTGCCGGCACCCAAGCCCTCTCTTGCCAAAAGTCGCAGTTCGAAGAACCGGCTGTCCGGCTGGCAAGAGTTAAAGGCAGGAAAGGACGCCCACACGAAAAACGGCTAGGGACTAACGGACTAATATAACAAAAGCTGGTTTTTCTTCCACCACCGACCGACTACCAGAGTAGCCGCCCGACCGACTTCCATTCACCTCACTTCAATCTAAGAAAGCTCGAGTACTTGCCTTCCCCAAAAAATAAATATAGCCAAGTTCTTCCTTAGCCGCAGGCTGCAGAGCAGCTGCCGGTTGGGAAGACAGGAGCTAGGGGAAGGCGGCAAAGGAAACAGCCTAAAGATAAAAAGCATACGTGAATGGAAGCCAAACACACGCATGATCATATTTACACAAAAGGCCTTCGAAAGGCCAGCATTCAACATAGTTTGAATACACCCCCAGTGGGTAGAACTGCGCAAGTTTAACAAAAATTGTTCAAAGAGTAACAAGCAGGAAAAGCAAGGACGGCAGATTAAGCCAAGGGAGCGACTGGCGAGTCGGGCAGGTCGGTGGAGATGGCAGTGATGGCTGGAGGAGTGGCCGGCTGGCGAACCTCGGCATGATCACCACCTCCTGCAGAGGGCGCGCTAGCACGCGCCTCGTTGCTAGAGGCACGGTCAGGCTGGGGCTGGCTGGCCGCTTCACTGGCCGGCTCGAAGTCTTCACCTTCCTCCCCTTCATCGTCTTCACCTTCATCGCTGGAAGCGATCTCCTCTGCCGAGTCCTCACCCGCTGCCGGGTACAGTCCAAACCATTCCTCCGGCTGGGCAACGCCGTCATCATTTATTTCAGGAGCAAAGACGCTGATGTCAGTGCACTCGGCAATTGTCGAGGCACGCTGAGCGATAGCCAGCCGCACCTCCTCCATCTCCTCGTCGGCCTCCAGCCGCGAGGTGCGCAGCTGGTCCAGGTTCAGCCCGGGATACCAGGCTCGGACGAACTCCAGCGCCCGCCCAGCTCCAAGCCGGGCCGCCGATGCCTTCCTCGCCTCGAAGCGGCCAACTGCAACCTCCAGCCAATCGGCAGTCCGACTCGAGGTGCGGGGAATCGTTTCGATTGGCCAGAGCGCGACCAACACCTGCGCCCCGGCGCGCTGGAGGCGGCGGAGCATGCGGTGCGCCAGCTGCAGTTGGGCTTGGACCACCAAGAGTTGCTCCTCAAGCGTCCGGCTCGCGTCCAGCACGATTTCAGCCCCCGCCTGCTGGCGCGCCTCGCGATGGGCCTCGATGGTTTGGGTTGCGAAGACGGAGTAGCCGGGGAAGTAGTCTGCACAGAGAACAAAAAGTAGCACAAGTCAGAGCACAAATCAGGGGGCAAGGGGCAAGCAAGGAGTGAGGAAGGCGGCTTACCATCGATCAGATCCTCAATCTGGCCGAAGCCCTCGCTCAGCGCTTGTTTTGCCTCAGCCCAGCCCGCCGCTTCGGTCTCGAACTCAGCTTTCAGGGCGTCCTCGTTGTCCTGCGCCTTCTTCAGGGCCGCCTTGTGGCTCTCCTCCTGGTCGGCCAACTTCTTGGCCAGGCGGTCACGCTCCACGACCAAGGCGTTGTACTCGGCTTCCTTGGCGCGAAGGGCGGCCTGGGCCCCGCTGAGCTGTCCCCTCAAGTCGGCATTGGCTCCTGCAAGCATGAAGACAAAAGAAAAATCAATAAGGAAGAAGTCATCAGGAAAGATCCGACCCGACTGCTCCGCAGTCGACCCGAATCTCAGGGACTACACCTAGTGGGTGCGCTGACGCGCCCCCACAGAAGATGAACGAGACAAAGCACGCACTCCGGCTGCTGGTCAGGTCCTCGGTTTTCCGGCCCAGCTCCTGAGCCTGGGAGTTGAAGGCAGCAACACGGAGGTTATGATACTCCTAGAAGATCAGACAGGAGGCGAGGATAAGATAATTGTCAGGACCTAGTAAGTTCCAAGCCGCCTGCGCAGCAGCCGACTCGGAACTCGGGGACTACACCCAGTGGGTGCGCTAACGCGCCCCCACGGAAGAAATCAAAAGATCAAAACAACCAAGGCCAGAAGACTCACCCGGATGACGGCCCGTGTCGCGAGGAACTCTTGGGTGTATCGCTGCAGCGAAGCGGCCTGGGCTTGAAGCCGGTTCCGGACCTCCTGGGCCACCGCGTTCAGCTCGCCCGTCCCCCCGCTAGGAGTCCACTCGGACGTGCTGGCGCTGGCCGCCTCCAGGGCCTCCGCCGTCTGGCTAGCACCCGCAGCTCGGTGCGGCTCCGGCGCGGAGGTACCTCTCCCTGCGCGCCGGCGTAATGCCGGCTGCACCTCGAGGCCGGCCCCTGCCTCCGGCTCGCCCCCGGTCGGCTGCTCTGGCGCCGCGACTGGTTGGCCGCTTTGGCCCGCTCTAGTCGGCGCCGTCTGCGGCGCCTCCTCCACGAAGACCACGTGGTCCTCCCTCCTCTCCATCACCGGCGAGTCTTGGTCGACCTCCTCCGACGGGGGCACGGGGATGTCGGGGGCCACGGCGCGAAGGGGAACGCCGAGCAGCGGAGGCTGGTTGTGCGAAGCTTCCACCTCCGTCTCCGCGGCTGCCGCCTCCTCCCGGGCCTTGGCCACCGCGTCGGCCTGCTCCTTCGCCACCTGGGCGGTCCTTTGCTCCGCCGCCTCCCGCTCCTCCCGCACCTCCCGTGCATTCCGCTCTGTGGCCTCCATGAGGTCGGCGCGGGGATCCACGCGGCGGGAGCCTAAGGACCTTCCAGTCGGCCCGACTACGGAGCCGCCAGGACCTCGCTCGAGGGAAAGTGGTGCCCTGCCCGGCGAGCAAAGAAAGGTTTAGAAGAGCTTCAATCGAAGAGGACAAAAAAGAAAAAATACACAAGACATTCGACGACTTACGCCGAGATCGCCTGCGGCTGTTTCACCGCCTTGCGAAAGCGGGCCGCCTTCACGGCCGCCTCATCCCGCTTGGTCGCCGCCGTGGAAGCCTTGGATTTCTTCGGCCGGCTGCCGAAGAAGGTCGACGCGGCCCGGCGTTTCTGCGCGCCGCCACGAGCAGCCGGCGCGGTAGACGGGCCCGCGCCTTGATGATCAAGCGCCGGCTGGCGGTGCGGGGCGGCTTCGACTTCGTCATCGTCCGCCTAGTCCTCAAGGCCGGCCCCGAGCCCCGCACCTCCTGCCTCGTCGCCGTCCCCCATGATGGCATCTTCCATGGCGGCCGCTCCCAGGTCCGGATCGTCGACATCGTCCACCGTGCGGTCGGGGAGGAGCTGGCGCTCTACCCCTGCGGCCTCGGCCGTCGGCGGAAGAAGAGGGTTCTGCTAAGGGCAAACCAATTGATCAGAAGTCGGCCATCACGAGGCCGGCTACGAAAAAGAAGAAAAACTTACGGCAGGTGGAGGGTTGGCGCGAGAATACGGCCCCTTGCCGTATCGCCAATCCTCGGCGAGCTTGCAGTTGGAGATGTAGTTCACCATGTAAGACACCTCAGCATGAGGCATCTCCCTGGTGCTCAGCCGGCACGGGTTGAAGCGGCCGCTCATCTAGCAGATCATCTGAGGCCGGCCTTGGAGCGGAAGTACTCGGCGCTCCACGAAGGCAGCCACCAGGTCGGCTCCGGTCAGGCCCTCCGACTAGACCATCACCCGGAGCCGGGAGACGGCTGCGTTCCCGGCATGAGACAACGACCTGGCCCGGTAGCTCCACGAGGGTTTCCTCCCAGCCGGCGGGCCGGCTACGTAAGCTGGCAGGTTGATGTAGTCGCCTTGCTGGGCGACGTTCTTCACGTAAAAATAGGATTTCTGCCAGAGCTTCACCGACTGGATCAGCGGGATGGGCGGGAACGGATTGTTCTCGCCCGTCCGCCTCATGGCAATAAAGGCTCTGCAGGGGGCGGGCACGCCCGCGACAATGGTGCCGAGCTTGCTCTGGAAGAATTCTCCCCAGAGCTCGAGAGTGGGGAGAACCCCAAGAAAGCCCTCGCACAAGGTGACGAAAGCCGACAGCAGCATCACCGCGTTGGGCGTGAGGTGATGCGGCTGGAGGTGGTAGAATTCAAGAAAAGCTCGAAGGAATCCGCTCGCCGGGAGGCCGAAGCCACGCAGGCAGTGCGAGCGGAATATTACCCGCTCGCCCTCCTCCGGTGCCGGCAAAATCTCCCTCGCCGGCGCCTGGCGAACCCGCACGAAATTCTCGCCCGGCAGACGTCGCGTCCGGCGGAGGAACTCAACGTGGTCCTCGTGGACGTTGGAGCCATCCCACGAGCTCGACAACGCCATGGGAACGACGCGGCGAGTAACAAGACGATGCGACAGTGGAGCGGCGCGGCAATGGGTCGCTGCGGCGGCGAAGGGAAGAAGAAGGAAGGCGAGAAGGGGCGGAGCGAGGGAGAGCGTGCAAGCCTCTGCCGCTCCCCCTCCTCGCCCTACTTATAGACCCGCGCGGCGGAGCCGAGGAGGCATGGTGTGGGGGAACGTGGGATCAACTGCGCCCACTCCCCCACGTCCCATGATTATTGCGCCCTGATGGCGTAATAAAACCGCCGCGGGAAGGCGAGTAGTCCGTTGTGGGCCGCAGAAGATCTGCGCTCAGGCCGAGGCCTAGGAGTGGCGGGCCCGGGCCTGCAACAGCGTCCCATCGCGCGCGTGCGTTGGCAGGTTTTCCTTGCCACGTGGCCCGCGGGATGGCGCGCGGTCAGCTCGCAAGCCGACCCACGTTCCCGCCTACAAGAAACGGAGCTTTCTGAAGACGGCGCGCATAAGCAAAGCCGGCTCCTCAGGATAGGAAGCTGACCAAGCATCTCGTCCCTTCGTCAGCCTCGAAGCTCGATCAGCTTCGGGGACTACTGTCGGAGTAAATGACCACAGGTAGCCTAGCCGGCTCCCCCTGGCCCTTCTGAAAAAATTACGAGCCGGTCCGGCCCTCAAGAATCCAAGACGTGGGGCCGCCTTCCCCTTGCCGGCCGTCTCCCAGGCTGACTATCGGAAGGCGACCCGGCTTTAGCCCTCATGAAGAAAGCCGCGGGAGGGCCGGCTCCGAAAAGCCGGCCATGAGAAGGCCGACTCCAAGAGGTCGGCTCCCATAAAGTGGTCAAGATCGTACCCTCGAAGTCTGCATCTACATAACGGCGATGTGACGGGGCGTGGCTACAGTAAAGCCTGCCACCCCCGAATCCCGGAGCACGCCTGGCATAGTGCGCCGTACGGGGTGGCCATGACCCGTCCGGCGCGGCACTATTACCATGTTGACACTGATGTCACCCACGACGGGCTGCCAGAGCGGCCCACGGGCGGTGGGCTCCTTCAGGCAGAGAGACACCCGAAGGCGGCCAGGTCTCCCCCAGTCGGCCCAAGACAGGGCCGGCTCCCCGCAGCCGGCTTGCCTCCTCCCTCGAAGGAGGCGCCCCATTAAGGAGACAAGACGCGGTGAGGCTACAGCGATCGCCCGCCGGGCGGCGGCACTGTAGCCACGCCCACCTCGGCGAAGCCCTCGTCACCAGGTTGAGGCAACAATAGCCATCCGCCAACAAGGCCCTCAGCAGTGGGGCCTGCCTATCGACCAGGGAGCCGACAGCCGGCGGGACCCACCAGCCGGCAGGCCCCTGCAGCCGACGTAGAAGCCGGCGAGCGTAGACACAGACGGCTGGGGCCCACGCCCAGCCGGATTACCGTTGTACCCCCGGGGGTGAGCCTATATAACCCCCCGGGGCACCCATGCAAAGGGTTGATCAGTGCTAGTTTTAGACACCACACAGAGAGGAGAGGAGAGTTGGTCGTGCCCTTCTTCTTCTTCTCGCAAAACAGCTCAAGGAGCATCTTGTAGCCACTTGTTCATCTAGTGATCATGCGGAGACCTCGCAGAGCAGCAGTAGGGGTGTTATCTCCACGGAGAGCCCCGAAGCTGGGTAAGATTCGCCGGCGTGCATGTCTTCGCCTCATCCCGCTTGCAGGCACCGGCGACGTCTTACTGGCTCCCACAATGATAAGCCACCCGTTGGCATATGTCGCACCTACCACCCGACACACGCCATGTATTTCGACCCTACCAGAGACTACGAAAAGCAGGGCTATGAAAAGCATTAGGGGTGGCCACCTGCAGATCCGGAAACAAAGGAACAAGAAGTTGGGTTTCTCGCATAAAACTAACTTCTGCTGCATCCATGTGCCAAAACCAAGCAAGAAAGATGGATTCTACCTCCTCCATCTCATGATTGAGTTCAACACGGATCACCAAAAGCTTTGTATGACAACCAGAAACGATGATCATATCCGCAAGTGGGTAGAATCTCATGGAGAAGCGGATTATAAACTTAGAGATGAATTCTTTCGCATCCAAAGGGACATTGTGACGATCATCATGAAATAAGTCGTCAATGAGAAGGGATGTTCCACCACGGCCCTATATCGCGAGCTGACGGCCGAACTCGCATAGGCATGCAACGTCATGACCTCACGTCGTTCAAGAAGCTAGGGCCCATCCTTGATGATATGGAAGGATGGAACTTCTAGTGATTTACGATGTTGATGATGATGATATGTGTCGGTTGAACTTGTATACTTTCTGTAGTGATGAAACTTTGTGATGTCCATGGTCCCTGCCAAACTTGCGTAATGCTACTTTGTTAGTTTGGGTACGATGACATGCGTACCTCTAGTTAATTAGTTTGCATACTATATGTTGCATCTAGTTGCTAAACCTTTCTTTTTCGTGTTGCTCTAGTATATTTTGTTGCATATGATCGTACATTCTCTTGATGAAGATGCATCTCTAACAGGTACCTAGATTCTTGATGGCGAAGAAGGAGTGCTGTGTTGTGTATGAAGGGAAGGTTCCGGGAGTGTACGATGAGTGACATGAGTGTCAGGCCCAAGTGGAGGGGGTCTCGGGCGCTAGCCATAAAGGCTTCAAAAGAAGACAAGAAGCACAAGCTAGTTACTTGAGGTTCACGCCAGCGCGAGAGATGACTCATAACCGCTGCCTCATGTACTACATAGTTCCACTATCACTCATAGTGATAGCACTTCTCGCGTATATCATTGTTTAGATGGATGACGTTGTAGTTGCAAGTATTCGAGACTTGCATGTATCGCTATTTTCGAGATGATGATGAGAGACCACTTTGTGTTGGATGATGATTATGATGAGACTATTTGTATGTATATGCTATCATTACATGTGTGGTCCCGCAGCCATTTGTATGTGTATGATGATGACATTTGCATGTGCTAAAGACTCTTGTATAAAGTCTGTTCAAATACAAAACAAATATGTAGAAAAAAAATCAAAAACTAATAAAATTAGGCCCCGTTCGCTTCACAGGTTTCCAAACCTTTCCAAAGGAATCCTCAATTCCACAAATTATTTTTTCTTTGATGCATTCGTTCAAAGGAACTAGCTACAGTATATCAGAGGAAAGGCTCACCAATAGTGTCGATTCCACAGGAATCTTTGCATCCACCCTGACCACTTTTTCTGGGCGGAAGCCCGAGGCAGCCATAGGAAAGGTGAATAAAATATACTATACCAAAGCATGATGTGAGATGTGAGAGAAGAAGAACTAGCTGAAATGAATATAAAATATTCTAATAGCTACCGCTAGTGTGTGATTAGCAGTGGGACTTCCTGCGCTATTTCTTCGTCCACCGAATGCACAGTCTTTGTCCATTTCCTTTGTTTTGAATTCCTTGGTGTTGTATCTGAACTCATTCCCTATTCTTGCATATTTTTACATTCTTATGGTTCAGAACCCTTTAAAGAGAACGGGGCCTTAGCAGTAGCGAGTGGAGAAAAGTTAGCAGCAACGTGCCACTAGCAGTAGCGCGGCCTAATAAAGTGCGCTAGAGCTATTAGCAGTAGCACGCTTTTACACTGCTCACTTCTACTACGCTTGTATAGCAGTAGCACAGGCAGACACGCGCTGCTGCTATAGGTTAGCTGTAGCGCCGTATCAGTAGCGCGGGTCCCCGCACTACTGCTATACCTAAAACCCGCGTTGCTGCTAGGCTTTTCCCTAGTAGTGTCTCCCCAGCAAAAACGCAGACTGCTTTGGTTGTACCACCGAATGGGCATTTGCGTCAACCTATTCGTGGCAACCTAGTGAAAATTTTAAAACTCACATTGAGCAGGTAGATCAGCCTGAACTGCTCAATGCGCACAACCTCCTCCTTCTTTGGCAACAATGTTATTGTTCCAAAGTTTAGGTGAAAAGGTTGTAGGTTACCGCTAAACAAATCATGGAACATAGGCATTAGGTCATTCTTAATTATATGCCAACACCTCTTATAAAACTTTACCGGGAAACCATCCGGACCAGGAGCCTGCAGGAAACAAATAGCTATAGGAAATAGATCTTACTTTTTTCGAAAAGGGGGCTTCCCTGGCCTCTGCATCAGAACGATGCATACGGCCATCTTATTGAACAAATAAATAGGTTCCAACAAGGTCTTAAAATCTCCAAATGAAAATAAAAAGGAGCTCACACAGAGCTAAAAGGGCTAGAAGCCAAACTAGCCAAATAAAGGACGCCACAACCGGCTGGCAAAAGAGAGATAGGTAGTTACATGACCGCCATCCAAACCGGTTGAAGATATCCCGAGCTACCATCTCCCAACGGATAGATCCAGTAACGAAACGCTCCCTGGCCTCCGTCGGAGTGAGTAGCGACCATGAACGGATCAATGCCGTGGCTTGGAAAATAACCTGCAAAAAATGAATGCATGTTTTCCTGTTAAAAACCAAATCATTTATGCAATTGTAGAGTGCCCACAACAAGGCACAGACTCCTACGCGAATATGTCTTGCTAATTCGGGCTCTATCTCGTTAAGCCACATTCCAAATAACGTGTTGACAGAACTCGGTGGAGTAATATTAAAAGCAATATGAACTGTCCGCCATAAAACTTTGGCTAGCGGGCAATCAAGGAAAAGGTGTTTGATCGTCTCATCCCGATCATAGAAACTACACCTAGTAGGTCCTGTCCAATTACGCTTTGTCAAGTTTTCCTTGGTTAAAATAACTTGTTTATGGACAAACCACATAAACACTTTGATTTTCAAAGGGACTTTGACAGCCCAAACATGTTTGGAACTAGGAATCGAGCTTGAATTGATAACATCAACATACATTGATTTAACTGTAAATACTCCAGACCTAGTAAGCTTACAGCGTAATTCATCAGGTTGTTGAGAGAGTTGAACCTCCATCAGTCTACTTACTAGACGGAGCCATTCCTCCCAACGATTCCCCACTAGCTCCCTTCTGAACTGAATATTAAGGGGGATAGATTGAAGTGTCGTTGCAACAAATACCTCACGTCGTTCAACAATACGATACAAAGACGGGTATTGAATGGCTAAGGGTGTCTCTCCGAGCCAAGTATCCTCCCAGAAACGCGTACTAGCACCATTACCAATGATAAACTTTGTCCTATTAAACAGGGCCTGTTTGACTTTCATAAGCCCTTCCAAAAAGGTGAGTCAGTCGGCCTTACTTTCACCTAAGACAAAGTTTTGGTTTGAAGATACTTGCTACGAAGGATTTGCGCCCAAGTGGCATCAGTCTCACTTGATAGCTTCCATAGCCACTTGCTGAGAAGACATCTGTTCTTAACTTCAAGATTCTCAATACCAAGACCCCCTTGGTCTTTCAGTCTACAGATGATATCCCATTTGGTAAGAGGGTATTTTCTTTTAAGTTAATCACCCTGCCAAAAGAATCGTGATCGATAAAAGTCCAGTCTTTTCCTAACTCCAACTGGGACTTCGAAGAACGACAAAAGAAACATAGGCATACTCGTGAGAACCGAATTTATCAGAATTAATCGGCCTCCGTATGACATGAGCTTGCCCTTCCAGCAACTCAGTTTCTTTTCAAATCGGTCCTCGATGCACTTCCATTCTCTGTTTGTTAGCTTACGATGGTGGATTGGTACTCCTAATTATGTGAAAGGTAAAGCCCCCAAATCACACCCAAACAATTGTCTATAAGCTTCTTGTTCGTCATTGGCTCTACCAAAGCAGAACAACTCGCTTTTGTGAAAGTTAATCTTTAGCCCGGTCAATTGTTCAAATAAGCATAACACCAGCTTCATATTTCTCGCTTTGGCCAAGTCATGCTCCATAAAAATGATTGTATCATCGTCGTACTGAAGGATGGACACACCTTCGTCAACAAGATGAGGTACCAGGCCACCCACTTGACCAGCCTCCTTAGCCCTTCCTATCATAATTGCCAACATATCAACTACAATGTTGAACAGGATAGGAGACATTGGACCCCCCTTGTCTTAGGCCCTTATGTGTCTGGAAATAATGACCTAAATCGTCATTCACTTTAATTCCAACACTCCCTTTTTGCGTATACGATTCAACCTGGTGGCGCCAGGCTTCATCAAATCCTTTCATACGCAATGCCTGTTGGAGGAATGGCCATTTGACTTTATCGTACGCTTTCTCAAAATCCACATTAAAAACAACTCCATCTAGTTTTTTTGAGTGAATTTCATGGAGCATTTCATGAAGGACCACCACCCCCTCTAGGATGTTTCGGTCCGGCATGAAAGCAGTTTGGGAATACTGCACCGTAGAATGCGCAATTTGTGTGAGCCGATTAGTCCCAACCTTGGTGAATATTTTGAAACTAACATTGAGAAGGCAGATCAGCCTGAGCTGCTCGATTCTCACAGCATCCGTTTTATTAGGAAGCAGTGTTATTATTCCAAAATTTAAGTGAAATAACTGAAGTTGTCCAGAGAATAGATCATGGAACATTGGTAGCAAATCCCCCTTAATAATATGCCAACACTTTTTGTAGAACTCCGCAGGGAAACCATCTGGCCCGGGAGCCTTATTGTTTTTCATCTGCGCTATAGCATCAAACACCTCCTTCTCTGAGAACGGGGCAACCAAGATATCATTATCATTAGCAGTTAGTTGAGGCACATCCTCAATCCTGGACTCATCGAGGGACACACAACTATCCTCCGAAGGTCCAAATAACTGCTTATAATACTCGGTTATGTAAAGTTTTAGGTTGTCCTTTCCTAGAATAGTTCCTTCATCTTGTTCAAGAGAAAGATTCTCTTCTTTTTGTGCTTGCCATTAGCAATCAAGTGAAAAAATTGAGTGTTCGCGTCCCCCTGGACAACTTTACGGACCTTAGCCCGCAACGCCCACTTCAATTCTTCTTCACGGAGAAGTTCTTTCAACCTCATCTCCGCATCAAGTTTATCCTGAAGCTCTGCGGTTTGCAAGATCATGGATTCGGCTTTTACATCTAGGGACTGAATAAGAGAAAGGAGCCTTTCCTTTTCAACCTTATAAATCCCACTAAGGTGCTTAGCCCATCCCCGTAGGAAACTTCTCAAATGCCTAATCTTATTCTGCCAACGCTCAACAGACGTCGTACCTCATGCATCCTTATCCCATTCCCTGGCAATCAGATCCAAGAATCCTTCTCGTTCAAACCATGCTAGTTCGAAAGAAAAGGTGTTTTTGTTTCCCACGTGGTTTGGCTCACCTGAGTCCATGAATAAAGGTGTGTGATCGGAGATTCCGCGTGAGAGAGCCTGAACCGTTACGAGAGGAAACTTTTGTTCCCACTCAACGCTCGCGAGGACTCGATCAAGCTTCTCATACGTCGGGTTTGGCAAAGCATTAGCCCAAGTAAACTTTCTACCGGAAAGCTCTATCTCTGTCAGATCCAAGATTTCAATAATGGTATTAAACAAAAATGACCATCTACCATCAAAATTATCATTATTCTTTTCCTCTCTCCTCCTAATGATGTTGAAGTCACCCCAACTAAAATTGGGAGCTGCTCAGATCCGCAGATTCGAACAAGGTCCGCTAAAAACTACGGTTTAAGCTCGGGCTGCGCGGCCCCATAAACCACCACCAGCGCCCAGTTAAACCCATCAGCTTTGGACCTGACATGGAACTTAACCGCGAAGTCACCCATCACTACACTTCGGACTTCCAGTGACTCGTATCTCACTCCAAGCAAGATCCCACCCGATCTTCCGCGCGGAGGAAGGCAATGCCAATCAAAATCGACACCTCCCAATAAAGTGTTGAGAAACTGGGGCGCAAAATTATCTCTACCAGTTTCTGAGAGAGCAATAAAATCTAATCTATGCTCAAGAGATGCCTCAGCAAGAAACCTTCTTTTAGCCAAGTCTTTCAGACCTCTGCTATTCCAAAAGATTCCTTTCATATTTCACCATGAATTTTTTGGTAGTCCGAATCCTAGCACTCCTACGAACCGCTGAAACGGGATAAATCTTCCGCTTCCACTTGTGTTTGGGTTTACTTTGGTCTTCCGTCCGGTCCTCATAACCGGGCTCAGCGGGTCTAGCAACTGCATCCTCTAAGGTTACATCCTCATCCTCAGAATCAGGAATGGATGTAACCAGATCCGCACAAAAATTATCGAGCACTCTGACCCCCAACGCATCAATCTCTGCATCATTCATGGGTTTTACCGCTGCTAGGTTTCAAATTGTTTCTAAAGCGTGTTCCGCTTCCAAATCTAGGAGATCATTAACGGAGTTGGAAATTTCACTATCATTACTCCCTAGCGAAACTCCTAATTGGTTTGCATTATTTATAATCTCCTCATTAGAAAAATGCAAGATTGAATTAGAAACGTTGACAGACATACCAGTAGTGACCTCAATGTCACGAAGCTTGGCCGCCCTCATAGTGCACCTCTGCTGCATCTCATCAACCTCCGGGTGCTCCTGGATACGCGAACTCATCCGTCGCCCCGCAGAGACCGGGTCAGGGATCCCACCAAAGGCAATGACCTCCTCCCGAGTAAAACCTCACGCGGAATCCCACGAAGGGTCAGCCAGTGTTACCGGAGGAGGCAGCGGTGGGCTCCCAATGCCCACGGACAAGTGTGTCAAACCGAAGCCCTGGGCCGCCGGTAAGCCAGGAGAGGGAAGCGCGGGGGCCACCTGCCCGAGCACTCCTCCCGTCCCAACCCTCTGGCCAGAGGGTAACACCGGCGCCGTAGGAGATGCGGCCTTCCTGGCCACTGAAGGAGAAGGGGGGGTCGAGGCCACCTGCCCCAGCCCACCCTCCTGCGCCACTAGATGCGTGGCCACTCTAGCCGAGGCCGGAGAAGAAGGGACCGAGGCCACCTGCCCTGGACCGCCTCCCCCACGGCCGACCGTCGTCGGCGTCGCCTGTGTCGCTGGTGCCAGGATCTAAGGAGAAGAAGTCGAGGCCACCTGCCCCGAACTCCCTCCCCTAGACAAATCATCCGAAGCAAATGTCATCTCCCGATATGCGACCGCTGGGGGATCGGGGGAAAGAGAATCCACCTCATGCTCCACCTCCCCTCCCCTATCCAAGGTCATTGCCGAGGGCATCCTCGCCAAGCCTCCAGTCATGGTACTATCAGCAGCATCAAACTCCAACACAGGGAGCATGCACTCAAACACCTCATCAGATTCCACCCGGTCGCTCCAGAGTCTGGGAGGGGCAGAAGCTGGCTCAAACGACCCAAACCGCAAGGAACTCATAGGCTGCGAGGAAGATGGTGTCGTCTCTACCCCGGGCCTGTCCTCGGGCAGCTGAGCAACAGGTCCCGATCCTTTGGACACCTCTCGTCCAACCTCATCAGTCGGTGCCCCTTTAGCACCCGCGTTGTCATCACCCTCGTGCATATCCACATCAGTTCCATTGATCGCCTCAGCAAACAGATCTGCATCCTCAAACTCAATCTCGAGAGGAAAAACCTCCCCCCTATAAGTCCAGTTGACCACATCAGGGATGAACTCAATGTCCAGAATGCTCACTAGAAGTTGGGCCACCCCATGAGCGCGGGTAAAGGCCATATCCACTTTCTCAGTTTTTCCAACCATAATGCCCAAACTAGCCACAACTCGAGAATCCTTCAATGGCTCAGAAGGAGCCCCAGAAAACCGCAACCAAACCTGAGTAAGGGGCCTGCCCTTTGGCTCCACCTTCTTCCACTCATGAAATTCCAGAATGCATTTAGTGCCAGGAACTCTGCACAACCCAAAGCTCACCAATCTCTGCAAATCATCCATAGTTGGGAAGTCAACCCTAAACACATTGGCCTCAATACTGACAAGCTCCCACTGGAACTCACCTAGAACCAGTTCCTGAAGCCTATGCACAATCTGAGCCTCAGAAACCTCTCTCTGGGTAGCTTTCACAATCCCAGTGGTCAAACTCAGCGTCTCCACCGGAATCTCTCTCGCAGCCGGGGACTCAAAGAACATCAACTCAGCACAATATACTCCATACATTGTAAGAGCCAGGACCTGATCACGCAAGAACAGGCAATCCCCCGTGACATGTGCTGGCTTACCACGCAAATCGCACAGCTCCGCTACGCACTCAGTAATGAAGTGACCCTTCTCACCACATCGATAGCATAACATCTTCTCCTTCTTACATGCCCACTTGGACGCTCTCTCTGAATCAGTCTTGTCTCCTGCCTCAGCTGTAACCCCAGTCCCAGGAACCTCCACATTGGCCAATGCCGTCACGACGTCCATCGCATGGCTAGGAAAATCAGTTGTCTGAACGAGATCGGCTGCCACGACAGATGCAGCATGGTCAGCGATGACCGGTGGTGGAGGTTGTTTGCGGAACCGACCACGACCACCATGGTGACCACGGTAGACACCTCTCTGCCGATAGTCTGGGCATGAAGCACCCTCGACAAAACCACCCGGAGGCCGAGAAAAGGTCTCTCAGCAGAACCATCACTCTGCCAGGCATAACCACGACCACCTCCCGTAGATGACGAGCCACGGTTTTGGCCATCCCCATATGCATCATAACCATCGTCCTCCCACTGTCCCGGGGCGGATCATTGGCACCCCGGTACCCACGTTCTGAGACGAAGATCCATGCATCTGCACCTGTCCATGCTGTGTTTGCGGTGGCCTTGTGACGTAGTGAGGCGGTGTCGCCCGAGATTGAAGGCCAGGTGCCGACGACTGGTTCCCCGGTGGCAGCGCCCGCGACCCTTGGGCCGAACCACCCCGGCCCGCAATGATACGTCTCCAACGTATCTATAATTTTTGATTGCTCCATGCTATATTATCTACTGTTTTGGATGTTTACGGGCATTATTATACACTTTTATATCATTTTTGGGACTAACCTATTAACCCAGAGCACAGTGCCAGTTTCTGTTTTTACCTTGTTTTAGAGTATCACAGAAAAGGAAAATCAAACGGAGTCCAATTGACCTGAAACTTCACGGAACTTATTTTTGGAAGGAAATCAACCTGATGGACTTGGAGTGCGTGTCAGGAAAGAAACGAGGGAGCCACGAGGTAGGGGGCGCGCCCTCCACCCTCGTGGGCCCCTCGTGCCCCCCTGACGTACTTCTTCCGCCTATATATCTCCCTATACCCTAAAAACATCCGGGAGCACAATAGATCGGGAGTTCCGCCGCCAAAAGCCTCTGTAGCCACCGAAAGCCAATCTAGACCCGTTCCGGCACCCTGCCGGAGGGGGAATCCCTCTCCGGTGACCATCTTCATCATCCCGGTGCTCTCCATGACGAGGAGGGAGTAGTTCTCCCTCGTGGATGAGGGTATGCACCAGTAGCTATGTGTTTGATCTCTCTCTCTCTCTCTCTCTCGTGTTCTTTAGGTGATACGATCTTGATGTATCGCGAGCTTTGCTATTATATTTGGATCCTATGATGATTCTTCCCCCCTCTACTCTCTTGTAATGGATTGAGTTTTCCCCTTGAAGTCATTTTATCGGATTGAGTCTTTAAAGATTTGAGAACACTTTATGTATATCTTGCCTTGCATATCTGTGGTGACAATGGGATATCATGTGATTCACTTGATGTATGTTTTGGTGACCAAATTGCGGGTTCCGCCCATGAACCTATGCATAGGGGTTGGCACACGTTTTCGTCGTGATTCTCTGTTAGAAACTTTGGGGCACTCTTTGAGGTTCTATGTGTTGGTTGAATAGATGAATCTGAGATTGTGTGACGCATATCGTATAATCATACCCACGGATACTTGAGGTGACATTGGAGTATCTAGGTGACATTAGGGTTTTGGTTGATTTGTGTCTTAAGATGTTATTCTAGTACGAACTCTAGGGTTGTTTGTGACACTTATAGGAATAGCCCAACGGATTGATTGGAAAGAATAACTTTGAGGTGGTTTCGTACCCTACCATAATCTCTTCGTTTGTTCTCCGCTATTAGTGACGTTGGAGTGACTCTTTGTTGCATGTTGAGGGATAGTTATGTGATCCAATTATGTTAGTATTGTTGAGGGAACTTGCACTAGCGAAAGTATGAACCCTAGGCCTTGTTTCAACGCATTGCAATACCGTTTACGCTCACTTTTATCATTTGTTACCTTGCTGTTTTTATAATTTGAGATTACAAAAACCTTTATCTACTATCCATATACCACTTGTATCACCATCTCTTCGTCGAACTAGTGCACCTATACAATTTACCATTGTATTGGGTGTGTTGGGGACACAAGAGACTCTTTGTTATTTGGTTGCAGGGTTGCTTGAGAGAGACCATCTTCATCCTATGCCTCCTACGGATTGATAAACCTTAGGTCATCCACTTGAGGGAAATTTGCTACTGTCCTACAAACCTCTGCACTTGGAGTCCCAACAACGTCTATAAGAAGAAGGTTGTGTAGTAGACATCAAGCTCTTTTCTGGCGCCATTGCCGGGGAGGTTAGCGCTTGAAGGTATATCTTTAGATCTTGCAATCGAGTCTATTAGTTTCTTGTTTTATCACTAGTTTAGTTTAAAAAAGAAAATTACAAAAAATGGAATTGAGTTTGTCTCGTACGCTTCACCTTTTTAATATCTTTCGTGAGTATGATGGAAAGGATAATTGTGCTCAAGTGCTAGAAGAAGAAATCTATAAAATGATTGGCACTAAATCTTTGAATGATGAGCATGATTGCAATTTTGTTAGTATGAATTCCTTGAATATCCATGATGCTAATGATATGCAAAGTCACAAGCTTGGGGAAGCTATGTTTGATGAAGATGATATTTTTTGTCCCCACAAGTTTTGATGAGCAAATTTATTATGATGAAAGCATGCCTCCTATTTATGATAATTATGTTGATGAAAGTGGATTTGGAGAGGTCACGACTTTCTTTTGTGATGAATCCACTATTCCGAAAGGGGTTCCAATCGATTATGAGAACAAAGTTGCTATCTATGATGATTATTGTGATGACTTGTATGCTATAAATAATAATGATATCCATGAAACTTTTCATCATGATTTTAGTTTTCAATTGGATTATGCCTCCCATGATATTTATTTTGTTGAGTTTGCTCCCACTATTATTCATGATAATTATTTTAGTTTTGAAGTTATGCTTGTTTTGCCTTCCTATGCTAGTTGATTATTGTTCACATAAGTTGTTTGCTCACAAAATCCCTATGCATAGGAAGTAGGTTAGACTTAAATGTGCTAGTCATATTCTTCATGATGCTCTCTTTATGTTTCAATTCTTATCCTTTATGTGAGCATCATTGAAATCATCATGCCTAGCTAGAGGCGTTAAACGATAGCGCTTGTTGGGAGGAAACCCAACTTTATTTTTGTTCCTTGCTTTTTGTTCCTGTTTAGTAATAAATAATTCATCTATCCTATGTTTAGATGTGGTTTTATGCTTTTAATTAGTGTTTGTGCCAAGTAGAACCTTTGGGAAGACTTGGGGAAAGTCCTGTTGATCATGCTGTAAAAAACAGAAACTTTAGCGCTCACGAGAATTGCTGCCATTTTTATTTGGATAGTGCTATTTAGTTAATTATTTTTGAAGCTGATTAATAGATCAATTACTCATCTCCAGCAACTTATTTGAGAATTTTACGAGTTCCATAAGTATACGTTTTATCCAGATTACTACAGACTGTTCTGTTTTTGACAGATTCTGTTTTTCATGTGTTGTTTACTTATTTTGATGAATCTATGGCTAGTAAAAGAGTTTATAAACCATAGAGAAGTTGGAATACAGTAGGTTTAACACCAATATAAATAAATAATGAGTTAATTACAGTACCTTGAAGTAGTGTTTTGTTTTCTTTCGCTAACGGAGCTTACGAGTTTTCTGTTAAGTTTTGTGTTGTGAAGTTTTCAAGTTTTGGGTAAGGATTCGATGGACTATGGAACAAGGAGTGGCAAGAGCCTAATCTTGGGGATTCCCAAGGCACCCCAAGGTAATATTAAAGGATATCCAAGAGCCAAATCTTGGGGATGCCCCGGAAGGCATCCCCTCTTTCGTCTTCGTTCATCGGTAACTTTACTTGAAGCTATATTTTTATTCACCACATGATATGTGTTTTGCTTGGAGTGTAAATTTATTTTGTTAGGATTTGCTTGCTGTTATTTATAAAAAAAAAATTCATCTTTTATTTCAATAAAAGTGGCATTGATAGCCTTTACTATGCCTATGTTACAAGTATACATGTTGCTGTTTGTAAACAGAAAGTTTACCTCTGTTGCAATAATTCCCTAGAAAAGTCAGAATTTGATAAAATGTTGAAACCTTTTTCATATTAAGCTATGATAAATTTACTACAGTGGGAATTTTCTTTCATAATTTTTGGAGCTAGGGAAGTATGGATGTTGCAGCATTCTTTACAGACTATCCTGTTTAGGCAGATTGCTGTTATGTTTGCATTGTTTGCATATGTTTGCTTCTTTAATGATTCTATTTGAGGATAGGACTATTAAATATGAAGAGGCGTTTAGTATGCAATGTTGAATAATAATTTTAGTGATTTTCTACAGTAGAGTATGATAAGGTTTTTGCAATGGTTTATACTAACTTATCTCACGAGTCCTTGTTGAGTTTTGTGTTGATGAAGCGTTTGAGATTTAGGGAGACCGTGCTATGAGAGGAATTAAGGAGACACAAAAGCTCAAGCTTGGGGATGCCCAAGGCACCCCAAGATAATATTTCAAGAAGTCTCAAGCATCTAAGCTTGGGGATGCCCCGGTTGGCATCCCACCTTTCTTCTTCAACAACTAGCGGTTAGTTTCGGTTGATCCTAAGTTTTTGCTTCTTCACATGATGTTTTCCATTCTTAGAATGTCATTTTCTTTTGCTTTGCTTGCTGTTTGAATAAAATACCAAGATCTGAAATTATTAAATGTTAGAGAGTCTTCACATAGTTGCATAATTATTCGACTACTCATTGATCTTCACTTATATCTTTCAGAGTAGTTTGTCATTTGCTCTAGTGCTTCACTTATATCTTTTAGAGCATGGTGGTAGTTTTATTTTGAAGAAATAGATGAACTCTCATGCTTAAGTTGTATTATTTTGAGAGTCTTAAGCAGCATGGTAATGTGCTTAATCCTAATATACTAGGTATTCAAGATTAATAAAACTTTCTTATGAGTGTATTGAATACTGAGAGAAGTTTGATGCTTGATGATTGTTTTGAGATATGGAGGTAATAATATCAAAGTCGTGCTAATTGAGTAGTTGTGAATTTGAGAAGTGCTTGTGTTGAAGTTTGCAAGCCTCGTAGCATGCACGTATGGTAAACGTTATGTAACAAATTTGAAACATGAGGTGTTATTTGATTGCCCCCCTTATGAGTGGCGGTCGGGGACGAGCGATGGTCTTTTCCTACCAATCTATCCCCCTAGGAGCATGCGCATAGTGCCGAGGTTTTTGATGACTTGTAGATTTTTGCAATAAGTATGTGAGTTCTTTATGACTAATGTTGAGTCCATGTATTATACGCACTCTCACCCTTCCATCCTTGCTAGCCTCTTTGGTACCGTGCATTGCCCTTTCTCACATTGAGAGTTGGCGCAAACTTCGCCGGTGCATCCAAACCCCGTGATATGATACGCTCTGTCACACATAAACCTCCTTATATCTTCCTCAAAATAGCCACCATACCTACCTATTATGGCATTTCCATAGCCATTCCGAGATATATTGCCATGCAACTTTCCACCATTCCGTTTATTATGAGGCGCATCATCATTGTCATATTGCTTAGCATGATCATGTAGTTGACATAGTATTTGTGGCAAAGCCACCATTCATAATTATTTCATACATGTCACTCTTGGTCCATTGCATATCCTGGTACACCGCCGGAGGCATTCATATAGAGTCATACTTTGGTCTAGTATCGAGTTGTAATAATTGAGTTGTAAATAAATAGAAGTGTGATGATCATCATTTTCTAGAGCATTGTCCCAAGTGAGGAATAAAAAAGGAGAAAGGCCATAAAAAAGAGAAGGCCCAAAAAAAGGGAGAAAGGCCATAAAAAAAGAGAAGGCCCAAAAAAATGAAAATGAGAGAAAAAGAGAGAAGGGACAATGCTACTATCCTTTGCCACACTTGTGCTTCAAAGTAGCACCATAATATTCATGATAGAGAGTCTCTTGTTTTGTCACTTTCATATACTAGTGGGAATTTTTCATTATAGAACTTGGCTTGTATATTCCAACAATGGGCCTCCTCAAGTGCCCTAGGTCTTCGTGAGCAAGCAAGTTGGATGCACACCCACTTAGTTTCTTTTGTTGAGCTTTCATAAATTTATAGCTCTAGTGCATCCGTTGCATGGCAATCCCTACTCCTTGCATTGACATCAATTGAGGGGTATCTCCCTAGCCCATTGATTAGCCGCGTCGATGTGAGACTTTCTCCTTTTTGTCTTCTCCATATAACCCCCTCATTATATTCTATTCCACCCATAGTTCTATGTCCATGGCTCGCGCTCATGTATTGCGTGAAAGTTTATAGGTTTGAGATTACTAAAGTATGAAACAATTGCTTGGCTTGTCATCGGGGTTGTGCATGATGAGAGCATTCTTGTGTGACGAAAATGGAGCATGACTAAACTATATGATTTTGTAGGGATGAACTTTCTTTGGCCATGTTATTTTGAGGAGACATAATTGCTTAGTTTGTATGCTCGAAGTATTATCATTTTTATGTCAATATGAACTTTTGTCTTGAATCTTTCAGATCTGAATATTCATGCCACAATTAAGAAGAATTACATTGAAATTATGCCAAGTAGCATTCCACATCCAAAATTCTATTTTTATCATTTACCTACTCGAGGACGAGCAGGAATTAAGCTTGGGGATGCTGATACGTCTCCAACGTATCTATAATTTTTGATTGCTCCATGCTATATTATCTACTGTTTTGGATGTTTATGGGCTTTATTATACACTTTTATATCATTTTTGGGACTAACCTATTAACCCAGAGCCCAGTGCCAGTTTCTATTTTTACCTTGTTTTAGAGTATCGTAGAAAAGGAAAATCAAACGGAATCCAATTGACCTGAATCTTCATGGAACTTATTTTTGGAAGGAAAGCAACCTGATGGACTTGGAGTGCACATCAGGAAAGAAACGAGGGAGCCACGAGGTAGGGGGCACGCCCTCCACCCTCGTGGGCCCCTCGTGCCCCCCTGACATACTTCTTCCGCCTATATATCTCCATATACCCTAAAAACATCCGGGAGCACAATAGATCGGGAGTTCCGCCGCCAGAAGCCTCCGTAGCCACCGAAAGCCAATCTAGGCCCGTTCCGGCACCCTTCGGGAGGGGGAATCCCTCTCTGGTGACCATCTTCATCATCCCGGTGCTCTCCATGACGAGGAGGGAGTAGTTCTCCCTCGGGGCTGAGGGTATGTACCAGTAGCTATGTGTTTGATCTCTCTCTCTCTCTCATGTTCTTGAGGTGATACGATCTTGATGTATCACGAGCTTTGCTATTATATTTGGATCCTATGATGTTTCTTCCCCCCTCTACTCTCTTGTAATGGATTGAGTTTTCCCCTTGAAGTCATCTTATCGGATTGAGTCTTTAAAGATTTGAGAACACTTTATGTATGTCTTGCCGTGCATATCTGTGGTGACAATGGGATATCACGTGATTCACTTGATGTATGTTTTGGTGACCAACTTGCGGGTTCCGCCCATGAACCTATGCATAGGGGTTGGCACACGTTTTCGTCGTGATTCTCCGGTAGAAACTTTGGGGCACTCTTTGAGGTTCTATGTGTTGGTTGAATAGATGAATCTGAGATCGTGTGACGCATATCGTATAATCATACCCACGGATACTTGAGGTGACATTGGAGTATCTAGGTGACATTAGGGTTTTGGTTGATTTGTGTCTTAAGGTGTTATTCTAGTACGAACTCTAGGGCTGTTTGTGACACTTATAGGAATAGCCCAGCGGATTGATTGGAAAGAATAACTTTGAGGTGGTTTCGTACCCTACCATAATCTCTTCGTTTGTTCTCTGCTATTAGTGACTTTGGAGTGACTCTTTGTTGCATGTTGAGGGATAGTTATGTGATCCAATTATGTTAGTATTGTTGAGGGAACTTGCACTAGCGAAAGTATGAACCCTAGGCCTTGTTTCAATGCATTGCAACACCGTTTACGCTCACTTTTATCATTTCTTACCTTGCTGTTTTTATAATTTCAGATTACAAAAACCTTTATCTACTATCCATATACCACTTGTATCACCATCTCTTCGCCGAACTAGTGCACCTATACAATTCACCATTGTATTGGGTGTGTTGGGGACACAAGAGACTCTTTGTTATTTGGTTGCAGGGTTGCTTGAGAGAGACCATCTTCATCCTACGCCTCCTACGGATTAATAAACCTTAGGTCATCCACTTGAGGGAAATTTGCTACTGTCCTACAAACCTCTGCACTTGGAGGCCCAACAACGTCTACAAGAAGAAGATTGTGTAGTAGACATCAAGCTCTTTTCTGGCGCCGTTGACGGGGAGGTTAGCGCTTGAAGGTATATCTTTAGATCTTGCAATCGAGTCTTTTAGTTTCTTGTTTTATCACTAGTTTAGTTTAAAAAAGAAAATTACAAAAAATGGAATTGAGTTTGTCTCATACGCTTCACCTTTTTAATATCTTTCGTGAGTATGATGGAAAGAATAATTGTGCTCAAGTGCTAGAAGAAGAAATCTATAAAATGATTAGCACTAAATCTTTGAATGATGAGCATGATTGCAATGTTGTTAGTATGAATTCCTTGAATATCCATGATGCTAATGATATGCAAAGCCACAAGCTTGGGGAAGCTATGTTTGATGAAGATGATATTTTTTGTCCCCCAAGTTTTGATGAGCAAATTTATTATGATGAAAGCATGCCTCCTATTTATGATAATTATATTGATGAAAGTGGATTTGGAGAGGTCATGACTTTCTTTTGTGATGAATCCACTATTCCGGAAGAGGTTCCAATTGATTATGAGAACAAAGTTGCTATCTATGATGATTATTGTGATGACTTGTATGCTATAAATAATAATGATATCCATGAAACTTGTCATCATGATTTTAGTTTTCAATTGGATTATGCCTCCCATGATAATTATTTTGTTGAGTTTGCTCCCACTATTATTCATGAGAAGAATTTTGCTTGTATTGAGAGTAATAAAAATTCTATGCTTGTAGATCATGAAAAGAATGCTTTAGGTGCTGGTTATATTGTTGAATTCATTCATGATGCTACTGAAAATTATTATGAGGGAGGAACATATGCTTGTAGTAATTGCAACAATATCAAGTTTCCTCTCTATGTGCTTAAAGTTTTGAAGTTGTGCTTGTTTTGCCTTCCTATGCTAGTTGATTATTGTTCCCATAAGTTGTTTGCTAACAAAATCCCTATGCATAAAAAGTGGGTTAGACTTAAATGTGCTAGTCATATTCTTCATGATGCTCTCTTTATGTTTCAATTCTTATCCTTTACGTGAGCATCATTGAAATCATCATGCCTAGCTAGAGGTGTTAAACGATAGCGCTTGTTGGGAGGCAACCCAACTTTATTTTTGTTCCTTGCTTTTGTTCCTGTTTAGTAATAAATAATTCATCAAGCCTCTGTTTATATGTGGTTTTAAGCTTTTAATTAGTGTTTGTGCCAAGTAGAACCTTTGGGAAGACTTGGGGAAAGTCTTGTTGATCATGCTGTAAAAAACAAAAACTTTAGTGCTCACCAGAATTGCTGCCATTTTTATTTGGAGAGTGATATTTAGTTAATCATTTTTGAAGATGATTAATAGATCAATTCCTCAGCTCCATAAATTTATTTGAGAATTTTATGAGTTCCAGAAGTATACGTTCGATCCAGATTACTACAGACTGTTCTGTTTTTGACAGATTCTGTTTTTCATGTGTTGTTTACTTATTTTGATGAATCTATGGTTAGTAAAAGAGTTTATAAACCATAGAGAAGTTGGAATACAGTAGGTTTAACACCAATATATATAAAGAATGAGTTTATTACAGTACCTTGAAGTAGTGTTTTGTTTTCTCGCTAACGGAGCTTACAAGTTTTCTGTTAAGTTTTGTGTTGTGAAGTTTTCAAGTTTTGGGTAAGGATTCGATGGACTATGGAACAAGGAGTGGCAAGAGCCTAATCTTGGGGATGCCCAAGGCACCCCAAGGTAATATTCAAGGATAGCCAAGAGCCAAAGCTTGGGGATGCCCCGGAAGGCATCCCCTCTTTCGTCTTCGTTCATCAGTAACTTTACTTGGAGCTATATTTTTATTCACCACATGATATGTGTTTTGCTTGGAGCATCAATTTATTTTGTTAGAATTTGCTTGCTGTTATTTATAACAATGGTTTGCATCTTTTATTTCAATAAAAGTGGTATTGATAGCCTTTACTATGCCTATGTTACAAGTATACATGTTGCTGTTTGAAAACAGAAAGTTTACCGCTGTTGCAATAATTCCCTAGAAAAGTCAGAATGTGATAAAATGTTGAAACCTTCTGCATGTTAAGCTATGATAAATTTACTACAGTGGGAATTTTCTTTCATAATTTTTGGAGTTAGGTAAGTATGGATGTTGCAGCATTCTTTACAGATTATCCTGTTTAGGCAGATTGTTGTTATGTTTGCATTGTTTGCATATGTTTGCTTCTTTAATGATTCTATTTGAGGATAGGGCTATTAAATATGCAGAGGCATTTAGTATGCAATGTTAAATAATAATTTTAGTGATTTGCTATAGTAGAGTATGATAAGGTTTTTGCAATGGTTTATACTAACTTATCTCACGAGTCCTTGTTGAGTTTTGTGTGGATGAAGCATTTGAGATTTAGGGAGACCGTGCTATGAGAGGAATTAAGGAGACACAAAAGCTCGAGCTTGGGGATGCCCAAGGCACCCCAAGATAATATTTCAAGAAGTCTCAAGCATCTAAGCTTGGGGATGCCCCGGTTGGCATCCCACCTTTCTTCTTCAACAACTATCGGTTAGTTTCGGTTGATCCTAAGTTTTTGCTTCTTCACATGATGTTTGCCATTCTTAGAATGTCATTTTATTTTACTTTGCTTGATGTTTGAATAAAATACCAAGATCTGAAATTATTAAATGTTAGAGAGTCTTCACATAGTTGCATAATTATTCGACTACTCATTTATCTTCACTTATATCTTTCGGAGTAGTTTGTCATTTGCTCTAGTGCTTCACTTATATATTTTAGAGCATGGTGGTAGTTTTATTTTGAAGAAATAGATGAACTGCATAACCGGCACCTGCCCCGGTGGCCGAGCGCCCATGTAGCCACCACCGCGACCCAGAGTGCTCGGTGCCACTCCATCACCCGCCGGCGGTGAGCGAGTCCTGGATTAGGGGGTCCTCGGACAGCCGAACTATATCCTTTGGCCGGACTGTTGGGCTATGAAGATACAAGATTGAAGACTTCGTCCCGTGTCCGGGTGGGACTCTCCTTTGCATGGAAGGCAACCTTGGTAATTCGGATATGTTGATCTCCTCCCTTGTAACCGACTATGTGTAACCCTAGCCCCCTCCGGTGTCTATATAAACTGGAGGGTTTAGTCCGTAGGACAAGAACAATCATAATCATAGGCTAGCTTCTAGGGTTTAGCCTCTACGATCTCGTGGTAGGTCAACTCTTGTAATACTCATATCATTAAGATCAATCAAGCAGGAAGTAGGGTATTACCTCCATCGAGAGGGCCCAAACCTGGGTAAATATTGTGTCCCCTACCTCCTGTTACCATCCGCCTTACACGCATAGTTCGGGACCGCCTACCCGAGATCCGCTGGTTTTGACACCGACATTGGTGCTTTCATTGAGAGTTCCACTGTGTTGTCAACATAAGGCTTGATGGCTCCTTCGATCATCGGCAATGATGCGATCCATGGTGAGGTTTTTCTCTCCGGACAGATCTTCGTATTCGGCGGCTTCGTACTGTGGGCCAACTCGCTTGGCCATCTAGAGCAGATCGAGAGCTATGCCCCTGGCCATCAGGTCAGGTTTGGAAGCTTGAACTATACTACCGACATCCGCGGAGACTTGATCTTCGACGGATTCGAGCCCATGTCAGGTGCGCCGCATAGTCACAACGAGCATGACTTAGCTCTACCGCCGGACGGTGCACAGGAGATCACACCTGTGGCTACTCCGGTCCTCAATCCGGAGAAGATCGTGCCGTCCGAGGATGGGTGGATGGACCCCGCCATGGAGGCCGCACACTCAGCAGCGATAGAGCCGAATACTTACTTCACCTCCTATGAGACCTGTGTTGCCGAACCCTTGGATTCGTCCCCGGCCATAGGCTCCGAACCGCCTGCGTTCGTGCCTATCAAATCTGATTGGGCACCGATCATGGATTTTACCTCCGCGGATATCTTTCAGCACTCGCCCTTGGGCGACGTGCTAAATTCATTGAGGTATCTCTCCTTGTCAGGAGACCCTTGGCCAAACTATGTCCGGCTTGAGTGGGAAGCGGACGATGAAGAAATTCATTCCCCACCCACCACCCACTTAATAGCCACTGTCGACAACTTAACTGACATGCTTGATTTCGGCTACGAAGACATCGACGGTATGGACAACGATGCAGGAAAAGAACCACCGCCCACAGGGCGCTGGACAGCCACCTCATCATATGATATATACATGCTGGACACCCCCAAACAAAGCGATGGCAATAAGGCAACGGAGGATAATTAGAAGCAATCTAAGCACCAGCGTCATCAGCGCCGCTCTAAGCCCCGCCATAGCAAAAGCAGCGATACCGGCACAAGAGACAATAACGTTGCGGACAGTGCCGAAGACGAAGACAATCCCTTCCAGCCAGGCTTCGAGCGGGAGGATGGGCAAGCTAGACCTAAGGAATAGGCGGTAGAAGGAGAATCAGAGGATGACAATTACATGCCCCTCTCCGATGACGAGGTGAGCCTCGGCGACGAAGAATTTATCGCGCCTGAGGATCCTGTCGAGCAGGAGCGCTTCAAGCGTCGGCTTATAGCCACAGCAAAAAGCCTAAAGAAAAAAGCAACATCAGCTTCAAGCTGATCAAGATCTGCTAGCGGATAGATGGACCGAGGTGCTGGCAGCCGAGGAATACGAACTCGAGCGCCCAACCAAAAGTTACCCAAAGCGCAGGTTGCTACCCCAACTCGAGGAGGAAGCATTAAAGCCTACACTACCAGCGTATGATGTGGCTGACCGGCCACCTCGTGGCCGAGACAAAGCGGCATATCAGCCCGAAGTCCAGCCCGCACCATGTCACCAGTCAAACAAAAATACCAAGGCCCAGGGTAACACGTAGGACCTGTGAGAAGTATTGGAAAACAAATCAGGACATAAAATTGGTCTATGGATCACGGGGGCGCCCAATGCGTGAAGACAACCGTCACACCGGATATACTAAAAGTAAATCCGGTCGGGCCAAACACAGCAGACAAGACTCGTATGAACTGTGTCGTGATATAGCCCGGCACAAAGGCGCCGCACATCCCCTATGCTTCACTGATGAAGTAATGGATCATGAATTCCGAGAAGGGTTTAAACCCGTGAACATTGAATCATATGACGGCACTACAGACCCCGCGGTATGGATAGAGCATTTCTTCCTCCACATTCACATGGCCTGCGGGGATGATCTACATGCCATCAAGTATCTCCCGCTAAAACTCAAGGGGTCGGCTCGACATTGGCTGAATGGCTTGCCGGCAAACTCCATCGGAAGCTGGGAGAACCTGGTAGACGCATTCCTGGACAACTTCCAGGGCATTTATGTGCGGCCACCGGATGCTGACGATTTAAGTCACATAACACAGCAGCCCGGAGAGTCAGCCAGGAAATTCTGGACTCGGTTCCTAATTAAAAAGAACCAAATTGTCGACTGTCCGGATGCCGAAGCCCTAGCGGCCTTTAAACACAACATCCGTGACGAGTGGCTCACCTGACATCTCGGCCAAGAGAAGCCAAAATCCATGGCAGCCCTCACGACACTTATGACCCGCTTTTGCGCGGGCGAAGATAGTTGGTTGGCCCGTAACAACAACACAGCAAGCAACCATGGCACATCAGAAGCTAGAGATAGCAACGGCAAACCCTGACGCAACAAACACAAGCGCCACAAAAATGGTGGAAAAGCCGAAGATACGGCAGTCAATGCCGGATTTAGGGGCTCCAAGTCCAGTCAGCGGAATGGGCCACTCAAAAATGACAATTCGGGTCCGTCTAGTCTGGACCGCATACTCAACCGCCCATGCCAAATTCATGGCACCCCAGGAACACCAGCCAATCATACCAACAGAGAATGCTGGGTCTTCAAACAAGCCGGTAGGTCAAGTGCCAAAAACAAAGATAAGGGGTCTCAAAGCAACGATGGCGACGAGGAGCGCAAATCACCGAGTATAGGTGGGCAAAAGAAATCCCCCCCCCGCAAATCCAAACGGTGAACGTGGTAAACGGCACTCACACTCCCAACCCGGACCAGACGCACACCCTTAGGGATGTCGACTTAACGGAACAAGTCATCCCACAATATAAACTAGGGACGATCACCTTCAACCGCACGGATCGTCCGGTTAACACCAATCAGGGCAATCCAGCCGCACTGGTCCTCGACCCAATAATTGACGGGTTCCACCTCACACGAGTCCTTATGGACGGAGGGAGCAGTCTAAACCTACTTTACCAGGACACAGTGTGCAAGATGGGCATCGATCATTCGGTGATTAAGCCCACTAAAACCACCTTCAGAGGTATTATACTAGGTATGGAGGCCAGCTGTACAGCCTCCATATCCCTTGAGGTAGTCTTCGGATCACCAGACAATTACTGCGCCGAAGAGTTAATCTTCGACATCGTCCCCTTTCGCAGTGATTATCAGGCGCTGCTCGGGCGAACCGTGTTCGCTCGATTCAACACGGTACCACATTATGCCTACCGTAAGCTCAAGATGCCCGGTCCGCGTAGCGCCATCACGGTTAATGGCAAGGCCGAACTTCCCCTCGGCACCAAGGAGTATACCGCTACTTTAACAGCAGAAGCTACAAGTGGCACCTTCCAACCGAACCTCGAGTCGATGACCCGATTCCTGGACACCACCAAAGGACTTCGAACTACTTCGCGGCAAGATAGCCCGGCTTGTCCAGAGCTCAATTAAACACTCCGGCAAAATCCAGGACATGCCACATACCGCGGCTCAACCGCTCGGCGGCACACAAGCATTTCTTATATTTTGTTTGCAGGTTCAACTTTGCACAGACCAAGACTGGCGATATGGAAGCAGTTCGAACATGCAAGGGAATCCTTAGTTATTCCCCGCGATGACCATCCGACTATACTCTGGATCCACACATAGCTTCTTCCCCCCTGGTCTCAGAAGGTTCCACAGTCATATTTCTTTTTTTATCACATTACCCGCATTCACACGCATCGACGTACTATTCAAATACAACATGTGGATTTATATAACGCTTATTTGATGTTATTTCTTATTCTTTTGTCAAGTGGCATCCGTACACTGCGATATGCTTTAAATATGCCAGGGGCTTCGTTTTACCCATAATACGGCAATGAAGTTCGAACACCTTCATGGAAGTTCGGCACCCAGAACTTATAGCATTATATGCATCAGCTCCGAATCATGTCTTGGGTCAAATGTTGGTTTGCCCGGCTCCCATGTTTTGCTGCCTTACGTTCCGCTATATCGTCTAAGGTGGCACAGGGAGAACTACTGCGATTGTGTCCTGGTTCTTCCAGACGAGCACCGCAGTAGAGAAAGCCAAAAACTGACTGTCATGATACGGCGAAAGCTGGTCAGCTATTCGAGAGGTTGTAAAATCTTTAAGGATTTCTCCCGCATAATGCCATAACCAATGTAGCGTGTGATGGATCGGCTTTTCTTCCGATCAGGTGCTTATATAGCCCCTCGTGCGGTCTTCTGAACACCAGGGGCTGCGCCTACCTTACTTTTATAAAGCTCGTATGGCTAAGTGAGAGTGATAAAGCCCTATAGTCCGATTGCCTGGTTCGTTGTGCTGAACACCTCCTTCGAAGGACCCAAAACTAGGATAAAGAGTGATTAGGTTTATCCCGAACACCCTCGTATTTCCTACGTGGGGGCAGAAGCAGACGACTGGCCAACTCTCAAGATTAATATATAAAACGACCGCGCATGAGGATAAACTTTTATATAACAGGCAATAAATAATAGAAATGACCTTGTTCAACATTACAAAGGACAACATGATTGTATTCATGGAAATATAATGTCCTTGGTACATTGCTCCGCCGCTAGGCATGATCCTTTCAGGACACTTTCATAATATAATTCGGGCTTGCGGTGCTCCTTCCCCTCTGGCGGTCCCTCGGTCATCAGCTTTTCAGCATCCATCTTCCCCTAGTGCACCTTTGCGCGGGCGAAGGCCATTCGCGCACCCTCTATACAGACCGACTGCTTGATGACGTCAAGTCGAGGGTAGGCACTCACAAGCCGCTTCACGAGCCTGAAGTAGCTGCCTAGAATCGGCTCGGCAGGCCATAGCCGGATAATCAAATCCTTCATGGCTAGTTGATGTCTACTACACAACCTTCTTCTTGTAGACGTTGTTGGGCCTCCAAGTACAGAGGTTTGTAGGATAGTAGCAAATTTCCCTCAAGTGGATGACCTAAGGTTTATCAATCCGTAGGAGGCGTAGGATGAAGATGGTCTCTCTCAAGCAACCCTGCAACCAAATAACAAAGAGTCTCTTGTGTCCCCAACACACCCAATACAATGGTAAATTGTATAGGTGCACTAGTTCGGCGAAGAGATGGTGATACAAGTGGTATATGGATAGTAGATAAAGGTATTTGTAATCTGAAATTATAAAAACAGCAAGGTAACTAATGATAAAAGTGAGCGTAAACGGTATTGCAATGATAGTAAACAAGGCCTAGGGTTCATACTTTCGCTAGTGTAAGTTCCCTCAACAATACTAACATAATTGGATCACATAACTATCCCTCAACATGCAACAAAGAGTCACTCCAAAGTCACTAATAGCAGAGAACAAACGAAGAGATTATGGTAGGGTAAGAAACCACCTCAAAGTTATTCTTTCCAATCAATCTGCTGGGCTATTCCTATAAGTGTCACAAACAGCCCTAGAGTTCGTACTAGAATAACACCTTAAGATACAAATCAACCAAAACCCTAATGTCACCTAGATACTCCAACGTCATCTAAAGTATCCGTGGGTATGATTATACGATATGCATCACACAATCTCAGATTCATCTATTCAACCAACACAAAGGACCTCAAAGAGTGCCCCAAAGTTCTACCAAAGAATCACGACGAAAACGTGTGCCAACCCCATATGAATAGGTTCCCAATGTCACTAAACCCGCAAGTTGATCACCAAAATATGCATCAAGTGAATCACGTGGTATCCCATTGTCACCACAGATACGCACGGCAAGACATACATCAAGTGTTCTCAAGTCTTTAAAGACTCAATCCGATAAGATAACTCCAAAGGGGAAACTCAATTCGTTACAAGAGAGTAGAGGGGGAGGAGAAACATAAGATCCAACTATAATAGCAAAGCTCACGATACATCAAGATCATGCCAAATCAAGAACACGAGAGAGAGAGAGAGAGAGAGAGAGAGAGAGATCAAACACATAGCTACTGGTACATACCCTCAGCCTTGAGGGAGAACTACTCCCTCCTCGTCATGGAGAGCACCGGGATGATGAAGATGGCCATAGGAGAAGGATTGCCCCTTCCGGCAGGGTGCCGGAACGGGTCTAGATTGGTTTTTGGTGGCTACGGAGGCTTCTGGCGGCGGAACTCCCGATCTAATCTCCGTTCTCGAAGTTTTAGGTTAAGTAGGTATATATGGGTGCAGGAGGTACGTCAGGGGAGCCACGAGGGCCCCACGAGGCAGGGGGCACGCCCTAGGGGGGCGCCCCCCACCCTCGTGAGCACCTCGTTCCTTCCTTGACGTGGGGTCCAAGTCCATCGGGTGGCTTTCGTTCCAGAAATAACTTCTCTAGTTGATTTTGTTCCGTTTCGACTCCGTCTGATATTCCTTTTCTTTGAAACACTGAAATAGGTATAAAACAACAAATCTGGGCTGGGCCTCCGGTTAATAGGTTAGTCCCAAAAATAATATAAAAGTGGATAATAAAGCCCAATATTGCCCAAAACAGTAGATAATATAGCATGGAGCAATAAAAAATTATAGATACGTTGGAGACGTATCAAGCATCCCCAAGCTTAATTCATGCTCGTCCTCGAGTAGGTAAATGATAAAAAAGATAATTTTTGATGTGGAATGCTAGTTGGCATAATTTCAATGTAATTCTTCTTAATTGTGGTATGAATATTCAGATCCATAAGATTCAAGACAAAAGTTCATATTGACATAGAAAATAATAATACTTCAAGCATACTAACTAAGCAACCATGCCTTCTCAAAATAACATGGCCAAAGAAAGCTATCCCTACAAAATCATATAGTCTGGCTATGCTCCATCTTCACCACACAAAATATTTAAATCATGCACAACCCCGATGACAAGCCAAGCAATTGTTTCATACTTTTAATGTTCTCAAACTTTTTCAATCTTCACGCAATACATGAGCGTGAGCCATGGACATAGCACTATAGGTGGAATAGAATGGTGGTTGTGGAGAAGACAAAAAGGAGAAGATAGTCTCACATCAACTAGGCGTATCAACGGGCTATGGAGATGCCATTAATAGATATCAATGTGAGTGAGTAGGGATTGCCATGCAACGGATGCACTAGAGCTATAAGTGTATGAAAGCTCAACAAAAGAATCTAGTGGGTGTGCATCCAACTTGCTTGCTCACGAAGACCTAGGGCATTTGGAGGAAGCCCATCATTTGAAATATATAAGTGAAGCACTAGAGCAAACAACAAACTACTCCAAAAGATATAAGTGAAGATCAATGAATAGTCGAATAATTATGCAACTATGTGAAGACTCTCTAACATTTAATAATTTCAGATATTGGTATTCTATTCAAACAGCAAACAAAGCAAAATAAAATGACATCTAAGAATAGCAAACATCATGTGAAGAAGCAAAAACTTAGGATCAACCGATACTAACCGATAGTTGTTGAAGAAGAAAGGTGGGATGCCAACCGGGGCATCCCCAAGCTTAGACGCTTGAGACTTCTTGAAATATTATCTTGGGGTCCCTTGGGCATCCCCAAGCTTAGACGCTTGAGAATTCTTGAAATATTATCTTGGGGTGCCTTGGGCATCCTCAAGCTTGTGCTTTTGTGTCTCCTTAATTCCTCTCATATCACGGTCTCCCTAAATCTCAAAAGCTCCATCCACACAAAACTCAACAAGGACTCGTGAGATAAGTTAGTATAAACCATTGCCAAAACCTTATCATACTCTACTGTAGCAAATCACTAAAATTATTATTCAACATTGCATACTAAATGCCTCTGCATATTTAATATTCCTATCCTCAAATAGAATCATTAAAGAAGCAAACATATGCAAACAATGCAAACATAACAGCAATCTTCCTAAACAGGATAGTCTGCAAAGAATGCAGAAACATCCATACTTCCCTAGCTCCAAAAATTATTAAAGAAAATTCCCACTGTAGTAAATTTATCAGAGCTTAATATGCAAAAGGTTTCAATATTTTATCAAATTCTGACTTTTCTAGGGAATTATTGCAACAGCGGTAAACTTTCTGTTTTCAAACAGCAACATGTGGACTTCTAAAATAGGCATAGTAAAGGCTATCAATGCCACTTTTATTGAAATAAAAGATGCAAAACATTGTTCTAAATAACAGCAAGCAAATCTTAACAAAATAAATTGACGCTCCAAGCAAAACACATATCATGTGGTGAATAAAAATATAGCTCCAAGTAAAGTTACCGATGAACGAAGACGAAAGAGGGGATGCCTTCCGGGGCATCCCCAAGCTTAGGCTCTTGGCTATCCTTGAATATTACCTTGGATTGACTCGGGAATCCCCAAGCTTAGGCTCTTGCCACTCCTTGTTCCATATTCCATCGAATCCTTACCCAAAACTTGAAAACTTCACAACACAAAACTTAACAGAAAACTCGTAAGCTCCGTTAGTATAAGAAAACAAAAGACCACTTCAAGGTACTGTAATGAACTCATTCTTTATTTATATTGGTGTTATAACTACTGTATTCCAACTTCTCTATGGTTTATAAACTATTTTACTAGCCATAGATTCATCAAAATAAGTAAACAACACATGAAAAAACAGAATCTGTCAAAAACAGAACAGTCTGGAGTAATATGGATTAAACGCATACTTATGGAACTCATAAAATTATAAAATAAATTGCTGGACCTGAGTAATTTATCTATTAATCATCTGCAAAAAGAATTAACTAAATATCACTCTCAGAATAAAAATGGCAGCAATTCTTGTGAGCGCTAAAGTTTCTGTTTTTGACAGCATGATCAACAAGCCTTTCCCCAAGTCTTCCCAAAGGTTCTACTTGGCACAAACACTAATTAAAAGCATAAAACCACATCTAAACAGAGTCTAGATGAATTATTTATTACTAAACAGTAAAAAAAGCAAGGAACAAAAATAAAGTTGGGTTGCCTCCCAACAAGCGCTATCGTTTAACGCCCCTAGCTAGGCATGATGATTTCAACGATGCTCACATAAAAGGTAAGAATTGAAACATAAAGAGAGCATCATGAAGAATATTGCTAATACATTTAAGTCTAACCCACTTCCTATGCATAGGGATTTTGTGAGCAAACAACTTGTGGGAACAATAATCAACTAGCATAGGAGGGCAAAACAAGCATAACTTCAAAGCTTTAAGCACATAGAGAGGAAACTTGATATTATTGCAATTCCTACAAGCATATGTTCCTCCCTCATAATAATTTTCAGTAGCATCATGAATGAATTCAACAATATAACTATCACATTAAGCATTCTTTTCACGATCTATAAGCATAGAAAATTTACTACTCTCCACATAAGCAAAGTCATGAACAATAGTGGGAGCAAACTCAACAAAATAACTATCATGCGATTGAAAATTAAGATCAAGATGACAAGGTTCATTGTTATCATTATTCTTTAAAGCATACGTGTCATCACAATAATCATCATAGATAGGAGGCATGCTTTCATCATAATAAATTTGCTCATCAAAACTTGGGGGACAAAAAATATCATCTTTATCAAACATAGCTTCCCCAAGTGGATGACCTAAGGTTTATCAATCCGTAGGAGGCGTAGGATGAAGATGGTCTCTCTCAAGCAACCCTGCAACCAAATAATAAAGAGTCTCTTGTGTCCCCAACACACCCAATACAATGGTAAATTGTATAGGTGCACTAGTTCGGCGAAGAGATGGTGATACAAGTGGTATATGGATAGTAGATAAAGGTATTTGTAATCTGAAATTATAAAAACAGCAATGTAACTAATGATAAAAGTGAGCGTAAACGGTATTGTAATGATAGTAAACAAGGCCTAGGGTTCATACTTTCGCTAGTGTAAGTTCCCTCAACAATACTAACATAATTGGATCACATAACTATCCCTCAACATGCAACAAAGAGTCACCCCAAAGTCACTAATAGCGGAGAACGAACGAAGAGATTATGGTAGGGTACGAAACCACCTCAAAGTTATTCTTTCCAATCAATCCGTTGAGCTATTCCTATAGGTGTCACAAACAGCCCTAGAGTTCGTACTAGAATAACACCTTAAGATACAAATCAACCAAAACCCTAATGTCACCTAGATACTCCAATGTCACCTCAAGTATCCGTGGGTATGATTATACGATATGCATCACACAATCTCATATTCATCTATTCAACCAACACAAAGGACCTCAAAGAGTGCCCCAAAGTTCTACCGGAGAATCACGACGAAAACGTGTGCCAACCCCTATGCATAGGTTCCCAATGTCACGAAACCCGCAAGTTGATCACCAAAACATACATCAAGTGAATCATGTGGCATCCCATTGTCACCACAGATACGCACGGCAAGACATACATCAAGTGTTCTCAAGTCTTTAAAGACTCAATCCGATAAGATAACTCCAAAGGGGAAACTCAATTCATTACAAGAGAGTAGAGGGGGAGGAGAAACATAAGATCCAACTATAATAGCAAAGCTCGCGATACATCAAGATCGTGCCAAATCAAAAACACGAGAGAGAGAGAGAGAGAGAGAGAGAGATCAAACACATAGCTACTGGTACATACCCTCAGCCCCGAGGAAGAACTACTCCCTCCTCGTCATGGAGAGCACCAGGATGATGAAGATGGCCACCGGAGAAAGATTGCCCCTTCCGGCAGGGTGTCGGAACGGGTCTAGATTGATTTTCGGTGGCTACGGAGGCTTCTGGCGGCGGAACTCCCGATCTAATCTCCGTTCTCGAAGTTTTAGGTTATGTAGGTATATATGGGTGCAGGAGGTACGTCAGGGGAGCCACGAGGGCCCCACGAGGCAGGTGGGCGCGCCCTAGGGGGGCGCCCCCCACCCTCGTGAGCACCTCGTTCCTTCCTTGACGTAGGGTCCAAGTCCATCGGGTGGCTTTCGTTCTAGAAATAACTTCTCTAGTTGATTTCGTTCCGTTTCGACTCCCTCTGATATTCCTTTTCTTCAAAACACTGAAATAGGCATAAAACAACAAATCTGGGCTGGGCCTCCGGTTAATAGGTTAGTCCCAAAAATAATATAAAAGTGGATAATAAAGCCCAATATTGCCCAAAACAGTAGATAATATAGCATGGAGCAATCAAAAATTATAGATACGTTGGAGAAGTATCACTAGTTCGGCCGCCCTATGCAGTTCGATCAGCTATTTCAGTTGGTCGGCAAAATGCACCGGATAATTCGGTGCCAGATACTACAACCAGAAGAGCTTATCCGTAGTGTTCCCTTCTTCGGCTCGGTAGAATTGGGCGGCATCAGATATGCTGCGGGGCAGTTCCACAAATACCCCTAGAGAAATCCGAACTCAAAATTAGAAACATGATTTTATCCTCAAATACTTGCTTTACATGGAAAAAAGCCTTACCCGCCGCGATCGTCCTCGCCTCTTGGATCTCATGCAGGGCACCTTGGGTTCCCCCCTGGGCATCGCGCGCGGCCTGATGAGCCCTGGCGAGTTCGGATTCTTTCTCCGTTAAACTCTACTCCAAGGTCTTGCATTTCTTCAGGGACTCTTGAAGCTCCTGCTCAGCTTCAATAACCCTGGCCTCGTGCTTCTCATGAAGAGCCTGCTCTGCGGCTGCCTTTTCCTCGGCCTCGGCAACAACCTTCCTCAGAGCCTCGACTTCGGTCATCACCCCTAGAACAAATAATGAAACATATTTTATCATACTGAGAATTTGTTCGCACTGAACGCCAACAAGGCTTGCGCATACCTTGTTTATCTTCCAACTGCCTTTTCAACTGGCCAAGTTCTTCTTCGGCCCGCTTCAGACTTTGATTCAGTCCGGAGACCTCCGTAGCATGAGGGGCAGCCGCCGCTGCAGACGCCTGCTTATAAAAGAAGAGAGATAGATGTCATCAAGTGAGTCTTCCCGCGAACATAAAATTGATCCTCTGCCCGGTCCTTTCTTGCACCGAACAGTGTATCAGGGGCTACTATCCATATTATGACACTCTTCGAAACCTCATAAAACATACCTCAAAGCCTCTTATAAGGATGATAGATGCTTCATTCAGTCCACTCTCAGCAGACTGAATCTCCTTAATCACCGCACCCATCAGGGCACGGTGTTCATCGACGATGGAGGCGCTCTTTAGCGCCGCCAACAAAACATCCGGCACCTCTGGCTGGACAGAGATTGCTGGTGGAACAGGCACGCCCCCTCCAGCTGAGGGAGGCCGCCTGCTTGATTCTGGAGCCGTATTGGTCTCCGGAATTGCGTCCGGCTGGGAGCCGAATTCAAGATGGCTCCTGCCGTCGACTCCCATGGGAATCTTCTCCCTCATGTCTCCAGCCCCCGAAGTTTGACCTCCAGGCGCCGCTTTCACGATCTCTTCCCCCCTCCTTGGTCGGGGTCCTTCTGGGACGAAGCCTTGGTGTTATGCACATATTTGGGGGAAGGGGCCTTCGGGGGCGTCCCGCTCTCTATAGCATCCGAGCTCAGTGAATCCTCTGATGAGGATCGTTCGGTGCGGGACCTCGCCGGACTACAAAAAATATAGCTCAGGTTAAAATATTATGCCATGATGAGTCTAGACGCATAAACGTGTTCGGATTTTATACTCACGAGTTCACCAGGGGCTGGGCCCTGGGATCCCACGCCGGGCTGCTATCGGCGGCGGCAGTGGACTCTTCCGGAAGAGGAGTTTTTCCCCTTTTAGGCGACTCGGCCTCCAAGTGCATGGAGGCTGCCCTCTTCTTTCTTCCCCCCGCTGGGGATTTGTCTTCATCCTCCTCCTTGTCCTCTTCGGAGGCAGAATGGACGTTGGAGCCTTCGGATATTGTGCCCGAAGTGCCGCGGCAACGAAGGCCGCCCCGGGTCTTTTTAGCCTCCTTTTCGGTCTTCTGCTTCGGCGCCTTGTACGGCGCCGGGGCCAGCATCCTCGTCAGAAGTGGGCCGGCCAGTTCTTCGGGCAACAGGGACGGACAATGGATCCGCCCCGCCTTCTTCTTCCAGCCCTAGGGGAGTTGAGGAAACCACATTAAGCATTTTCCCTTGGGTTATGCGGGTAAAACGCATAAAAACTTATCGAGCTTGCAGGACGGGACAGTTGATACCCGCGGTCCTCGGCTGAGTCCGGCCATGATTTTCCGGACTTGAAAAGCACCTTCCAGATGTCTTCGTGCGAGGAGCCAAAGAGTTTTCGCAGGGTCTGGTGCTTGGCCGGATCGAATTCCCATAGATTGCAAGTCCGGTGCTGACAAGGCAAGATCCGACGAACTAACATCACCTGGACTACATTGACAAGTTCGATGTTCTTGTCTTCCATATCTTTAACGCGCGTCTGGAGCATAGACAGTTCGTCGGACGAAGACCAGTTCAGGCCCTTCTTGGGCCAGGACATAAGCCGCAGAGGGGCTCCGGATCGGAACTCTGGAGCAGCGGCCCATTCCGTGCCGCGTGGCTCAGTAATGTAAAACCGCTGTTGTTGCCACTCTTTGACAGAATCATTAAAAGTACCTGTTGGCCATGTGACGTTGGGCATCTTGCTCACCATGGCGCCCCCGCACTCTGCGTGCTCGCCGCTCACCACCTTGGGCTTCACATTAAAGATCTTCAGCCATAAGCCGAAATGTGGTGAGATGCAGAGAAAAGCCTCGCACACGATGATGAATGTCGAGATGTTGTGGAAGGAATTGGGGGATAGATCATGAAAATCGATCTCGTAACAATACATGATGCCGCGAATGAACGGGTGGAGGAGAAACCCTAGCCCGCGGACAAAATGAGGGAGGAATACAACCCTCTCTTGGGGTTCCGGAGTAGGAACGATCTGTCCCACCGTCGGGAGACGGTGGCCGATTTTTTGGCCAGATACCCGGCCTCCCGAAGCTTTTTGATATGCTTCTCCTGGACGGTAGAGGCCATCCACTTGCCTCCTGCTCCGGATCCGGACATTTTCGAAAGGCCTTTGTGGGCGGAGAAGACGAACGCTCGGGCGCTGGAGCTCGGGCGAAGGGGAATGGATCGGGAAGAAGAAAGCGTGGGTGCGAAAGGGAGTCCTTATCCCCTTATAAAGGTAGCAGGGATTCTGCGCCTCCCCACTTGCCTGGTAAACTCGCTTATTCCCCAAGCGCCATGATTGATGGCGCGGTTGGGTTACCCACACCCATATTGATGAGAATCCCGTGATAAGGGGACACGATCTCTGCTTCGACAAGACGCGCCAAGAAAACCGCCTCGCAATATGTGCAGTAGCTGGTTGGGGAAAACGGTTCGTAATGACCGGGCCATGGCAGGATGTAACGTTATAAAAAGTTGTCAGCAGATTAAATTTGTGAAATAATATACTCTCTATGGTGGTATGTGGAATTTTGTTTGCAGAGCCGGACATGATCCTTGTGTTCAAAATCTTCTATGGAGTATTCGGAGAAGGAACCCGCCTTGCAATGCCGAAGACAATCTGCGCGCCGGACTCATCGTCATTGAAGCTTGGTTCAGGGGCTATTGAGGGAGTCCTGGATTAGGGGGTCCTCGGACAGCTGGACTGTTGGGTTATGAAGATACAAGATTGAAGACTTCGTTCCGTGTCCGGGTGGAACTCTCCTTTGCGTGGAAGGCAAGCTTGGTAATTCGGATATGTAGATCTCGTCGCTTGTAACCGACTCTGTGTAACCCTAGCCCCCTCCGGTGTCTATATAAACCGGAGGGTTTAGTCCGTAGGACAAGAACAATCATAATCATAGGCTAACTTCTAGGGTTTAGCCTCTATGATCTCATGGTAGATCAACTCTTGTAATACTCATATCATTAAGATCAATCAAGCAGGAAGTAGGGTATTACCTCCATCGAGAGGGCCCGAACCTGGGTAAACATTGTGTCCTCTGCCTTCTGTTACCATCCGCCTTAAACGCACAGTTCGGGACCCTCTACCCGAGATCCGCCGGTTTTGACACCGACAGGCGGCCTTTGGCCATGCGTCACCAGGGCACCACGCTCGGCACCCGCAGCCGGCGGCGGTGCAGCCCCGCCACGACATGCTGCAGCCGGAGCGATGGGTTTTTTGGCGGGCGGCGCCGCAGCCCCGCGGCCAGCCATGGCCCCGAGAGGTTGGATTCGCCTCGCCCATCCAGAACCGCACACCGGGAAGCCTGGTGTTCCGCACCTAGGAACCCTAGCAGCAGGTGCCGGCGCACGAGCAGGGGAAAGAACAATTGTTGACGTGCATGGGGTTCCGCTACGAGGAGGGATAGGGTCCGATTCAGCCTGGGTCACATACCCAGCTGACCCTGGCCCATTCACTCGCGGCCCCGACTCCCACCGAGCCGGCCCAGCGCAACCCAACAAGAGATTCAAACGATGTCACATGTCGATCATTTCAGACCTTGATATTCCACATACCATGTTGTTTGTTATCATAAGACCTTGATATCTCATACGGGGTCTGCTATAGATGCTCTTAAGAGATGCGAGTGGGAAGAGGGGTATACGATGGATCACGGCAAACGGCTCGGTGGCTTTTACATTTCTGTTTTACCCTCCCTACTTTCTCCGTCCAAAATAAGTGTCTTGAGCTTAATACAAATTCGTACTGGAGCTAGTATAAAATTAAGACACTTGTTTTGGAATGAAGGGAGTATGAGAGAGAGACCACCTATCGCAATTGAGCTGTGAAATCAATAAAGGACGAGTAGATCCTAACAAAAACATTTTTTTCGAGGATACGCCAATGGCGTACCTTAGCTTTATAGAAAAGAGAAATATATATACAAGAGATTACAATTGTGCTAGTTAGGAATCACAAGCCGGCCCTAACCGAGCCTCCACCCCACTCCCACACTCTACTCGACTACTCGGATACTAGTTGTCCTCCAAACGCTCATGCCATGGCCCATGTCCTCAAATCACCGAAGATCGAGTCCACCGTATCGCCCTAACAAAAACATAAGAGACGGTCGTGGCGGCAACGCAGCAGAGAGGCGCCTGCGCGCGTCGCAGCAAAGGTGCCGCCGCTGTGCAGCAGCGACGACAGGAGAGGGCAGCGTGGGCGGTGTCGTCCCGTCCCGTCCCGCAAGCCATTCCTCGCATGTTACCCTCACGCCGTCAATCGTCGTCACTCATCAACTGGCCACAAAAGGAGAGCCGGCGGAGGCGAGCACGCGCACCGTGACTCGGCCGGAATAGAAAACTCCACTCCCGATCCCACCCCGCGGATTCCCCGAGCCTCACTCCGCTCCGCCTCCCTTGCCCAATTCCGCCGCTGTCTGCTCTCCAAGCCCGAATGGCGGCGGAGGCCCGGGCCGAGGGCTCCGGGCCGCCCGCGCCCCCTCCGCTGCCCGTCCCCGAGAAGCGCCCGGCCCCGGCGGACGGCCGGGAGGAGGAGCGGCCCGGGACGAAGCGGCGCCGCGCGAGCGTCGCGGCGCTCGACGGCGTGCCCTGCGCCGCGGCCAAGGGTGGGGATGGCGAGGCGGACGGGAACCGTGACGGCGGCTCGTCCTTCTCCTTCCAGCACGCGCGCGGCGGTTTCGTGGCGCTGGAGACGACGCCCAAGTTCGGGTCGTTCAACCCGCCGGTGGCCGCCGAGCAGGAGGCCCTCGACCCGGAAGATTCCCCGGTTGCGAAGGAGGAGGAGGATACGGCCACGGCCTCGGACACCGGAGCTGAGGACGGCAAAGACGGGAGCTCACAGTCAGTGGCGGCGGTGGGCGATCAGGGCCGTCGCCATCCGGGAAGGCAAACTGAATCGGAACGATGACTCCCTGGATTTGATTCCGTTTCTTGTCCGCGACCCAGCTTAGATTTCAAGGGCGTCAATGTCGTTCTCTTCCTTCCTAGTAGATCATGTGATAGTTTCAGTTGAAGGGAATGTATGTCAAAGCTTTGTTTTCTTATGGAATGGAAGATTGGAATTGGAAGTCAACGTTGATTCCCTTCAAATATACTGTAGAACCAAACCTGGTGTTTTCCCTTTCATACAGAATGCACCCACTCTTTTCTTGCCAAGTGATCTGGAAACAATTGTGATTCCTTACTGCGCATGCTAGTGATAGATACCTACTGAAATACTCCCTCCCTCCCTCCCTCCCATAATGGGCCGGAGGGAGTAGTTAGTTCCAGGATTTGCTCGATTTAATTACCGTTTCCCTTTACAAAATCAAATTTTCTTATCAACAAACTTGATGGTGTAGCTGCTCTTCTCATGTCAACATGTATTGAACAAATCCACACCTGTGTGCCACAGCCGCAAAACTGAGACCAAATACAGAACCTCACTCGGTCAGTCCACGACTGGTGCTGCCTCTGACAGTGAATCTTCTTTGCTAAACCTGGCATTCGACGACATTGGTTCCCTGTACCACTCATTCTCGTCGCGAGTGAGAAAGCGAGCCTCTGCACCAAAGACATGGAGGACTCAAAATTAGCGCAATACAGGTTCCAAATTGTTTGTTTAACACAACTTTTGTCTGTTCGGATATCAGCAATCCAGTTTTGTCTATGTGTTCGGCAATTCGGCTAAGCGTTTCGACCGTGTATAGATGAGGAACATGAATTTTGTGAAATGCAACAGGCAACATACCTGACACAAAAACATCCTTGTAGTCGTCATCGTCATACACAAACGCAGGTGGATCTGGGGAACCAATTCCAACTATAGTGCTTCCACTGCATGAAACATTCACAATGTTGTCCCTTTCAAATAGTTTGCCTACTAAATGCATTTCCAAATTCCAAATGCAG
>NC_041384.1:575252921-575261777 GCF_002162155.2 Triticum dicoccoides | reverse complement strand
CCTGATTGTTATAATCAAACTTGTAGCATGGAATCTCACACCTTGAATACGTTATTTTTGCTACTGAAATTTGACAGAATGACTAATGAAAGCACTTAGGTCGATTGCAATGCTAACTACACAGCAAAATTTTAATATTTGGAGCTCTCAAAAAGACTCATCTAATCGACCCAAGATCAGGGCAAAGTATAATTTTCTGAGGGAAGTCAAATATAAATTAAGGCAAGACGCAGAGAATAATACGATGGTGATTAAAGCTAGAATAAGGCTACTTTGGAAAAAACAGATTTAGTTCAGCAAGAGAATGTGCCCTCCTTACCTTCCTGACATAAAAACAGCGCTGTAATCTCCCCGGTTGGATGCAATAAATCGTTTCTTCAACTTCTTTAGTGAACGCAACACCTCAAAAGCTGGAGGCTCTGATAAAAGAAAATGAGGAACATGAAGCAGTTTTACTAAATGTTCTCCAGCAACATACTGAAAAGACAAAGAATTGAAGATACATCTAGTGATAGCATATAACAAGTTATTGTAATCACACTCCATACCTAGATCATTTACACAGACATCTTGTGATATTCCGTTTTGCGTAATCTCCTTGAGCAAAGCCAGAGGATCAGCTTTACTAGTCTGGTCTAACCGGAGTCGCTGCAGTATACAAAGCTTGTTAAGAAAAGCATGTGCTTTAAGTTAAGAAAATTTAAATATATATTACCTTGTAAACTTCAGCGGTTGCGCATGCTTCAGGTGGCTTTATTAGAACCATTGGCAGATTCTCTGGCAACAGGTTCGGAATATCTTGGACAATCTGCATACATTTAACTTGAAAGTTGTAGATTATGATCAGCCACATCAGCAGTAAGGTAAACATAGATCATGGACATACATTTCCATGTCAGTTTCTAGTTTATACTCCCTCCGTCCGAAAATACTTGTCATCAAAATAGATAAAAAGGGATGTATTTAGAACTAAAATACGTCTAGATACATCCCCTTTTGTTCATTTTGATGACAAGTATTTCCAGACGGAGGGAGTAGTAATGAATAAATAAATTTTGGAATCTGAAAGGAACCCTCTATGAAAGTGGGTATTTGCTCGAACACAGTTGAATAAGGCAACTCCTGTAAATAAAAATCAATAATGTAGTATGGCCCAATTGCGATGTACTCCCTCCGTAAATTAATATAAGAGCGTTTAGAACACTAAAATAGTGACCTAAATGCTCTTATATTAGTTTACAGAGGGAGTATCAGCTAAACCAATTATCTAATCAACTGTCAATAGGTTGAAAAAGGGTTCAGGTAAGATACTTCACTCTTTCTGGTCCAGGATATTATAGATGCACTTATAAGAAATTGAATGATGGATCTGCTCCAATCATATTAATGTGGCCTGGCCTTTCTTCCAGATTTTCTTTCTAACATAAGAGTCCACATATAGGAAACTGAAAAAGATACGGAAGTTCTTTTGGGGAGACCCAGAATGTGCTATCAGGATTGTAACAAAGAGTTTCATGCCAGTATTACAGAAAATCATCACTCAGTTCTCAGCAACTTGAGGAAAGGTTTTGGTGGATTCCATCCTGGGGGAACTAAGCTTTGGGTGTTGGCAGGTGTCAAGGCACTCCGGCGTCTACCACTCCATGCCCTGTCTCCCTACGCCGTACCCTAGCTTAGCTAGCTCCCTGTATAGTCTTTTTCTTTTTGCTGTCTAGTTGTTTTTGTTTCCTTAGCTAGGCTGCTTTGTATCGGTTTCAGTTTTTCGTTCGCCTTCTACTTTGCATCATCTTGATGCCTTCTTCTGATATACAATGACACATATTTTGGTTTCTGTTCGAGAGAAGAAAAAAAAAACACGCACATGCCTTAATGGAGTAGGGACTATTCACTGGGAAGTAGTGCTTCACATACCTCTCCTCTACCAGTACAATATGCTGCTCCTCGTGAAAAGAAGAAGGGGATATCTGATCCAATCTCACCAGACCATTCTTGAAGATCTTTTTCTGAAGCAATGCCACCACTAAACTGGTTAGCAGCCCATAGTGCAGTTGCAGCATTACTGCTTCCTCCACCAAGACCAGCACCAGTTGGGACCTTCTTATCAAGATGTATCTACACTTCAACAAGGACAAGAGTAAAAGATAAAATCTATAGCAAACATACCAAGTAAAATAAAATAACCTTCACTCCCTTTAATGTCAAAACAATGTATAGTTTACATACCCAAAAGTGCTTATCGGTGCCAGTTTTCTTGCGGTAAAGGTCAAGTGCCCTGATGATCTGCGAATTCATGAAATAAAAAAGTAAGGTAAGGTAATAAAGATGCTTCAAGTGTATTTGTAAGTCCATATAAGAAGTATCTATATCAAACATACCAGGTTACTATCATCAACTGGGACACCTGCAACATTGGTTGATAGCCGATCTTTGCTCTTACTTGGCGACAGTGAGAATTTGATAGTATCACCCAAACTAACCACCTGGTTCATATATATGATTATCAAAAGTGATACAAAGAACAGCTCTATAAAGCAGAACAAATCGTAACCATATCAATAAAAAGGAAGGACACACCACTATAACATAGGGCTAAGATCAGATCTGGCAACTTAATTTGGAGAAGGAATAATGTACATTGCAGAGCCAATTGTTTATTACTAGCTCTAATTACCCGATGCACAAGAACTTAGGGGGAAACTGACATATTAGTAAATAGAATTGTTATAGCTAGACCAGAAAAGATCATACAGCTGATAAGTTGGTACATCTGACAGATTATGCGAATAAAAGAAACATCTCTATAGATTTATTTTTAATCTTCCACCTGCTGGGTTTTCCCCCAAAAAATATTAATCTTCCATACTACAACTCCATGAAAAGATGAATGGTGCTAAAATTATAAAATCACCCTTTCCACATATGTTCATGCAGATATCACTAAATATCACTACAACAAGCACAAGAAATAACTCACATGAAACAGAGAAGCCAGGTCATGGAACCCGTCTGGTCTCTTCCCGGTTATCCTCAAGAAGACATTAATCTACAAGGTAGATGCTATACAGGTCTAGGTCAATGGGCAAAACAATAATAACCAAATTTAACCTTTCCCTTGCTTATCAGAAACATAACAACCGATACATACTTTGCAAGGTGAGAACAGGTTGAGCCGTGTAATCCCGACATCCTGGTCAATCTGGTCGGCTAGCTGGTTAAACTTGGCTTGTGCGTCATACGTAAGCTTAACAAAAGAACACAGCTATAAATTAGAATACAAAATATGGTGGAGAAACAACAGCTGCAGTAGATTTTCTTAAATTGCCAAAACTGCAGGGCAGATAGTCTATGGCGGGCAGATACCGTAGCAGTATGTTACATCAAGGGAAAAAATGATCACACAGAGCTTGAAGCAATTCGCTATGTTGTAGCCAATACAAATGCTGTTCTCAGAGTGAAATACTGAATCTGTTGATACCATATAACTATGATGATACACTTGGTGCTTACTCTACAACACGAAGAAACGAAAGTCCATGACTGTTGTCCAGAATTATTTTATTAATTTGCAGTAAAGCATCATGGGATGAGCGGAACCACACAGGAAATTGCGCCGGTGACTAACTAATTGGAGGGGGTCAGAAATCACAGATGACGCCCGGAGAGAGTGCAGAGCAATCAATTACCTCGATTTTCTTCCTCCCTTGCTCGGCCGACGCGGCGACTCTTACGCTTGGAGACCGTCGGCTCCTGGTGCTGGAGCTGGAGCTGACGCCGGCGGAAGCCGCCGCCGCGGGTCGGGCCTGGAACCGGAGGTGCTTGGACGGGGCCGGGCAGGAGCGGTGGGACTGGTACAGGCTCTGCGAGAGAAGATGGGCGGAGCAAGCCATGACTGCCGCCGGGCGCCGGCCGGAGTCGGAGCTGAGAAACGGGGAAGGGAGCGGGGGGAGGAAGAAGAGACTGGGAAGAAGATAACACGGTAGCTAGCCGGCCACTCTGGCGGGGCGACGGCTTTTGGGCAGCGGCCTCCGGTCAAGAGGTCCTCGACATGTGTTTGGAATTTTGATGAACGTGAGATAGATAAGTCTGGGCGGCCTGACTAAACAAAGTATGCTACAGTAGTAGCAGGACAAAATGGCATCTCCATGCCTCGCTCTTCTCGCTGGCACGTTTCTTTTGTGCGACAACGCAGGAAACACGACCGATCAAACTCTTCACAGATCCTTATGTGTGACAATACAAAGTTCAGCTGGAACTGAACTGGTACAGTCCGATATACTAGTTTACTTTACTGCAGAATATACGGAGTAGTTCACTCTGCTCAGTAGACAGTTTGGGTGAACGTTACAGGCACCCATCACAGATTCATCATATATATCTAAGCTCCACACCACGCCTCCAGCTTGGAGCAGGAGCTCAGGGGAGTGTCACGGATCATAGTGCCACTCAGAGTAGGTTATCTGCCCAGGGTCGTCGTTGTAAACCGCAGGCGCAGGCTCACCCCCGCCTCCTCCGTACTGGTAAGAACTGGGACCGGAGCTCGACGACCCGAACGGCCAGAGGAACGAGAAAGGGCTCCCTCCTTCGTCGGCGCCGTTCCTCATGACAGGCCCAGGGTCCGCTCCGGCACCGTCAACCCCACGGCTCACGGCTTCGCCGGCGTGGGCCGAAGGTTGTGGACGGGCTGCATTGTTGTCCGATCCTCGCTGCGGCGGCAGCGGGTGGCGGCAAACTGGGCAGGAGTTGTGCTGAACCAACCAGGGGATGATGCAGCTGGCATGGTACAGGTGCTTGCACGGCATCTCCCTCGCCTCCGAGCCAATTTCAAATCTTTCCGTGCAGACTGGGCAGACTGGATCATCGCTCAGATGCCTGCGGGTTATCCTCACCACCGGCATGGAGTCGATCGCGGACTGTGGAGCCGGCGCTGGTCCTTGACGGTTGTCGGTCTGCAGTAGCAGCTGCTCGAACAGAGCTTCCAGGCTGGGGCCGGCGACAAGGAAGCCACTGAAGTTTGGACGGTCAGCGCCGATTCTGCGGCCTCCCCTGACAAGCACGTTTACTCCGCTGTCGTCGCTCCCCTGAGCAGGCATGTTGCTGCCGAATATCAGCCTAGGGCCAATAGGGGATGGCCTTCCTTGTGTAGTACTTGCCCAAGCTGCATTAGGATCAAACACAGGATTGCTGCCCATTTCTGCCATCCGGCGACGCATGAGGGCAGACATAGCATCCATCATTCCAAATCGTCCATCTAGGCGATCATCGAAGCGTGGCCCAAACATACCGTAGTTGTTCAAAGCGCCTCGTGTCTCACTGATCTCTTGTATGAAGCCATCATTGCAGTTGGGACAGATTATATCTTGTCCACGAAGACGAATTGGCCGACGGCACGCATAACACCAATGTGTGGCTCTGTTTGACATCTTGAATCTGTGACAGATTAAGCTCCCAGCATTAGCAGGCAGTTTCTATATTTTGTAGTACCATACAAGCAACATTTGAAAACATACACTAGCACAAGTGATTACTAAGTGGAAAAAGGTAAGCAGGATAAACTGTACTTGATTAATATTACGCTTAACTCATCATTCATCAAATGGCAAGTTTGCTCATATAGATATACATATGTCATGAAGCAGAATCAATGTGTTTAGCTGCAAATATCACCTCTATATTTCCTAATTTGGGTTTCTATTGTTCATGCGTACAACAATAACTCCGTGTAAATTCATATCAGGAAGACAACAAAAGAATGGTGTCAGAAGGTACTGTGCTACTGCAATGATAATCTCTTACTCAACTTATCACAGATAGAATGCAATCCACTTTGGCTACACTATGATAAAAAGAGATAATTGTATCAGTCCAATTGCATGTGATTTGTACCATATGCAGAGCACATACTGAAATGCTTTTAAAAAATGTAATTTTAAAAAAATTGACTGCAATTGAAATGCTTGCTTGTCACTGCATTTCATTACGGTTAACATTTGGGGGCTATAGTACAGTTTGTTCTTCAGTAGACTGGAAGGAAATAACAGATAAGAACAACTCACGTTTCTCACTAGAACTTATCCCACTGAGGTTTGGAAGACTGCAGGCAGTGCTTATTGCTGCTTTTTTCTACGCTGAATTGAATTAGTATCTTAGATTTGTTTCAGGGATAAACCCTAACCCCCAGGGTACTACATGGAAAACTCACCACTTACGATTGGTTATGTATGCTATCCAAATTTCATATGGTTGCCTGTGAGCATGCTACAGAATGGTGTACTCTGAATAAACAAAGTATCACCTCAGTTTCGAATTATACGGCGTTTTGAATATTTCAATATGGACTACATACGGACAGAAATGAGCGAACAAACACACTAAAACGTGTCTATATACATCCGATTCAGAAAAAAGTTAGAACATCTTATAATACGAAACGGGGGGAGTAATTGCCAGTGATTTCTTAGTGAATCATCCACTTACATGATTACTGAGAATAAGGCTCTTGAACCAATTATCCTACTAGACCAAAGTTTAGCATTATTTGCCCATTACACTGCCTATGCTTTGCCTGTCAAAGCAACAACCAATTATCCACCGGATCCAGACGCACTATGATTCTGCTAAGACGTCAAGACGCGATACGAAACAGAGTGCACTTGCTAATAAGCTATCCAGCCTGTGTGAAAACCCCTATTTTGCTGCGTGGCTGCTGTGTTAAGTGGTGCAGGATGTGTATTTAGAACCGCTATGTCGGTGTGCTTTTGTTAGTAGTACTGCCAGATAAAAATACTGGAGGTTCAACAAGTTGTTCCCCTGAATCCAATTCCAATTTTAAAAGGGGAAAGAAAGATCTTCGTACCCAACCAACCCTAGGACCACGCAGTCGTCTCGTGCAAAAGAGAACAGTAAAGGCTACAGAACTCATAATCTCACACCTCGCGTCAGAAATCAGAACCAGTTGTTCAGGACCCATAATCTCACAACAGGCCTCAATTGGCCCCTGACAGGAAGGTAAACGAGAGACGAACAGCGCCATGAATCATCCAATGCATGAATCTAGCAAATCATGCATCCCCAATTCGGCAACAGTCCCCACACACCCCACACGCAGCCCCCAAATCTCGCGCGGCTGGGCACGGAAAGGGGCACCGGAATCGGCGCTCATGCAGAAACCTTAAGCGATTAGCACGAGGAGCGTCGATCGGGGTTGGTGGTACGGTACCTTTGATCCCGGCGGGGAGGAGGGATGGCGGAGGGGCGGGCGGTTGGGGCGCTGCTGGGAGTGGCGAGGAGTGTGTGCGTGATGTGTGACGGGGAGTGATCAGGCGCTGCGGTCATATAGACGCGGCGGGGTTTGCGGCGAAGCGTGGCACGCCGGTGGCACCGATCGAGTGAGCAGTGCGCCGTTCGCTGTACCGCGCGGGGCCCCATGGTTAGGTGGCGTGCGCGAGGGTTGGAGGTGGCGTGGCGCGCTCCAGCACCACTCGACCACCACGCTACGCGCGCTTCCGGGTCACCACCAGCAAGCATGGGCCGGAACGAGTATAAATAATAATTCTGGAGTATCAAACAATTCTCGAAAAAAAATTGTCATAAAAAGAACTAACGTGTGATTGGATGACTACAGGATGGTTGTGTTGTGTTTCCAGCCCATGAGGGGAAAAAGTGAGCTTGTGCGTGTATGTTTGTATTGTGTTTCTCACAAAAAACTTGTTGTAGGCTAGATTTTACGCCGGCATAAAAATAATAAATTTAATTCTTAACTTATTATTTTTGAAGTACCAAGCAAATGAATCCCTCGACAGGTCTCCTTTTGTGGATCTGAAAAAGGAGGCCCTGAGCGTTTCGAAGCTTATGAAGGATTTCAAAATCGTGAAGATTGATAGACAAGCTAATAGGGTTGTGCACGAGATTGGTAAGTTTAGTTTTGTTAGCAGGACCGATGGTGCTTTATGTAATAGCGTTTCGTCTTGCGTGGCTACTTTTGTAATGAACGATTGTAAGAATCTTGTTTTTGACTAATTAATATATGGGGGTTTTAAAAAAAAACTGGCCTTTCCTGTGCAAAAGTGTTCTTTTTGTTATGAAGAGTTGATAAGCACATAGTAGACATGAACACATATTTGCAAATGTTTATAGACAATTTTTGACACTTCAAACATTTCAACAAATTTAATGTTCATCGCAAGAGAAGTCGTTTTCACTTTCTTAATTTATTGACTTAGTTGTTATGATTTGTATTTTAAAGGGGGTCCGGGACTCAGTGGTTATGGTCAATTTTAAGTTTGGCAACCGTTAAGGTAACACCCAGTTAATCTTTAGTATAAATCAAGCAAGTTGAATAAGTAATGCAACGGAGAATGATAACTTGCATGAAAGTAAACAGTTGAGTGAAGATGATGTGAACATAGAGGGGCTTGAAGATGTTTTACCGAGGTTCGGATGGTTGCCGCTATCCTACTCCTTGTTGATGGAGGCTTTGAACCAAATGGTTCTAAGATTACAAGGACCTTGATTGCGACGCCCACCAAACATAATGTTTTACCATGGTCTATCGACCTTTCATTGTCAAGCCTCGCAAAGGGGTAGATCTCACAAATTAGGCGATTTCCTTGCCTTCACAAACTCTCAAGTCCTTCACAAGTAGAGGATGAATGCTCTTAAGTAACTGCCAACTATCAAGGAGGTGCACATCCTTCAAGAGTAACAACAAAGCAAAGTCATTGGGTATGACTGCTCCGCTCTAAAAGATCTTTAATCAAAGTTCTTCTCAAACCAATAGGATCTCTCTCTCTCTCTCTCTCTCACACACACACACAAAGGATGTGAGCAGTGTAAATAGAGATAAACACCAGGTTTGTG
>NC_041384.1:575144245-575252668 GCF_002162155.2 Triticum dicoccoides | reverse complement strand
GAGTTGAATGGCTTGCCACAACAATGGCGCATGCAGATTTATATATAGAGCTCGACAGAAATCTAACCATTACTTGAAAAAATAACTAGCTCAGAAGTTCCAAAGGGGAGGAAAAAGATTATTTGGAACTTCAAAATGCGTTCAAAATTTGAACGGCCAGAACAATTCTTGGGAAACGTAGGATAATACAGTACTCAAAAGTACCGGGATAAGAATAAGCAGTCCAGAAGACCAAAATGTGACTTTTGTGTGTAGAGAACTAACTCGGAAGTACCAGGTAAAACAAACTGTTCTGTATACCATAGTAGATGGAAAAGTTCTCAAACAAGGATCATCCATAAATATCAAGGTCACACTTTAGAAGTACCAGATGAAAAAGCTCAGAGGTACCGGGAATTGTATTGTGAACATATAGAGAAGCAACTAAAAGGAGTTCAGAATTGTCGTGTAAAAATTAAAACTTCAAACATGCCATTAGCACAAGAATCACGTATAAATAAACACATCATGTTAAAATAGACTTTTATTGATGAGCGGAGGTATAGTCTCGAATATATGCATATGTGCCTTCGTAAAATAAGAGTTTAAGCTTAAGATTTCAGAACCCTCCTAAACTAGATTGTTTCCCTTCTACTTAATGAATATCCAGAGATTTTATCTCGAGTGTATACTACGTTGCTATTAATAGAAATATCTGCTAGCATAGTTGGTTTAACTTGAATTAACTGTTTTATTTCTTGGTTTCCAAAATTTTAAAACTTTCAGAAAAATGTGCTTACAATTTTGAAACTAATGATTTTTATTTGTGTGTATTGAATGATATCGTTATAACTCGAAGACTAATTTATAAAATCCCAGATCTATTATTGGCTCAAATAAGCAAAGCATGATATGGTAGAGTCATTTTTAGTCAAATAACAACTAGCCATGTTATCTTCTGGTACAGTGTAGCTTCCATGCCGTAGCTTTGATCTTCAAGAAGAAAGGGATTGTGTTTGTTTCGCCAGTGACTATTATACTTCTTAATCGTTGTAAATTTTATTCATTCCTCTACAACTTCAATAATAATAATTATATTTACTTTAAAGTTGGCCAACTAAACAAGCCCTTTACTAAACCACTCCATGTTTTGTCAGATTTACATGTATGTGTCAATACGCTTTGACACCGATTCGGATGCAAGCTTTCACACCGATCTGGATGACTCTGAGTCTCAATCTATATACGTATTGGACGTGGGAGCAATTAGTTAGAGTAGCTCTATGCAGAGCATTGTAGAGATAGATATTTGCGAAGTACACACGGATCTAAATGTTACAGACCCGTTCACTGAAACCTCTCTCACAACCAAAACATGATCAAACCCCAGAACTCATTGGGTGTTAATCACATGGCGATGTGAACTAAATTATTGACTCTAGTGTAAGTAGGAGACTGTTGAAAATATGCCCTAGAGGCAATAATAAAATAATTATTATCATATTTCTTATTCAATAATCATGAATGGGAAATATGATAATAACCATTTTATTATTGCCTCTAGGTATTTCCAACAACATCATCATCTTGCAATGTTACGTACGGTTTTCTTGAGCCCCAAAGTTCTCACAAATGACAATTGTTTAGTTTCCCTACTCACTCATATTATTTGTGCTTCTTATCTCTTGGAATGCAGAAATGGTATATTTGAAAAAATAAAGTTTATCAACACTTAGAAGATAGTTTATTTTAGGTGGAAACAATTCTAGAACCATTTGATAGTTTAACTTGTTATTCTTGTTGGCATGAAGTAGCCATCATGATCTTTTAGAATGAGTACTCGCCTAGAATCATCCAATATTCTTGGTTGTTATTCTTTTTTGCACTTGCACCAAGTAGTCAACATATGCTCTATCTTTCCTTTTTTCTGTCCACATGCAAGCTGTATGCCATATGAACACCACGTTTCATGTGTCCTTTTTCCAATGCATTAATAAAAGTGACTAAGGATTTCTGTAAGATTTATCTCTGTGTTTGTGTTTGCCCTTTTCTTTTCTTGTGCTCAATATCATGTTTTATTAATATGCTTTTGTATGCAAAAATATATTCTGCATTCCCAAAGTTGGCATAAGTATCAACAAATGTTATGTTTAAAGATATTTTTCAATGTGCCTAACATAAGCTAGAATATAACAAAGTATCATGTTCAAATATTTTCCTAAATTGATGGTTGAAACACATGTGGTCCGTCAATAGGACAACTACTCATTAGTTGTATTGTTGATGTGTTTCTTGTGTGTGGAAGCGACGCGACTGGCATAGGTTGCTCGATTGGTCTAGCATGAGTACGAGTCAATTAGTCCCTTCTCATTCTCCATTTCGTCTATCAGCCCATCAGTGCATGCCTTTGCAACCTATAATAAATGCCGAATATCAATATGTCTACATTTCATTCTTATCACGTGCCATTTTGCTTGAAACAGGTGGGCCAACACTACCAGATTAGCAAGACAAGGTATATCATGACATTTTGATACTAAATTAGTTGCATTGGTGAGAAAAACGTTAAATTAATTATTCTCTACCTGTGGTGCCATTTAGGTACAAACCAAACTTTACTAATAATTTATTTTAGCAAGGCTCCCTTTAGGTTTAGAATAAAGCTAGCAAAACCTCAATATCTAGACACTAACATAAAACCATGATTTCAAACCCCACAGAGACGTGGTTGATTGAAGTAACTGGTATAATCACAGTATGAAAATTCGCCTCATGAAATTCATGGCATCCCAGTTAACCTGTGGCGAAGTGGCACTGCCTGGCCTTGCGACCTGTGAAGCTATGTTATGTCTTCATGATGGCCTTACCGAATTATTCTCTGAAATTCAAACATCTAATTATATACTGCAAAACAGTGAAGCAATATGCGTAAATTGCAGTTTTTGCGTGGGAATGCGTAAATTGCAGTTAGTAAGTCTTGTGAATTTTGTTGTGCTTACGTTGTCAAAGGCCGTGGGTGTACAATAGTCGATGGTGTGAAAACACTTCTTGATGTCGAATTCCAAAAATAAGCAAAAGGTTCCCCACTCTTCTTTGATCCATCTGAGGGCCGAGTGGCAGCCTCGACCCGAGCGGAAGTGCGATGTGTTTGGAAACTCGGGATTGTAAATGGATTCGGGTACCATTCTGATAGCCTCTTTCATGATCTTTTCTGTGGGTAGAACTACTATGAGGGATCTAAACTTCCCCTTTCTTTATTTCTTCGTTTAAAGAAGGGGGAGCGAAGCGGACCTGTTTTTTGCTCCCTCAATTGATAGATCAAGGCACCACCTGCCACCCCAACGAAAGGCTCTTTAAAGAAGCAGTCCCATCACTCTTAGGCCCGGCACCAACCAAGAGGAGGCGGGGCTCTCTCCAATCATTCTGAAGAGCCGAGATCTCGTAAAGGAAACATTAGCTAGCGCACTCCGATTTGTGTGACGATGTTTCTTCGTCCAGACATTTAAATGAATGATGGAGATGGTTGTCAACATAAATTCGCAGGAGTAAACGTTTAGACAGTACATGTGATAGGTATCCTAATTCTGTAACAGCAAAATCAATCTAGATAGTAAAATTATATCCAGAGAGCCAAGTATTCAAGGGAAAAAATAAGACATTTCCAAGTTGCATTTAACTGAAGATAACACAGTAAACAGATCATTATCCCATTACAGAACACAACTGAATTTTTAAACAGTGGTTAATTATTCCAGAGAAGACCAACCTAAGGGCACTTTGGAAAGCACAGATCATGCTGGGTCAACTTACTAGTAGCTCCATCCAATACAAACACAACAAGTACATTACAAACCGAACACTTCAGAACAGAAGTATAATCAGCAAGACCTTGATAGGGTGTCTCACTTCCACACTTCTGTTCCCAGCCACCATTTATTCAAGTAGGCTATATGAAAGGAAGCCATTTTCTATCTGATACTGTATTTGGGTACAAAGAACTTCATCCAATTATGCAGGAGAGTTCACGAAGCTGGCAACAGCATCCACCACTTCAGGAACACCAAGTTCTCCCGAAACGATGCCACCGCCATCGATCTCGCAAGTCTCCCAGGCCGCTGGTACCTCAGCACTGCCAGAATCAAAGCATGGTGCTGTCGGTTCTGCAGCAGTGCCGACGACAGAGCCGAAGCTGCACCGCTCCTGGAACGGCCGGCCGCCGATCTCAGCCCCATCGATCTTGCCTCGGACATCGAGCAGGAGGCCCGTCAGCCTCGCCACCTCGGCCTCCAGCGCCGCGTGGCCCTGCAGCCGCCTCAGGAGCTGCTGGTTGGCGGCGCGGAGCTTCTTGACCTCCTCCTCGAGGAAGGCTGCGTGGGCTTTCTTCTTCTGCCGGTACTTGCGCACGGCCTCACGGTTCCCCAGAGGCTTCCGGAGATTCCTCAGCTGGTCATGCTCCGCGTGATCTTCGCCGGAAGCTATGACTTGGGTGTGCGCGTGCAGGCACGTGTGGGAGTGCGCCGCGGCCGGCCATGATGGAACGTTGCAGGTGTGTGTGTGAGTACACGCTAGGAACTCATCATCGAAGCCGTGGGAGATCTCAGGATATGGAAACAGAAGGTGGCTGGGGATCGGAAGGTATAGTCCGTCGTCCATTTTGTCACAAAATGTGCCAACAAGCTAGATTCTCCTCCTATGATTAGTAACTGGGGAAGTCGGACAAAAGCGCCAAAAAACAGTTCAAAAACTCGAGAACTTGGTACCCTAGCTTGCTCCATAAAAGCTTATTACCGATTCAGAAGATCTTATTAGAGGCAAAATCAATTCAAAATAAATTCATGTAACCCCTAGATTACTACCACCTCTGTTTTCAAACTGCCAAAACGTCTTATATTTAGGAACAGGGTGTGTACTTATTAGTGATTGAATGGTCGAAAGATCATGTAGTAAGTACCAAATTTGCATGATGGCCAGGAGCATGAACATGTCAACTACTCTCACCACAATCGCAAAACCTCACAGGATTCCAGTTAGGACACCAACGTTCCTGCATGTGAATACATGGTAAACAACATCAGTATATTTGAATTTTGAATGAGGAGTCAGACTGAATCAACAAAAGTAGATTTTGAGCGCAAAATACCTATAGACTACCGAAGTGCATCAAAACGGTATGGACTTGATGTGTAGACCTGTCAACAACTGTTGCTCCTTGCAACTGCAAACCTCTTACTGTTGCCTCCCTTTCTTTCTTTTTGCCTACACCTTTTGCTCGTCACCTCTCCATCAATCTTGTGTTGGTGTTCTCCTGCCCCCTCTCCTTTTATTTTGGGTATCTCGAAGGAGGAGAGACCTAGAGGGAATGAAGCAAGCGGTGGACAACGATGTTATTGGATCGGAGCGGACAGGATAGAAAAGGTGGAGAATCCTAGTTCTTGCCAATGTTCTCCGTTTCCCCATTTCCATTATGCTTGCCACTATTCATGGACTACTATTTTCTCAACATGATTTTCTTATGCTACGATTCCTTTTACGTTCATTTCAACCAGTAGCATCTGGCACTGTGGGTTTCAGCAACTTGGCTGAATTTTTATCTCAGAATATAATCTCCAAAGCATGGAATTTGGATTGATTCTTTGAACCGTTGATTAGCTGGGAATTTTAGACATTTATATTCTCTTGCCATTGTGTTATCACGGGATAACATAGAGAGATAAAGAAAAATAAATACATAGCTTATAATATTCTAGAAGGAATAAGCAATTATTTGGAGGCATATCATAAATTCCTTTTCATAAGTAAAGTCGGACACAAATATATTTGGGGAGTCTAAGAAGAATAAAGGTTTTGAAGCTGAGAAAGAGATTATCAATTTGGGGAGTTTGTCTTTGGCTCAATATGAAATTTGAAAGCTGATAAAATAAATGTAACAACAAAGAAAGTTGCTAGTGACACACATCCCATATTTGTTGAGCCGTTAGATGATAGACTTAAGTTGAATGCTAAAATGAAAGAGGTGGAATATGAGAATGCTAAACAAACTATTAAATAAAATTGTTATGGATAAAAAAAGGACGCTGATAACGCCCACAGGTGTGGTGGGAGCGACATCCGCCCACACGCCTTATAACACACAGACCGCGCCACATCACCACATGCATGCATGTGAGAATTTTTTTGATTTCCAGTTTTTAAAATGTTTTATCTCTTAAATGAAAAATCCGATTGAAGATCCGTTTTCACCACTAAATCCATCATGACAAGATCTTGGAAACTAGATCGCATATCAATATATTTCGCTGACTTTTTTGAGGGGTTAAAAGTTATCATGTCTATTGCACATGAATTGCCATGGTGTTTACACTGAAGTTGCCATGATATGTTTCAAATATTTTCTTCTACATTTAAAAGTAAATTTTTACATATTATAAAACAGAGAATTAAGAAACTAGACTTGCCATGAACCATAAGCTAAAATTGTCATGATACATGCACTTAAAATTGCCATGGTTCATACAAAAAATAATTTTCATGGTCAAAGTACTAGAATTGTCATGGTCAAAATACTAAAATTGCCATGCTCTATAAACTAAAATTGCCACATGGCAACTTTAGTGTAAACACTATGGCAACTTTTGAGCAAAAAAAATTCGTTGAAACATATTAACATTGGATCTAGTTTTTAAGATCTCGTCGAGACGGATTTAATGGTGAAAATAAATTTTTAATTGGATTTTTTAATTAGGAGATAAAACATTTTTAAGACGAAAACGAAAAAGATTCCCGCTGATGTCATATGTTTTGACGTAGCAAAATGAATGGTAATGGAGGCGTTTGGGCCATGTTACTTCGTGCCACACGTGTGGGCGTTAACATTTGCGAAAAAGAACGGGAGATAATGAAGCTGGAAGGAATAAGTTATAGGTGGAGTTACAAAAACAGAATAAGATGCTCCAAAGAAGTTATGTGCCTCCTAAATAAGAAATGGAGGAATTAGGAAATGGTATGGAGTAGAAGCTTGGGGATACACGAGATAACTATCTGGAACCTATTGATAATAATGCCAATTAGACTGAAGTGGTTCTAATTCCTTTGGAGTTGTGATGACAAGGATTACTCGTATTACTGATTTTGATGGGCAAGAGGAGGATATGGGGAGGATGGCAATGATAGGGTACCTACAAGATGCCCCGGACTTAAAGATAGGGAGGATGTGAGAGTGGAAGACATGGCTAAGGAAAGAGCAGCTGCAAAAGACACTTATGTATGATAATGATTTTATCCCTAATCTTTTGGATATTAATAATACTTCATTGCTAACCATGTCTTCTTGCGTTGGTATTGATTTAGGATGCACTATGGATTTGATTGGGCATAATATCAAAATGATGAGAACTCTAGAGATTGATAGATTAGATATGATCTTTGGGCATGATAATAATACTGATAGTGATATGCTTGCTAGCTCTCCAGGTCATATTGCCACTGGAGGTGCTGTCTTAAATGAATTATGTTCTGATAGGGATAACTCTGATATTGACTTGGAAGAAAATATTTGGAAAAAATTAAAAAGTTTTTTTCTCTAAGAAAAATAGGGAGGTCTAATCTCCTGTAATTGCTAGGTTGAAGGAAGGTATAGGGAGGGGCGTTTTGGCTCTCGGGAGCATATGCTCCCGGATGAACAGTAAATTCAAAAAACATGTAAGAAATCAAAAAATTCTAAAAAATTAGATGTTTGTGTTAGTGTCGCAAGCATGCTTGACAAATTTCATGCGAAACGGAGCACTAGTGTGTCGTCGGTGAAAAAAACAAATTCGAGGTGACATTTGGTGTTCAATTTTTTTGCACATACCAAAATGCTTAACCTTTTTGCCTCAAAATTTGTAGATAGCGTTTGGATGTGAGTAAGAAGACATAATTTTTTGTTTTGATTTTTTTGACATTTCAAAAACTATTTTTGGGCCCGGGAGCACGTGCTCCCAGGAGCCGAATTGAATTTCCGAAACGTATACATGTTAATAGATCTGCTAAAAAAGCAAAAAGAACATTAAAAAGTGAGAACAAAAATGAAAGGCTTGTTTTGGAATGCTTGAGGGATCGGTGGAGAAATTAAAATAATATTTATTAGAGAGACTGTAGTGGATTTCTCTTTAGATTTCTTGGGGATTCGGGAAACCCTAAAAGATCACTTTACTAACAATGAATTGCACTCTTATTGTGGGGTGGAGGGCCTTTAAATGGCATTAGTGCTCCTCCTAGAGGGCAACATGGGAATTCTAATGAGTGTGAAAGAAGATTCTTTAGGAATTTTAGATACTAAACATGGAGAATACTTTCTGAGAATGTTGGTTTATGATAAGAAGGTTGATTTGACCATGAAATAAACTTAAATATTTTCTATGGAGCTGCTTAACCTAAGAGGAAAGTTGAATTTTCAGCTAAAGTATCCATGTTATATATACAAAATGCTTTGCCTTTCCTAGGGAATCTTAACATAATTAGAAAGAGCTCTAAAAAGAATAAACCCAATACTCATGGCCATTAGAGTTTTGCTTTTAATGCTTAAACATGTCGGGCCTAGAGAACTACCCTTGGGTGATAGAAATTATAGCTGGGCAAATAATTTGGAGGATCCTACATTTGAAAAACTTGACAAAAATTGTTGTGTCCTAATTGGGAAGAGAAATATCCTTTGGCTACAGTTACCCCATTAGAAAGGGAGATTGCTGATCATACTCCCCTAATTCTAGACACCAGTGAACACAATTACAGAATTCCTATATTTATATATGAAAATTCTTGGATTCTGAGAGAGGATTTTAATGAGGTGGTTTTCAAAGTCTGGAATGCTGGATATTCTCGATCTAGTATTGAAATATGGCAAAAGAAACTGAGAACACTTAGGAAAAAACTGAGAGGGTGGGATAAAAATGTTACTTCTTGATATAGAAAACTAAGGAAAAATATTCTAGGAAAATTAGATGCTATTGAGAAGCACCGAATATTTTATACTCACCATTGATGTTAGGCAGAAGCAAAAAGATCTTAGGGGGCAACTGAATAGATTGTTGAGACATGAAGAGTTAAAAGGGCTACAAAGATGTACAGAAAAAGAAATCATAGAGGGTGATTCTAATACTAGGTATTATCAAGCCAAGGCCAATGGGGGGGCATTATTACCTGTTTGGAGCAAGATGAGCAGGGAATTACTGGGAAAGATAATTTCATGAAATATAACTGTTTAGGAAACCTAACGAGTTTAGTATTTCTCTGAATATCTATGAAGCTAGTAAAATATCTGAAGTTGATGCTAATAAACTTATTGGAGAATTTTCTATGGGAGAGATCCATAAGGTTTTTTTCCAATGGAACATGATAAAAGTCGGGGTCCTGATGGCTTTCCAATAGAGTTCTATCAAAGGTTTTGGGTTCTAAGAAAAAATGACTTGAAAGCTATGTTAGGCAAGTCATAGGAAAAATTGAATCTGTCTTGGCTGAATTATGGTATTACCACTTTAGTCCTTAAAATTCAAGATGCGAGATAGTTACAAAAATTAGATCTATCTATCTATTGAATGTAAGATTTATTTTTACCAAAACTTCGATTAGTAGACTAAGTGAAATAGTGGGATCTTTGATTTTCATTTCCAAACAACCTTTATTAAAGGCAGACATATTATGGAAGGAGTGTTGATTCTTCATGAAGCTCTAAACTCTATCCATGTTTAGAAAATATAGTGCTATGCTTTTCAAAGTTGACTTTAGAAAAGCATATGACAAATGAACTGGCCCTTTGCACAAAACATGTTTAAATTGGAAGGTTTTCCTGATAAACGGAATGATTTGTTTGTGGAAACTATGAGAGGGGGGCATTTAGGGATCAAAGTTGAGGATGTAGTAGGCCCTTATTTCCTTAATTTTAACGGTTTGAGGTAAGGATATGCTCTCTCTCTCTCCCCCCCTTGCTCTTTAATCTGACAGCTAATGATCTTGCTAGGATTTTGGAAAATCCTAAGAATATGGCTATCTTAAAGGGGTGATGGTTGAATATTGTGAGGAGGGGTAAATATGCTCAATTGCGTAGATGATACAATCTTCCTCCTCCCTCATGATGTTAGTAGCACCCAAAATTTTAAAATTATATTGTTTTATTTTGAGCAAATGTCTAGGATGAAAATTAATTTTCATAAGAGTGAAATAGTTTTGTTTGGAGATGCAAATGATGAGAGGGAAGTTTATAATTTTTTTTTCACTTGTCAAGTGGTGGATCTCCCTATAAAATACTTAAGAGTTCCTAGTAATAAAGTGAGAACTAGAAATAGGGATTGGAAGCCTGTTGAGAATAAAGTTGAGAATAGATGTGCATGTTGGTATGGTAAGATGTTGATCATGGCTGGTAGATAACTCAAATACAGTCAAGTCTGATAGGTCTATCGATTTTCGTGATGTCCTTTTATCCCATTCCTATGGGAGTTAAAAAGGCCTTTGTTGATCTAGGATTACTTGGCAGGGAGATAAAGATAAAAATAAATACCATCTTGTCAACTGGATTGAGGTTTGCCAGCCAAAGAGGCAAAGGGGTTTGGGGAGTATTAATATGGAAGTTTTAAAAAAAGCTTTATGGGCTAATTGGATCTAGAATCTTGAAACTGGAGAGGGGCCCTGGCAATCTTTGTTGCTAAATAAATATGTTAAAGGATCTTGTATTTCTGGTATTAAATGTAAACAAGTGACTTTCAACTGGTCAGGAATCTTGTCTGTAAAATATATATTAGAATCTTGCCTGTAAAATATATATTATATAAATATGGAAAAAATGTTGGTAATGGGGCAACACATGGTTTTGGGAAGGCTAGTGGATTGATGTCAAACCTAATGTTTCATACAATAGATTATGCAATATCCGCTTTACCAAAAACATTACTATGGCTAAAGCTTTTGAAAAATGATGGGATCATTTTCAGTTTAGAAGAACTTTGTGGGGTGGTAGACTAAACCAGTGAGATGAGATTAAGCAAGACTCCTATAAAGTTTGTCTAGTTGAGAGAAAAGAGAGTGTAACTTGGTCTTTAACTAGCAGTGGGAGTGAGGGAGTCCTGAATTAGGGGGTCTCCGGACAGCCGGACTATATCCTTTGGCCGGACTGTTAGACTATGAAGATACAAGATTGAAGACTTCGTCTCGTGTCCGGATGGGACTCTACTTGGCGTGGAAGGCAAGCTAGGCAATACGGATATGTATATCTCCTCCTTTGTAACCGACCTTGTGTAACCCTAGCCCTTTCCGGTGTCTATATAAACCGGAGGGTTTTAGTCCCTAGGACAACATACAATCATACCATAGGCTAGCTTCTAGGGTTTAGCCTCTCCGATCTCGTGGTAGATCAACTCTTGTAATACTCATATCATCAAGAATAAATCAAGCAGGACATAGGGTTTTACCTCCATCAAGAGGGCCCAAACCTGGGTAAAACATCGTGTTCCCTGCCTCCTGTTACCATCCACCTTAGATGCACAGTTCGGGACCCCCTACCCGAGATCCGCCGGTTTTGACACCGACATTGGTGCTTTCATTGAGAGTTCCTCTGTGTCGTCGCCGTTAGGCTTGATGGCTCCTACGATCATCGATAGCGATGCAGTCCAGGGTGAGACTTTTCTCCCCGGGCAGATCTTTGTGTTCGGCGGCTTCACACTACGGGCCAACTTGCTTGGCCATCTGGAGCAGATCGAAAGTTACGCCCCTGGCCACCAGGTCAGGTTTGGAAGATTAAACTACACGACCGATATCCACGGAGACTTGATCTTCGATGGAGTCGAGCCTCTGCCTTATGCGTCACGCGGTCACAATGAGTACGATTTAGCTCTACCATCAGACAGTGTTCAGGAGATCGCACCGACAGCCGCTCCGACCCTCAATTCGGAGCCAGTTGCGCCGTCGATGGACGGGTGGATGGATCCCGCCACGGAGGCCTTACCCTCAGCGGTGATCGAGCCGAACATCAACCTTACCCTGCACGAGAGCCGTGTTGTTAGACTGCCGGATCCTTCTCCGGCCATGGACTCCGAACCGCCTGCGCCCGTTCCTAACGAATCCGATTGGGCGCCAATCATGGAGTTTACCTCCGCGGATATTTTTCAGCACTCGCCCTTTGGCGACATAATGAAATCATTAAGGTCTCTCTCCTTGTCAGGAGGATCCTGGCCGAACTATATCCGGCAGGATTGGGATGCGGATGACGAAGAAATTCGCTGCCCACCCACCACCCACTTAGTAGCCACTGTCAACGACTTAACCGACATGCTCGACTTCGACTCCGAAGACATCGACGGTATGGACGACGATGCGGGAGACAAAGAGGAACCACTGCCCACAGGGCACTGGACAGCCACCTCATCATACGATATATATATGGTGGACACACCCAAAGAAGGCAATGGCGACGAGATAGCGGAGGATGACCCCTCCAAGAAGCAACCCAAGCACCGACGTCAGCGGCGCCGCTCTAAGTCCCGCCAAAGCCAAAGTGGTGATACCGGCACAGGAGATAATAACACTCCGGATAGTGCTGAAGATGGCAACAATCCCCTCCAGCATGATCTAGGACAGGAGGATGGAGAGGCCAGCCCTCCAGAGAGAGCGGCAGATGGAGAGGCGGAGGATGATAATTACATGCCCCACTCCGAAGACGAGGCAAGCCTCGACGATGACAAATTCGTCGTGCCAGAGGATCCCGTCGAACAAGAGCGCTTCAAGCGCCGGCTTATAGCCACGGCAAATAGCCTTAAGAAAAAGCAGCAGCAGCTTCAAGCTGATCAAGATCTGCTAGCTGACAAATGGACTGAGGTCCTTGCGGCCGAGGAATATAAACTCGAACGCCCCTCCAAGAGTTAGCCAAAATGCAGGTTGCTACCCCGACTGGAGGAAGAAGCGTATGACGCGGCTGATCGGCCACCTCGTGGCCGCGATAGAGAGGCATTCCAGCCAAAAGCTCAGCCTGCACCTCGACGCCATTCAAATAAAAAGGCATGAGGAAATACGCCAGACCTGCGAGACGTATTGGAGGACAAAGCAAAACATGCAAGATCGATCTACGGATCACGAGGGCGCGCCACTATGCGAGACGGTAAACGTCATACAATAAAAGTAAATCCGATCGGGCCGAACACAGTGAGCAAGACTCATTGAAGCTGCGTCGTGATATAGCCCAGTACAGAGGTGCCGCACACCCCTTATGCTTCACAAATGAAGTAATGGATCATCAAATCCCAGAGAGTTTCAAACCCGTAAACATAGAATCATACGACGGCACGACAGATCCTGCGGTATGGATCGAGGGTTTCCTCCTGCACATCCACATGGCCCGCGGTGATGACCTACACGCAATCAAATACCTCCCACTCAAACTTAAAGGACCAGCTCGGCATTGGCTCAACAGCTTGCCAACAGAGTCCATTGGCTGTTGGGAAGATCTGGAAGCCGCATTCCTCGACAACTTTCAGGGCACTTATGTGCGACCACCAGACGCCGATGACTTGAGGCACATAATTCAACAGCCAGAGGTATCGGTCAGGCAATTCTGGACATGGTTCCTAACTAAGAAAAATCAAATCGTCGACTGTCCGGATGCAGAGGCCCTAGCAGCTTTCAAGCATAACATCCGCGACGAGTGGCTTGCCCGGCACCTTGGACAGGAAAAGCCAAAATCTATGGTAGCCCTCACGACACTCATGACCCGCTTTTGTGCGGGAGAAGACAACTAGCTGGCTCGCAGTAATAACATATCAAAGAACCATGGTACTTCGGATACCAAGGACGGCAATGGCAGGTCACGTCGCAACAAACATAAGCGCCGCATTAACAACGACAATACCGAGGATACGACAGTCAATGCCGGATTCAAAGGCTCTAAACCCGGTCAGCGGAAAAAGCCATTTGAAAGAAGCACTCCGGGCCCGTCTAGTTTGGACTGCATACTCGATCGCTCGTGTCAAATACACGGCACCCCCGACAAGCCAGCCAACCACACCAATAGGGATTGTCGGGTATTCAAGCAGGCCGACAAGTTAAATGCCGAAAACAAAGATAAGGGGTCACATAGCGATGACGAGGAAGAGCCCCGGCAGCCGAACACCGGAGGGCAGAAGAGGTTCCCCCCACAAGTGTGGACGGTGAACATGATATACGCAACCCACATCCCCAAGAGGGAGCGGAAGCGTGCGCTCAGGGACGTATATGCATTGGAGCCAGTCGCCCAAAGTTCAACCCATGGTCCTCTTGTCCGATCACCTTCAATCGCAGGGACCACCCCACTAGTATCCGTCATGGCGGATTCGCCACACTGGTCCTAGACCAAATCATTGACGGATTTCACCTCACTCGAGTCCTTATGGATGGCGGCAACAGCCTGAACCTGCTTTACCAGGACATAGTGTGCAAAATGGGTATAGACTCCTCAAGGATCAAACCCACAAAAACGACCTTTAAAGGCGTCATACCAGGTGTAGATGCCCATTGCACAGGCTCAGTCACACTGGAAGTGGTCTTCAGATCCCCGGATAACTTCCGAAGCGAAGAGTTAATCTTCGATATAGTCTCGTTCCGCAGTGGTTATCATGCACTGCTCGGGCGAACTGCATTTGCGAGATTCAATGCGGTACCGCATTATGCATACCTCAAGCTCAAGATGCCAGGACCTCAGGGGGTCATTACAGTTAACGGGAACACAAAGCGCTCTCTCCGAACGGAGGAGCACACTGCGGCCCTCGCAGCGGAAGCGCAAAGCAGCCTCTTAAGGCAATCCACTAGTTCGGCGTTTAAGGACCCAAACACCTTCAAGCGCGCCCGGAGTAATCAGCAACAGGACCGCCTGGCATGTTCCGAGCTTGCATAGCAATGCGGCCCCCACCCCGCCCCAAGCCAAATGGCGAAATTCGTGCCACGCGTACATAATTACGCATTAAAAATACCATGGGCACAGGAGGGGAGGGGGGCATGACTATGGCACGCCCCAAGACGCGGCTTAAACCACACTAGGGGCTTCCCGTTTTGTTACCTTTTCTTTTCAGGACTTTAATCTCTGGAAACCCGGTCCGGCAGCATGATTGTCGAACATATGATGCAGCAACCAAGAAGGCAGAAAGCTACGTCACACCATGGAACTCCCAGGTGGATTACGATAACGAGTGTAATACTTGCCTTAATAATATTCTTCAGCTCGCCCTTGGAGGGGACATAGTCCTACTTTTTGCTTATTGCACTACACGTATAATTCTGCTTTAACACACCTTGTTGAATAAACAATGCATAGCATTAAGACTATTATTGCACTCTTCTTTATATATATATATATATTCATTCATGACATCCAGCACCCGTACACTCTGGTACGACCAATACGCTAGGGGCTTAAGCATACCCCACGGCGTGAGAAGTCCGGACACTTTCAACAGTGCGGCACCCCGAACTTATAGCACTATATGCATCAGCTCCGAATCATGCCTTGGGTCAATAGTTGGGTTTGCCCGGCTCCCATGTTTTGGTACCTTACGTTCCTCTATATCGGCTAAGGTATCACTGGGAGAACTACTGCGATTGTGCCCCGGTTCTGCTGGGCTAAGCACCTCAGTAGAGAAAGCTAAAACTGACTGTCATGATAAGGCGAGAGACTGGTCGCTGTTCGAGAGGTTTTCGAGTCCTTAAAGACTTATGCCGCTTAGCGCGAGGAGTCGGCCCTGTCCGGCTTAAGGCGTGTATCGCGCCCCAGATTCGGCCTTCCGAATACTAGGGGCTTCGCCAAAATTTAAAATTATAGAATTCTATGGCTAAGTGAGAGTGATAACACATTATAGTCCGATTGCCTTGTTCGTTGTGCTGAGCACCTCCCTCGAAGGACCCAACAATGGGAACAAGAGTGCTCAGGTTTATCCCGAACACCCCAGCACTCGTGGCGTGGGGGCAGAAGCCGACGACTAGCCATCTCTCAGATTTGATAAACAGACGAACAGAAGGTAATATTTTAAATTCAAACAAGCGTTGCATAGCGCATATGAACAAGTTTTCATAACTACAGGATTACACGAGTGGGTTTACTCAAATATTATATCTTTGGTACACTCGTCCGCTACGAGAAGGGCACCCTTCAGGACACCCTCATAGTACATCTTGGGGTGGTGATGCTCCTTGCCCTCCGGCGGCTCTTCCTTGATCAGCTTCACGGCGTCTAGCTTGGCCCATTGCACCTTCACACGGGCAAAAGCCCGGCGTGCACCTTCGATGCAGACGGACCACTTGACGACTTCCATCCGTGGGCAGGCATCCACAAGCCGCCTCACCAGGCCGAAGTAGCTGTTTGGAAGGGCGTCGCCAGGCCACAGCCGGACTATAAAGCCCTTCATGGCCTGTTCGGCCGCCTTGTGTAGCTCGACCAGCTGCTTTAGCTGGTTGCTCATAGGCATCGGGTGTTCGGTCCTAGTATATTGGGCCCAGAACAACTTCTCCGTTGAGCTTCCCTTCTCGGCCTGGTTAAACGTTGCGGCATCCGACACGCTGCGGGGCAAATCTGCGAATGCTCCTGGAGAGCTCCGGATTCGGGCAAGTAACAAGTAATTTACTTTCACATGCTTGCTTTGCATATAGAATGTCTTACCCGCCGCTATCTTCTTCATCCCATCAATCTCCTGGAGGGCCTTTTGAGCTTCGGCCTTGGCACTCTTTGCGCTCTCGAGGGCCGCGGCAAGCTCAGACTCTCGCGTCTTCAAGTCAAGCTCCAACGCCTCGTGCTTCGTCACGAGAGCGTGGAGCTCTTGCTGCACCTCGCCCACCCGTGCCTCATGCCTTTTCCGCTCGGTGCGCTCCTTGGCCGCTTTGTTTTCGGCCTCGGATGGCGCTTGCTTCAGGGTCGCTGTCGGTGTCAAAACCGGCGGATCTCGGGTAGGGGGTCCCGAACTGTGCATCTAGGATCGATGGTAACAGGAGGCAAGGGACACGATGTTTTACCCAGGTTTGGGCCCTCTTGATGGAGGTAAAACCCTATGTCCCGCTTGATTGATATTGATGATATGGGTAGTACAAGAGTAGATCTACCACGAGATCAGAGAGGCTAAACCCTAGAAGCTAGCCTATGGTATGATTGTTGTTCTGTATGTTGTATCGACTAGCCTGGCCCTGGTTTATATAATGCACCAAAGGCCTAGGTTAACAAGAGTCCTAGCCGAATACGCCGGTGGGGAGAAGTCCTTGTCTTGATCGCCAAGTCTTGTGGAATCTTCCTTGTATGCGGCAGCTGTCCGAACTGGCCCATAAGTATATGGCCACGGGGGTCCTCGGCCCAATCTATCAGATCGGGAGATGACGTGTTGAGTACCCCCTAGTCCAGGACACCGTCAGTAGCCCCCTGAACCGGTCTTCAAGTTAGGGACGCTCCTCGATTCTTCCAAACTGTTCTTCATCTTCGGTCGTCGGTCTTGAAAACTGGTTCAACAAATCTTCTCATCTTCGATCTTGAGGATCGCCGAAATGCATTCGACGAGTTTATACATCGGGTATCCGAGGAGCCCCTTAAAGTTTCTGGCCTTTATCAATGTCTTATTACTTTTATGCCATACCTCGGGTTTGAAGTTGTTCCCGGGAGGCAATGTCCTCTTGTGTTCGAGCTCTAACACCGGACTGCATTCGAGGTATCTTTTGCAGCCGAGCACCAATGCCGGACCGCTTCCCAGCTCTAACGCCGGAATGTATCCGAGCCCCAACGCCGGACTATGTGTCCGAGCTCCAACGCTGGACTGTATCCGAGCTCCAATGCTGGACTATATCCGAGGTGTCATATCACCTTGGTTCAAAAAAGTTGAAGGAGTTTAGCCGAGCTTAATGCCGGAAATGCCCTCTATGGAGCCAGCCACTAGCGCCCGAGCTTTATGCCGGACTGCTTCTGAGGTGGTGCACCACCCCGACTGTGGGCCGATTTTTTGTCAATATTTTTTATTATTGCAATTTATTCTCTGCCGAGATATATAGCCAGTAGCCCTCAAGGTGTGTATCGGTCTAAAACCCGAGATGCACCTGAAGGATGACGTAAGACTGCTGATCCTAGTAGCCGCTGAGACTCAGGTTGATTTGCAAAATCGGCCTGAGGATCAAGTCCAAGCTTGGCAGAATACTTCGGGACACTAAAAGCGGCGTGCTCAGTCCTCGAGACTCAGGTTGGGTGCGGCCGACCAACCCGAGGATCAAAATCTCCTCGGAAACTATATTGCACATAAAATTTTCTGCATTGGACAAGCAATGCAGTAGCCCCCGAGACACTGGTCGGGTGGCAACACCAGATCAGGGGATCGATGTGCCCCTTTAATATTTGTAAATAATAAGCCCGAAGCCCAGTAGCCCCCGAGCCTTAATGCGGGCACGGGTGGCCGAATTAAGGATCAATATCCATAGTAAAATCACAAATTATGTGTAATGACTCTATGTATCCAAGTACTTTACGTCCTTAATGCTCAGATCCGCATTGTACAAAACTTTGTTGACCGACCATCAGCTTCCACCTCCTCGGCCAGTAGCCGAGGAGTGTTTGTCCTACTTTATAAAGCCTTTATGAGGGCAAAGATTTATAACAAACAAGGCAATCTGGCCATACGGTTTTATAAACAAAGGTACGCAGAGAGTTATATTACTGTTTAACAGAAGAAATGTCTTCCAAAGAAAATAGTCCCGCTATCGGTTCCTTTCTCTGGGTTGTCATGCTAAGCATGATCATTAAACCTCAGCTCTAATTTAAGAGCAAAATATTGAGGATTTAGTTTGGGAGGCCAGTTAATAGCCCTCGGTAGTGTTCGGCGACAGTCGGGGTCAAGCCGTAAACACTTCGGCCAATGTTATGAACGGCCCATCTTTTAACATAGTCATCGGATCGCTGACCAGCTTACGCTTATTGTGAAAGTCAGTTTTCGGCTTTCTCCACTGAGGTGCTTAACCATGTGAGCTGGAAGCACAATCGTAGTGGTTCTCCCTTTGCATGCCTAGCCGAACAAACCGGAAGTAGGAAGCAAGTGCAGGAGCCGGGCAACCCAACTATTGACCGAAGACACAATTCGAAACCGATGCATATATAGCAATATCTGAGAATGTTTTTGCCGAATCCCTAAAGGTGTCCGGCGTTGCACTGCGAGACTAATGCTGGAAAAGCACAAATAGTTTAGAAGTGCCAAAAAGCTTGGAAAACCAAGAAACGTCAGTAAAAACATGACGTCCGAACAATATCAAGTGTTTGGTGCCAATCCGAAAGTTGGTCTTAGAAAAAAGAAGTGCTTTTGTCGTGCTTTAACATGATACATCCTATCTCAAGACTTCGAGCGGGCCAGCCTACGGCTTCAACCTCCTATCCCGAGGGTGGAGTACTTCTCATCAGGCCAGTTTAGCAAACTAAACTCTAGCACCTTTGAGAGACAAATTAGACTCCACAGCTAGTGACCGCACACTCGTGTCGAAAAAAGGAGTGATAAATAATAATAAAACTTTGCAACGACTAAGAAGAAGAACACTTATTATAAAACGGCTCAAAGAAACTTAAGAGCCCCCAAGTGACTTGGGTAGAAGAATGATTGCATGTACCGAAGTACTTATATCATATCTATGTTCAACCGAACTTTAAACGCGTCTTAACCGACCGTCAGCTTCTCCCTCTTCGGTCAAGGACCGAAAAGTGTTATGTACTCCATCGGTCGAGAATATCGACGGTGTTTCCAATAACCAGGCAATCAGGCCATAAGGCTGTAACAGACAAAGCGCGCTCAGGGAACTTACGCTATATTATCGTGAAGTGTAAGAAGCATCTTCGAAGAAAATAGTACCCCCACTGATACCTTTCTTCAGTGCTCATTGTTATTATGAGACTTGTGCAATAGATTTTTTGTACTCATGAGTTCCGTTGTGTGCTGACCATCATTGAAAACTATAAGAGCGCTAGCTTTCGGCTTCACCCAGTCTGAGGTCCGGCTCGGTTGACCCGATCGTGACAATCGCAGAGGTGCTCCCTTTACTCCCTAGCCGAACAATCGGGAACATAGGGGTAAACACAGGAGCGAGGCAACCCAGCTTGCAAATCGCTTAAGTCAATATGGTGCATATTATGGCGTAATACACGAACAAGGAACGAAGCCGTACAAGTATAATCATATGCAAGAGGAAAAGCTTCATGAAGGAAGCCCCCAAATGAATTGGGTATTTGAATTTATGCGTCACAAACAAGTTTGGACAAGAAAATTTTTTACAAGCAACTTTTTCCCAAAAAATTATAGTGCTTGGTCGAACCGAACACAAGTTAAAAATTAAAGCTTTGAGCATGAAAGCGACTTAGCTGGTTAATGTGTTCGGTATTGATGACGCGGTCCGAGCTTGATGCGGGGCAAGGTTCCATCCCCCAAGCTGGTCCCGAGGTGGCGGAGCGGAGAGCTCGACACGCCGAAGTGGTGACATAGCACGGTCAATGCAGACCGGCAGAGTGACGCCGAAGTCCCCGGATCATTTTCCTGTGCACAAAAAATAGTGCAAACCGGAGATAATAGTAATAATGATAATTAAAAAAATGTTGCATAATAAATAATTTATGCAAAGTGAGTAATAAAAAAATATGGCCTGGCGCCGAAGTCAATGTCGATGCAGGGCGTCGGCGTGATGTAGTAAAGGCGTGGCAAAGCCTGAATTCACAGGTCGGTCCGAGCTCCGGATGCGGCGTTCGCCGGACTATGTACGGAAACTGATCGAATCACCACGCGACCGTCGTTAATGCGGTCACCATTTGATAGACCTGTGTACATATCATGGACAAACCAGAGTAATAATTCCTTGGGAAAAATGAACCCAAACAAGCAAAAAATACTGGGATTAATAGCACCTGGTTTATTTGTTGTAGCAATCCGAAGGAAGATGATTCCCAAAATTGGGACTCGCTCCGCACACCCATTGCCTGATGGGCGATAAAGCGACGGCATGGCAATGCTGGTAAAGGTTGACTCGCCGAGGCAAAGCCCTCGGCCCAGCTAACGTGACGGAGCTTGTCGGCTAGTGACGCCGAAGTGTCCGGAGTAGGTTGATGAAGAGATGGTGAAGCCCCCGGTCCAGCCGAAATGTCGAAGTAGGTCGGCGTGATGGACACCAGCTTGAAGAAGCAATAGTGCGGCCCTGTCGATGCAGGTCGTGACGTGGTCGATGCCGGCTTGATGAAGCGACCATGCAGCGATGCCGGTATGTCCGCTCCGTGTAATCTGTGGGGCGGCGATGTTGATGATGATTTATCCTTCGCGATGCCGGACTCTTGTTCGGCTTGCCGAGATGATGATCCGAAGAAGTTGAGCTCGGCTAAAGTGACGATGTGTCTAGCGCAGGTCGGCAGCCGTGGAGTAATATTGCCGGACTGGTTTGACACCAGCATGATGTTGAAGATCATGTTCAAAAGATCTTAAAGTTAGTGGGATGTGTTCGGAAACAAAACACAATACCCCATACAAAACTTCCTTCAAAAGAGATGTCCGAAATCCCGTTCATAAAAAAGATGAACTCGGGTCGGATTCGTTTTCGCGCAGAAAACAGTTCTGAAAAGTGATACACTAATCGGAAGGTTCCCGGAGTTTGGACGGTCGGATCGAGCTGAAATTTGGAGAGGTGGTAGATATAGGAATTACACAGCCGATCAACGGTTGGATCTTCCAAAGGACGTCCGAGCTAGAAACTGGACACCACGCCCTAAGCTCATCCAAATTCTCATCCAGATTTGACAGGGCTCCGGTATATCGTGGATTGCCAGAGATTCCTCCATCGGAACTCGACGAAATTTTCCAGGGTTGTTATAGACCCAATTCCGCACAATTCCACCAAAGATATCGTCAAAGCGATACTCGAGGAGGTGGTGGCGGCAGATACGAGTTCGTTGTCTAAAAAAACAGCATGGTCGCTTGAGGGCAATGTTGACGTTGAGCCCCCGAGCTCCATAGATAATTCCTCCGTGATCTTGATAGAGATCGGAGTTGATGTTTGATGAAGGCCCTCGTCCGAACATGGTGATCCGAACACGGGGCGCAATTCTTGGTCAAACCAAGGTGACCAGTCGAACTAGTGACGAAGACGCCAAAGTCGCAGTTGATCTGCAGGCGAGCCATCGATCCTTTTGTCGATCACACAGCGGAACTCTCAATGAAAGCATCAATATCGGTGTCAAAACCGGCGGATCTCGGGTAGGGGGTCCCGAACTGTGCGTATAGGATCGATGGTAACAGGAGGCAAGGGACACGATGTTTTACCCAGGTTCGGACCCTCTTGATGGAGGTAAAACCCTTCGTCCTGCTTGATTGATATTGATGATATGGGTAGTACAAGAGTAGATCTGCCACGAGATCAGAGAGGCTAAACCCTAGAAGCTAGCCTATGGTATGATTGTTGTTTTGTATGTTGTATTGACTAGCCTGGCCCTGGTTTACATAATGCACCAGAGGCCTAGGTTAACAAGAGTCCTAGCCGAATACGCTGGTGGGGAGAAGTCCTTGTCTTGATCGCCAAGTCTTGTGGAATCTTCCTTGTATGCGGCAGCTGTCCGAACTAGCCCATGAGTATACGGCCACGGGGGTCCTCGGCCCAATCTATCAGATCGGGGGATGATGTGTTGAGTACCCCCTAGTCCAGGACACCGTCAGTCACCACCTCGGTCGTGGCCCCTGGCAAATTTACGATGATCCTGCCATTTTGCAATCGCATTCTTTTTATACATATTCATAGACTAGGTACTACTTACCTTTGTTCTCCTTGAGCTGCCTCTTGGCAAGGCCGATCTCATCCTTGGACCCTTTAAGGTCCTGCTTCAGTGCGGCGACCTCTGCAGTCAGTGCGGCAGAGGCCAGCAGCGAAGCCTGCATACACATATAGACATACTTATATTAGACTCATGCGATATTGTTTGATCCTCTGTTCGGCTTTTCTTTGTGAACACCGAACAGAGCATCAGGGGCTACTGTCTATGCAGTAATATTTCTCCTATATTTCAAAAACTTACCTCAAAGCCTGTTAGAAGGCTGGCACAGGCTTCAGTCAGTCCGCTCTTGGCGGACTGAACCTTCTGGACCACCGCACTCATAATAGTGCGGTGCTCCTCATCGATGGAAGCGCTGCGAAGCGCTCCCAGCAGATTGTCCGGTGCCTCTGGAAGGACAGAGGTCACCGGCACAGGCGTCTTGCCCCTCTTGGAAGGAGGCCGCCTGCACGAGTCCGGAACCACTGGAGGTTTTGACATGGTGTTCGGCTGAGGGCCCAACTCGGAGCCCTCGGGGCCTTTGCTCCCCCTGCTCCCGGAGTCCGGAAGGTCGCTTGGAGGCGCCTCCGGGACTGTCTCCCCTCGACCCAGTGCCTCTTGAGACAACACCTCGGTGTTGTCCGTAGGGCAAGGGGAGGTGGCGGTCGGAAGTGGATCGCTATCCATATTCGACGAGCCCAGGGAGTCGTCCGACGAGGATACGTCGATACGGGTTCGAGGCGGTCTGCACAATCATAATTCGGCGTTAGGAGAAGCAATGCGACAAAGGAATACTATGTGTTACTCTGGTATCCGAATACTTATGACTTCGCCAGGGGCTTGGCCCTGAGCAGCCACTCGTCTTCACCTTCGGCGGCGGTGGTGGAGTAGTCCGGAAGGAGAGTCCTTCCCTTCTTGGACCCTTCGCCCCCCAGTAGGGGCGGCCTTCCTTTTCTTGTCTCCCCCGACTGGAGGGGGAACATCTTCATCTTCCTCCTCGTCTTCGGGGGAGGAGTGTGTCGTGGAGTTATCGGACGGTGAGCCCGATAACACCTGGCGCCGGGAGCTCTTTCGGGTTCCCTTGGCCTTCTTGGTCTTCTCCGGCACCTTGTAAGGAGCCGGAGTCAACATCTCCGTCAGGAGAGCGTCCGTAGTGTCTTCGGGCTGAGGGGCCGGACAGTTAATCTGCCCCGACGTCTCCACCCAGTCCTGTCAAAGGCATGGAGATCAGACCCCGCACATGGTTAAGCTAGGGGAAATAAATATCCTATCGGATGTATAGAACTCATCGGATGTGCTCGGCGCTTCGCGCTTAGCCTGCGGTCCTCGGTGAGAGAGGGAGGGACCTCGGCGCCCTTGAACAACACCTTCCAGACGTCTTTGTGCGTCGTGTCAAAGAGCTCGCTCAGAGTCTGGTGCTGGGCCGTGTCGAACTCCCACAAGTTGAAGTCCCGTTGTTGGCACGGGAGGATCCGGCGGATGAGCATGACCTGGACTATGTTGACAAGCTTGAGCTTCTTGCTTGTCATGTTCAAGATACATTTCTGGAGTCCGTCCAGCTCCACCGATGAACCCCACGACAGGCCCTTCTCTTTCCAGGAAGTGAGCCGTGTAGGGAGTCCAGATCGAAACTTGGGGGCAGCCACCCATTTGGTGTCGCGCGGCTCGGTGATGTAGAACCACGCCGATTGCCACCCCTTTATGGTCTCCACGAAGGAGCCTTCAAGCCATATAACATTGGGCATCTTGCCCACCATGGCTCTGCCGCATTCTGCTTATTGGCCACCCACCACCTTCGGCTTGATATTGAAGGTCTTTAGCCATAGGCCGAAGTGGGGGCGGATGCGGAGGAAAGCCTCACAGACGACGATGAACGCCGAAATGTTGAGGATGAAGTTCGGGGCCAGATCATGGAAGTCCAGCCCGTAGTAGAACATGAGACCACGGACGAATGGATGAAGGGGAAACCCCAGTCCACGGAGGAAGTGGTGGAGGAAAACTACCCTCTCATGGGGTTCTGGGGTAGGGATGATCTGCCCCGCAGCGGGCAGCCGATGCGCGATATTCGCGGCTAAGTATCCGGCTCCGCGCAGCTTTTTGATGTGTTCCTCCGTAACGGAGGAAGCCATCCACTTGCCTCCCGCTCCGGACATGTTTGGAGGAGGTTGAGGAGAAAGATGTGGACTTGGGCGTTGGGGCTCGAGTGCGCAAGAATGGATGGGCAAAGAGGAAGAAGGCGTGGGTAGAGAAAGGTTAAACCTTATCCCTTTATAAGGGCGGCCAAAACTATGCGCCCCCACTAGCCTGGTAAAACTCGCTTATCACCCAAGCGCCGTAACCGATGGTGCGGTTGGGTTACCCACGCCCGTATTGATGGGAATCCCGTAATAAGGGGGACACAATCTTTGCTTTGACAAGACGTGTCAAAAAACTGCCTCGCGTTATGTGCGGGGCTAGTTAAAGGAAACGGTTCGAATAATCACCGGGCCATGGCATAATGTCGTGTTGCCAAAACAAGTCAGCAAATTAGATTTGTAGAAATGTTATTCTCTTTATGGTGGAATGTGGAACTTATTTTGCAGGGTCGGACACTATCCTTGTATTCAAATTCTTTCGTGGTGTATTCAGAGGAGGAAACCGCCTTGCAATGCTGAAGACAATACTGCGCGCTGGACTCATCGTCATTGAAGCCTGGTTTAGGGGCTACTGAGGGAGTCCTGGATTAGGGGGTCTCCGGACAACCGGACTATATCCTTTGGGCGAACTGTTAGACTATGAAGATACAAGATTGAAGACTTCGTCTCGTGTCCGGATGGGACTCTACTTGGCGTGGAAGGCAAGCTAGGCAATACGGATATGTATATCTCCTCCTTTGTAACCGACCTTGTGTAACCCTAGCCCTTTCCGGTGTCTATATAAACCGGAGGGTTTTAGTCCGTAGGACAACATACAATCATACCATAGGCTAGCTTCTAGGGTTTAGCCTCTCCGATCTCGTGGTAGATCAACTCTTGTAATACTCATATCATCAAGAATAAATCAAGCAGGACGTAGGGTTTTACCTCCATCAAGAGGGCCCGCACCTGGGTAAAACATCGTGTTCCCTGCCTCCTGTTACCATCCGCCTTAGACGCACAGTTCGGGACCCCCTACCCGAGATCCGCCGGTTTTGACACCGAGAGGGAGGTTTACAATGAAATCACTGTACAACCAAATGATCTTGAGAGAAATCCACTTCACATTTAAGTTTCTATGGAAAGTTAAAATGCCACCTAAGATTAAAAAAATCTATGGCTTACTCCGACAAATAGTATTCTTACCGAACATAATTTGCTGAAAAGGGGATGGTCTAGAAATAATAGATGTCTTTTGTGTCAATGAAGAATTAGTAGATCATTTTTTTCATTGATCAGTAGCAAAGTTCATGTCGAGTTTACCGAGACAACTTGAACTAGTTCCCGTGTGATGTGAAAACCCTTTTTACTTCATGGATATAGCAGTATGGCAAAGAAAAGAAAATGATGATCTTGGTTGATATCTCTTCAATAATTTGGTCTATTTGGCTATGGAGAATTTGCATGTGTTTTGAATGCAAGAAGGTGTTAGACCCCTTTGCGATTTTGCATAGATCATATGCTTTGCTTAATTCTTGGTCCATTTTATAGATAAATCAAGACAAACAAAGGGAGATAATGTGGGGGAATAAAGCTACTAGAGGGAGTAGCAAGTGATATTTTCAGTGAAACTAGAGGATGGCGCCTTGGTCCTGGAGTTCTTCATATTACAGTTGGTTGAAGGAAGAAAGATAAAGAGAAAACTAGGCGACCCTGCTTGGTGCCTTCAAGATGTTGTTGTTAAAAATGATCTCATATATGTTGTTGTGCTTTAGTCTCGCTTTTTTTCCTATGTTGATACTTCCTATCATATCAGTTGTTGTAATGGTGTCTTAAAAAGTGTGTTATCTGGAGTTGTCTATTATTTTGGTTACCCACTCATGATATTATTAATATGGCTGGTTTTTTGTCTGAAGAGAGATTTGTGTCTTTACTCTTCTGACTCCGAGTCTGTGATGATCTTATATCTTCAGGTGGCTCTAGTTTGCTATAATGGTTTATATGCTATATTTTCTTTCTGTATGGCTATGGCTGTGAACTCCTGATGGTTTCTATCAATGGATATCATGGAAAATCTCTTTTGCTCAAAAAATAATAATAATAGGTAAAGCCGAACATCACAATAAAAATAGTATAAAAGTTTAATTTTGAACCTTAACTTATAGTCCTTGGTCCAGCTTGAATAGTAGATTTTTGAAGTATCTACTCTTTTATCGAATTTGAAGGGCCATGAAATTTTATACTTCTGATTTCCCGTCTTTCTCCACATAATAAAGAGTAAAATCAGTGCCAGAAGTGCAATCCCGAAAAACATGATAGTCCAAATTCTATGAAATTATAACTAATGTCACAAAATCACACCATTAACATTCTTCATATTCAATTATGCAATTTGCAATACTTCAAATAGCATACCAATATTTACCCCAACTCCACAAATTGAACTTTTAGCCAAGAAGATAATGAAATTTCATAAACATTATAGCATCCTGGAATGCATGCAACAAGGTTTTGCCATCCTCCTCTAGTAGCAACCCATTGATGGTGTCCTGGACTAGGGGGTGCTAGCCACGTCAGCCTCCCAATCATGGGTTGGGCCGAGGACCCCTAGAAAACCAATTAATGGCCCATGTTTACCCTGCCCCACAGCATAATCATGGGCTGGGCCGAGGACCCCTCCGAAGACTTGGCATGTACTTCATGACATGTTTGAATCATCGGCATGTTTATGATACGTCCATTTTGCATCATGCTTCTATATTGATATTTATTGCATTATGGGCTGTTATTACACATTATGTCACAATACTTATGCCTATTCTCTCTTATTTTACAAGGTTCACATAAAGAGGGAGAATGCCGACAGCTGGGATTCTGGGCTGGAAAAGGAGCAAATATTAGAGACCTATTCTGCACAGCTCCAAAAGTCCTGAAACTTCACGGAAGTTATTTTTAGAATATATAAAAAATACTGAGCGCAAGAAGTACTAGAGGGGGGCCACTCACCAGCCACGAGGGTGGGGGTGCGCCCCTGCCTCGTGGGCCCCCTGGTGGCCCTCCGATGCCCATCTTCTGCTATATGGAGTCTTTCGTTGAGGAAAAAATCATAAGCAAGCTTTTGGGATGAGACTCCGCCGCCACGAGGCGGAACCTTGGCGGAACCAATCTAGGGCTCTGGCGGAGCTGTTCTGCCGGGGAAACTTCCCTCCGGGAGGGGGAAATCATCACCATTGTCATCACCAACGCTCCTCTCATCGGGAGGGGGGCAATCTCCATCAACATCTTCACCAGCACCACCTCCTCTCAAACCCTAGTTCATCTCTTGTATCCAATTCTTGTCTCTAAGTCTGGGATTGGTACCTGTAGGTTGCTAGTAGTGTTGATTACTCCTTGTAGTTGATGCTAGTTCATTTATTGGTGGAATATCATATGTTCAGATCCTATATGCATATTAATACCCCTCTGATTATGAACATGAATATGCTTTGTGAGTAGTTACGTTTGTTCCTGAGGACATGGGAGAAGTCTTGCTATTAGTAGTCATGTGAATTTGGTATTCGTTCGATATTTTGATGAGATGTATGTTGTCTTTCCTCTAGTGGTGTTATGTGAACGTCGACTACCTGACACTTCACCATTATTTGGGCCTAGAGGAAGGCATTGGGAAGTAATAAGTAGATGATGGGTTACTGATACGTCTCCAACGTATCTACTTTTCCAAACACTTTTGCCCTTGTTTTGGACTCTAACTTGCATGATTTGAATGGAACTAACCCGGACTGACATTGTTTTCAGTGGAATTACCATGGTGTTAGTTATGTGCAGGTGCAAACGTTCTCAGAATGACCTGAAACTTCACGGAGCGACTTTTCAGAAAATAAGAAAAATACCTGCAAAAGATGGAGGCTAGGAGGCCCACCACCTTGCCACGAGGGTGGGGGCGCGCCCCCCTACCTCGTGGGCCCCCTGTTGCGTCTCTGACTCCAACTCCACCTCCACCTCCATATATTGAGTTTCGATGAGAAAAAAAATCAGAGAGAAGAAATCATCGCGTTTTACGATACGGAGCCGCTGCCAAGCCCTAAAACCTCTCGGGAGGGCTGATCTGGAGTCCGTTTGGGGCTCCGGAGAGGGGAATCCGTCGCCATCATCATCATCAACCATCCTCCATCACCAATTTCATGATGCTCACCGCCGTGCGTGAGTAATTCCATCATAGGCATGCTGGACGGTGATGGGTTGGATGGGATCTATCATGTAATCGAGTTAGTTTTGTTAGGGTTTGATCCCTAGTGTCCACTATTTTCTGAGATTGATGTTGCTATGACTTTGCTATGCTTAATGCTTGTCACTAGGGCCCGAGTGCCATGATTTCAGATCTGAACCTATTATGTTTTCATCAATATATAAGTGTTCTTGATCCTATCTTGCAAGTCTATAGTCACATATTATGTGTTATGATCCGTTAACCCCAAAGTGACAATAATCGGGATACTTATCGGTGATGACCGTAGTTTGAGGAGTTCATGTATTCACTATGTGTTAATGCTTTGTTCCGGTTCTCTATTAAAAGGAGGCCTTAATATCCCTTAGTTTCCGTAAGGACCCCGCTGCCACGGGAGGGTAGGACAAAAGATGTCATGCAAGTTCTTTCCATAAGCACGTATGACTATATTAGGAATACATGCCTACATTATATCAATGAACTGGAGCTAGTTCTGTGTCACCCTAGGTTATGACTGTTACATGATGAACCGCATCCGGCATAATTCTCCATCACTGATCCATTGCCTAGGAGCTTTCCATATATTGTTCTTCGCTTATTTACTTTCCCGTTGCTATTGCTATCATCACTACAAAATACCAAAAACATTACTTTTACTACTGTTACCTTTTGCTACCATTACCACTACTATGATATTACTTTGCTACTAAACATTTTGCTGCAGATATTAAGTTTCCAGGTGTGGTTGAATTGACAACTCAGCTGCTAATACTTGAGAATATTCTTTGGCTCCCCTTGTGTCGAATCAATAAATTTGGGTTGAATACTTTACCCTCGAAAACTGTTGCGATCCCCTATACTTGTGGGTTATTAGTTGCTAGAGTGACAGAAGCTTAAACCCTAGTTTATGCGTTGCTTCGTAAGGGGCTGATTTGGATCCATATGTTTCATGCTATGGTTAGGTTTACCTTAATACTTTTGTTGTAGTTGCGGATGCTTGCAATAGAGGTTAATCATAAGTGGGATGCTTGTCCAAGTAAGGACAGTACCCAAGCACCGGTCCACCCATATACCAAATTATCAAAGTACCGAACGTGAATCATATGAACGTGATGAAAACTAGCTTGACGATAATTCCCATGTGTCCTCGGGAGCACTTTTCTCTATATAAGATTTTGTCCAGGCTTGTCCTTTGCTACAAAAAGGATTGGGCCACTTTGTTGCACTTTATTTACTTTTGTTACTTGTTGCTCGTTACAAATTATCTTATCACAAAACTATCTCTTACCTATAACTTCAGTGCTTGCAGAGAATACCTTGCTGAAAACCGCTTATCGTTTCTTCTGCCCCTCGTTGGGTTCGACACTCTTACTTATCGAAAGGACTACGATAGATCCCCTATACTTGTGGGTCATCAAGACTCTTTTCTGGCACCGTTGCCGGGGAGTGAAGCGCCTTTGGTAGGTGGAATTTGGTAAGGAAAAATTTATATAGTGTGCTGAAATTTACTGTCACTTGTTACTATGGAAAGTAATCCTTTGAGGGGCTTGTTCGGGGTATCTTCGCCCCGACCAGTAGAGCAAAGAGTTGCTCATCAACCTACTGAACCTACTGAAAATGAAAATGTCTACTTTGAAATTCCTTCGGGTATGATAGAAAAACTGCTAGCTAATCCTTTTGTAGGAGATGGAACATTACATCGTGATGAGCACCTAATATATGTGGATGAAGTTTGTGGATTATTTAAGCTTGCAGGTATGCCCGATGATGTTATCAAGAAGAAGGTATTCCCTTTATCTTTGGAGGGAGATGCATTGACATGGTATAGTCTATGTGATGATATGGGATCATGGAACTACAAACGATTTAAATTGGAATTTCATCAGAAGTTTTATCCTATGCATCTTGTTCATCGTGATCGTAATTATATATATAATTTTTGGCCTCGTGAAGGAGAAAGCATCGCTCAAGCTTGGGGGAGGCTTAAATCAATGTTATATTCATGCCCCAATCATGAGCTCTCAAGAGAAATGATTATCCAAAAAATTTATGCTCGGCTTTCTGATAACAATCGCACCATGCTCGATACTTCTTGTGCTGGCTCTTTTATGATGAAGACTATTGAATTCAAATGGGATTTATTGGAAAGAATTAAATGCAACTCTGAAGATTGGGATCTCGATGAAGGTAAGGAGTCAGGTATGACACCTAAGTTTGATTGTGTTAAATCTTTTATGGATACCGATGTTTTCCATAAATTTAGCACTAAATATGGACTTGACTCTGAGATAGTAGCTTCTTTCTGTGAATATTTTGCTACTCATGTTGATCTCCCTAAGGAGAAGTGGTTTAAATATCATCCTCCCGTAGAAGTAAAAGTAGTTGCACCTATTAAAGTTGAAGAAAAGACTATCACTTATAATGTTCCTAATATTCCTACTGCTTATGTTTAGAAACCACCTTTTCCTGTTAGGATAAATGATCATGCTAAAGCTTCAACTGTGGTTCGTAAAAGCAATATTAGAACCTATACACCTCCTGAGCAAGTTAAAGTTGAACCTAATATTGCTATTGTTAAGGATCTCTTGGCTGATAATATTGATGGGCATGTTATTTATTTCTGTGAGGAAACTGCTAGAATTGCTAAACCTTGTGCTAAATATAAACGTAGACCTGTGGTAGGCATGCCTGTTATTTCTGTTAAAATAGGAGATCATTGTTATCATGGCTTATGTGATATGGGTTCTAGTGCTAGTGCAATACCTATTGACTTATACAAAGAAATTATGCATGATATTGCACCTGCTGAGTTAGAAGATATTGATGTCACAATTAAACTTGCCAATAGAGATACTATTTCACGAATTGGGATTGTTAGAGATGTTGAAGTCTTGTGTGGGAAAACTAAATATCCTGCTAATTTTCTTGTTCTTGGTTCCCCACAAGATAGCTTTTGTCCCATTATATTTGGTAGACCCTTGTTAAACACTGTTAATGCTAGGATAGACTGCAAAAAGGATGTTGTTACTATTGGTTTAGGTGATATGTCTCATGAGTTCAACTTTTCTAAATTTCGTAGACAACACCGTGAAGAGGAATTGCCTAGTAAAGATGAAATTATTGGTCTTGCTTCTATTGTCGTACCTCTTAGTGATCCTTTAGAACAATATTTGCTAGACCATGAAAATGGTATGTTTTATGAATGAAAGAAGGGAAATAGATGAGGTCTTCTTTAAGCAGGGACCTATTCTGAAACACAACTTGCCTGTTGAAATCTTAGGGGATCCTCCTCCACCCAAGGGTGATCCCGTGTTTGAGCTTAAACCATTGCCTGATACTCTTAAATATGCTTATCTTGATGAAAAGAAGATATATCCTGTTATTATTAGTGCTAACCTTTCAGAGAAGGAGGAAGAAAAATTATTGAAAACTCTGAAGAAGCACCGTGCTGCTATTGGATATACTCTTGATGATCTTAAGGGCATTAGTCCCACTCTATGTCAACACAAAATAAATTTGGAAAAAGATGCCAAACCAGTTATTGATTACCAACAACGACTGAATCCTAAGATGAAAGGAGTGGTAAGAAAAGAAATACTAAAGCTCCTTGAGGCAGGTATAATTTATCCCATCGCTGATAGTCAGTGGGTAAGTCCTGTCCATTGTTCCTAAGAAGGGAGGTATTACTATCGTTCCTAATGATAAAGATGAATTGATTTCACAAAGAATTATTACAGGTTATAGGATGGTAATTGATTTCCAAAAATTAAATAAGGCTACTAAAAAAAGATCATTACCCCTTACCTTTTATTGATCAAATGCTAGAAAGATTATCCAAACATACACATTTTTGCTTTCTAGATGGTTATTCTGGCTTCTCTCAAATATCTGTATCAGATGATGATCAATCTAAGACCACTTTTACCTACCCTTTTGGTACTTCTGCTTATAGACGTATGCCTTTTGGTTTATGTAATGCACCTGCTACCTTTCAAAGATGCATGATGGCTATATTTTCTAATTTTTGTAAAAAGATATGTGAGGTATTCATGGATGATTTCTCTGTTTATGGATCCTCTTTTGATGATTGCTTAAGCAACCTTGATCGAGTTTTGCAGAGATGTGAAGAAACTAACCTTGTATTGAATAGGGAGAAATGCCACTTTATGGTTAATGAAGGTATTGTCTTGGGACACAAAATTTCTGAAAGGGGAATTGAAATTGATAAAGCTAAAGTTGATGCTATTGAAAAGATGTCGTGTCCCAAGGACATCAAAGGTATAAGAAGTTTCCTTGGTCATGCCGACTTTTATAGGAGGTTCATTAAGGACTTCTCAAAAATTTCTCGGCCTCTGACTAATTTATTACAAAAAGATATGTCGTTCGTCTTTGATGATGATTGTGTAGAAGCATTTGGAATACTTAAGAAAGCATTGATCTCTGCACCTATCGTTCAGCCACCTGATTGGAATTTACCTTTTGAAAGTATGTGTGATGCTAGTGATTATGCTGTAGGTGTTGTTCTAGGGCAAAGAGTTGATAAGAAACTAAATGTTATTCAATATGCTAGTAAAACTCTAGACAATGCCCAGAGAAATTATGCTACTACTGAAAAAGAATACTTAGCAGTTGTATTTGCATGTGATAAGTTCAGACCTTATATTGTTGATTCTAAAGTAACTATTCACACGGATCATGCTGCTATTAAATATCTTATGGAAAATAAAGATGCTAAACCTAGACTTATTAGATGGGTTCTCTTGCTATAAGAATTTGATTTGCATATTATTGATAGAAATGGAGCCGAGAACCCCGTTGCAGATAACTTGTCTAGGTTGGAAAATGTTCTTGATGACCCACTACCTATTGATGATAGCTTTCCTGATGAACAATTGAATGTCATAAATGCTTCTCACACTGCTCCATGGTATGCTGATTATGCTAATTATATTGTTGCTAAATTTATACCACCTAATTTCACATACCAGCAAAAGAAAAGGTTCTTCTATGATTTGAGACATTACTTTTGGGATGACCCACATCTTTATAAAGGAGTAGGTGGTATTATTAGAAGTTGCATACCTGAGCATGAACAGGAAAAGATCCTACGCATGTGTCACTCCGAGGCTTATGGAGGACACCACGCTAGAGATAGAACTGCACATAAGGTATTGCAATCCGGTTTTTATTGGCCTACTCTCTTTAAGGATGCCCGTAAGTTTGTCTTATCTTGTGATGAATGTCAAAGAATTGGTAATATTAGTAGACGTCAAGAAATGCCTATGAATTATTCACTTGTTATTGAACCGTATGATGTTTGGGGCTTTGATTATATGGGACCTTTTCCTGCCTCTAATGGGTATACACATATCTTGGTTGTTGTTGATTACGTTACTAAGTGGGTAGAAGCTATTCCAACTAGTAGTGCTGATCATAACACCTCTATTAAGATGCTTAAATAAGTTATTTTTCCGAGGTTTGGAGTCCCTAGATATTTAACGACTAATGGTGGTTCACATTTTATTCATGGTGCCTTTCGTAAAATGCTTGCTAAGTATGATGTTAATTATAGAATTGCATCTCCTTATCACCCACAGTCTAGTGGTCCAGTAGAATTGGGTAATAGAGAACTCAAATTAATTTTGCAAAAGACTGTTAATAGATCTAGAAAGAATTGGTCCAAGAAACTTGATGATGCATTATGGGCCTATAGAACTGCATATAAAAATCCTATGGGTATGTCTCCGTATAAAATGGTTTATGGAAAAGCATGTCACTTACCTCTCGAACTAGAACATAAGGCTTATTGGGCTATTAAAGAGCTCAATTATGACTTCAAACTTGCCGGTGAGAAGAGGTTATTTGACATTATCTCACTTGATGAATGGAGAACCCAAGCCTATGAGAATGTCAAATTGTTTAAAGAAAAATTTAAAAGATGGCATGACAAAAGGATACAAAAGCGTGAGTTTAATGTAGGTGACTATGTGTTGTTATACAACTCTCGTTTAAGATTTTTTTGTAGGAAAACTTCTCTCTAAATGGGAAGGTCATTACGTTATCGAGGAGGTCTATCATTCCGGTGCCATAAAAATCAACAACTTCAAAGGCACAAATCCGAAGGTGGTGAATGGTCAAAGAATCAAACATTATATCTCAGGTAATCCTATAAATGTTGAAACCAATGTTATTGAAACCGTAACCCCGAAGGAATACATAAGGGACACTTCCCGGAATGTTTCAGACTCCGAAAGGAATAGGTATGTGGTACGGTAAGTAAACCGACTCCAGAACAGTTCTAACAACATTTTTTTCTCTGTTTTGAAATATTTAGAAAAATAGAAAAATAAGAAGGAGTCCGGGAAGGACACGAGGGCTCCACGAGGGTGGAGGGCACGCCCCCTGCCTCGTGGGCACCTCGTGCGCTCTCCGGACTCCGTTTTCTTGCACGTTACTTATTTTGGCTGGTAAAATTCATTATATAATCTCCCGGAGGTTTTGACTCCTGTATCACGCAAATATCTCTCGTCTTTGTTTCGAGCTGTTTTTCTGACAGATCTAGGTCGTCATGTCGTCTTCAAGTGCCCCCAAGGACAAGTTCTTCGAGAAGGTCATCAACCCCTATCTCGCAGAGGTGCTGCAACACCCTCAAACCATTGAGATGCATGCGGGGTTGTTGCACATTCGCGATGTTGAGGGACCAAGGAAGACCGGAAGCATGGAGGCAAGGCTCGAGGCATTAGAGCAACAAGTTTTCAAGTGTCAGGAGATGGTGGAGCGTGGACTCGACTCCAATCACATTATGATCACGGAGTTCACCAACAACCACAAGCTGGACGTCAAGGACATTGGGGAGGCCATCTTCAAGCTTCATGAGAAAATCGAGCACCTCCAAGCCCATATCTATGACCTGCAAAATCAAAACTGTGAGTATGAATATAGATTCAAAAGGATGAGTTTGGCTGTAGATTTGAGGACTCAGGAGACTCGATCATCCTTCTATGATGGTGAGCCTATGCCTTGGAAGAGGGACGACAAGCCTACATCATCAACAACTCCAACTCCTTCACCAGCAAAAGAGATATAATCACATGGGTATGGGCACTCCCCTTGGCAACTGCCAAGCTTGGGGGAGGTGCCCCGGTATCGTATCACCATCACCTTCATCTTTACCCTTTTTCTTAGTTCAATCCTTTTGATAATATTTTGATCTAGTAGAATAAAAGTTTTTAGTATGATCTAGTTTTGAGTTTTGCTTTATGATCCCTCTATGTAATCGAGTCCATGAGCTATATAATAAAGATTAGTGTTGAGTCAAGGGCTTGATGATTTTGCTATGATCTTTAGGGAATAAAATAAAAGAGAAGAAGTAAAAAAGAATAAAAGAGATCATATGGATCTTATGGAGAGTAATGAGCTCACATATAAAGAGTATGATGAATAAAAGTTGTTAAGAGTTGACAAACATAGTTTTGGTCATAGTTGCAATTAATAGGAAGTAATAAAAAAAGAGAGGTTCACATATAAATACACTATATTGGACATCTTTTATGATTGTGAGAACTCATTAAAATATGACATGCTAAAGAGTTGACGTTGGACAAGGAAGACAACGTAATGGGTTATGTTTTCTTTCATCTGAGATAAATTGTATTGTCATGGATCATCCAACATGTTGAGCTTGCCTTTCCCTCTCATGCTAGCCAATTCTTTGCACCAAGTAGAGATACTACTTGTGCTTCCAAATATCCCTAAACCCAGTTTTGCCATGAGAGTCCACTATATCTACCTATGGATTGAGTAAGATCCTTCAAGTAAGTTGTCATTGGTGCAAGGAATAAAAATTGCTCTCTAAATATGTATGACTTATTAGTGTGGGAGAAAATAAGCTTTATACGATCTTGTGATATGGAAGAAATAAAAGCGACGAACTGCATAATAAAGGTCCATATCACAAGTGGCAATATAAAGTGACGTTCTTTCGCATTAAGATTTTGTGCATCCAACCATAAAAGCACCTGACAACCTCTGCTTCCCTCTACGAAGGGCCTATCTTTTACTTTTATCTCCCACCTTACATAAGAGTCATGGTGATCTTCACCTTTCCTTTTTACATTTTATCTTTTGGCAAGCACAATATGTTGGAAAGATCCTGGTATATATGGCTAATTGGATGTGAGTTTTGATGAACTATTATTGTTGACATTACCCTTGAGGTAAAACATTGGGAGGCAAAACTATAAGCCCCTATCTTTCTCTGTGTCCGATTAAGACTTCATACCCATAAATATTGCATGAGTGTTAGCAATTGTGAAAGACTATATGATAGTTGAGTATGTGGACTTGCTGAAAACCTCTTATATTGACTCTTTCCTATGTTATGATAAATTGCAATTGCTCCAATGACTGAGATTATAGTTTGTTAGTTTTCAATGAATTTTATGATTCACAATTGAAATTGTGATTGAATTATTACTCTAGCATAAGAGATCATATGACAATAATTATATAAGCTGCTGTTCTAAGAATGATCATGATGCCCTCATCTCCGTATTTTATTTTTATCGGCACCTCTATCTCTAAACATGTGGACATATTTTTCGATTTCGGCTTTCCCTTGAGGACAAGTGAGGTCTAAGCTTGGGGGAGTTGATACGTCCATTTTGCATCATGATTTTATATCGATATTTATTGCATTATGGGCTGTTATTACACATTATGTCACAATACTTATGCCTATTCTCTCTTATTTTACAAGGTTCACATAAAGAGGGAGAATGCCGGCAGCTAGGATTCTGGGCTGGAAAAGGAGCAAATATTAGAGACCTATTCTGCACAGCCCCAAAAGTCCTGAAACTTCACGGAAGTTATTTTCAAAATATATAAAAAATACTGAGCGCAAGAAGTACCAGAGGGGGGCCACTCACTAGCCACGAGGGTGGGGGCGCGCCCTACCCCCCTGGGCGCGCCCCCTGCCTCATGGGCCCCCTGGTGGCCCTCCGATGCCCATCTTCTGCTATATGGAGTCTTTCGTTCAGGAAAAAATCATAAGCAAGCTTTCGGGACGAGACTCCGCCGCCACGAGGCGGAACCTTGGCGGAACCAATCTAGGGCTCTGGCAGAGCTGTTCTGCCGGGGAAACTTCCCTACGGGAGGGGGAAATCATCACCATCGTCATCACCAATGCTCCTCTCATCGGGAGGGGGCCAATCTCCATCAACATCTTCACCAACACCATCTCCTCTCAAACCCTAGTTCATCTCTTGTATCCAATTCTTGTCTCTAAGTCTGGGATTGGTACCTGTAGGTTGCTAGTAGTGTTGATTACTCCTTGTAGTTGATGCTAGTTGGTTTATTTGGTGGAAGATCATATGTTCAGATCCTATATGCATGTTAATAACCCTCTGATTATGAACATGAATATGCTTTGTGAGTAGTTACATTTGTTCCTGAGGACATGGGAGAAGTCTTGCTATTAGTAGTCATGTGAATTTGGTATTCGTTCGATATTTTGATGAGATGTATGTTGTCTTTCCTCTAGTGGAGTTATGTGAACGTCGACTACATGACACTTCACCATTATTTGGGCCTAGAGGAAGGCATTGGGAAGTAATAACTAGATGATGGGTTGCTAGAGTGACAAAATCTTAAACCCTAGTTTATGCGTTGCTTCGTAAGGGGCTGATTTGGATCCATATGTTTCATGCTATGGTTAGGTTTACCTTAATACTTTTGTTGTAGTTGCGGATGCTTGCAATAGAGGTTAATCATAAGTGGGATGCTTGTCCAAGTAAGGACAGTACCCAAGCACTGGTCCACCCACATACCAAATTAACAAAGTACCGAATGTGAAACATAAAACATGATGAAAACTAGCTTGACGATAATTCCCATGTGTCCTCGGGAGCTCTTTTCTCTATATAAGAGTTTGTCCAGGCTTGTCCTTTGCTCCAAAAAGGATTGGGCCACTTTGTTGCACTTTATTTACTTTTGTTACTTGTTGCTCGTTACAAATTATCTTATCACAAAACTATCTATTACCTATAATTTCAGTGCTTGCAGAGAATACCTTGCTGAAAACTGTTTATCATTTCCTTCTGCTCCTTGTTGGGTTCGACACTCTTACTTATCGAAAGGACTATGACAGATCCCATATACTTGTGGGTCATCAATTTATCCCTTGATGCAACCGACCTACTGCTACCTCTTGAGCACTGCGTTGGATTTCCCCGAAGAGGAGAGGATGATGCAGCAAAGTAGCGTAAGTATTTCCCTCAGTTTTTGAGAACCAAGGTATCAATCCAGTAGGAGGCTACGCGCGAGTCCCTCGTACCTACACAAAAATAATAGCTCAACGCAACCAACACGCTTAGGGGTTGTCAATCCCTTCACGGTCACTTACGAAAGTGAGATCTGATAGAGATGATAAATAATATTTTTGGTATAGAGATGCAAAGTAAAAAGTAAAAGCAAAAGCAATAATAAAGTGATGGAGATTGATATGATGAGAAAGAGACCCGGGGGCCATAGGTTTCACTAGTGGCTTCTCTCAAGTGCATAAGTATTCTACGATGGGTGAACAAATTACTGTTGAGCAATTGACAGAATTGAGCATAGTTATGAGAATATCTAGGTATGATCATGTATATAGGCATCACGTCCGAGACAAGTAGACCGACTCCTGCCTGCATCTACTACCATTACTCCACTCATCGACCGCTATCCAGCATGCATCTAGAGTATTAAGTTAAAAACAGAGTAACGCCTTAAGCAAGATGACATGATGTAGAGGGATAGTTTCATGCAATATGATAAAAACCCCATCTTGTTATCCTCGATGGCAACAATACAATACGTGCCTTGTTGCCCCTTCTTTCACTGGGAAAGGACACCGCAAGATCGAACCCAAAGCTAAGCACTTCTCCCATGGCAAGAACAACCAATCTTGTAGGCCAAACCAAACTGATAATTCGAAGAGACTTGCAAAGATAACCAATCATACATAAAAGAATTCAGAGAAGATTCAAATATTATTCATAGATAGACTTGATCATAAACCCACAATTCATCGATCTCAACAAACACACCGCAAAAAGAAGATTACATCGAATAGATCTCCACAAGAGAGGGGGAGAACATTGTATTGAGATCCAAAAAGAGAGAAGAAGTCATCTAGCTACTAACTATGGACCCGTAGGTCTGAAGTAAACTACTCACACTTCATCGGAGGGGCTTGGATGATGATGTAGAAGCCCTCGGTGATCGATGCCCCCTCTGGTGGAGCTCCGGAATAGGCCCCAAGATAGGATGTCGTGGATACAGAAAGTTGCGGCGGTGGAATTATGTTTTTGGCTCCGTATCTGATCGTTTGGGGGTACGTGGGTATATATAGGAGGAAGAAGTACGTCGGTGGAGCAACAGGAGGCCCACGAGGGTGGGGGCGCGCCTGGTAGGGTAGGGCGCTCCCCCTACCTCGTGGCCTCCTGTTACGTGCCTTGACGTAGGGTCCAAGTCTCCTGAGATGTATTCGGTAAGAAAATCACGTTCCCGAAGGTTTCATTCCGTTTGGACTCCGTTTGATATTCCTTTCTTCGTAAAACAGGCAAAAAAATAGCAATTCTGGGCTGGGCCTCCGGTTAATAGGTTAGTCCCAAAAATAATATAAAAGTGAATAATAAAGCCCAATAATGTCCAAAACAGTAGATAATATAGCATGGAGCAATCAAAAATTATAGATACGTTGGAGACGTATCAAGCATCCCCAAGCTTAATTCCTGCTCTACCTCGAGTAGGTAAATGATAAAAACAGAATTTTTGATGCGGAGTGCTACTTGGAATAATTTCAATGTAATTATTCTTAATTGTGGTATGAATATTCAGATTCAAAAGATTCAAGACAAAAGTTCATGTTGACATAAAAATAATAATACTTCAAGCATACTAACAAAGCAATTATGTCTTCTCAAAATAACATGGCCAAAGAAAGCTATCCCTACAAAATCATATAGTCTGGCTATGCTCTATCTTCACCACACAAAGTATTTAAATCATGCACAACCCCGATGACAAGCCAAACAATTGTTTCATACTTTTGACATTTTCTAAACTTTTTCGATCTTCACGCAATACATGAGCGTGAGCCATGGATATAGCACTATATGTGGAATAGAATGGTGGTTGTGGAGAAGACAAAAAGAGGGGAAGATAGTCTCACATCAACTAGGCGTATCAACGAGCTATGGAGATGCCCATCAATAGATATCAATGTGAGTGAGTAGGGATTGCCATGCAACGGATGCACTAGAGCTATAAGTATATGAAAGCTCAACAAAAGAAACTAAGTGGGTGTGCATCCAACTCGCTTGCTCACGAAGACCTAGGGCATTTTGAGGAAGCCCATCATTGGAATATACAAGCCAAGTTCTATAATGAAAAATTCCCACTAGTATATGAAAGTGACAGAATGAGAGACTCTCTATCATGAAGATCATGGTGCTACTTTGAAGCACAAGTGTGGTAAAAGGATAGTAACATTGTCCCTTCTCTCTTTTTCTCTCATTTTTTATTGGGCCTTCTCTTTTTTATGGCCTCTTTTTTTCGTCTGGAGTCTCATCCCGACTTGTGGGGGAATCATAGTCTCCATCATCCTTTCCTCACTTGGGACAATGCTCTAAAAATGATGATCATCACACTTTTTATTTGTCTTACTACTCAACAATTACAACTCAATACTTAGAACAAAATATGACACTATATGAATGCCTCCGGTGGTGTACCGGGATATGCAATGAATCAAGAGTGACATGTATGAAAGAATTATGAAAGGTGGCTTTGCCACAAATATGATGTTAACTACATGATCATGCTAGCAATATGACAATGATGGAGCTTGTCATAATGAACAGAACAGTGGAAAGTTGCATGGCAATATATCTCGGAATGGCTATGGAAATGCCATGATAGGTAGGTATGGTGGCTGTTTTGAGGAAGGTATTTGGTGGGTGTATGATACCGGCGAAAAAGTGCGCGGTATTAGAGAGTCTAGCAATGGTGGAAGCAAGGAAAGTGCGTATAATCCATGGACTCAACATTAGTCATAAAGAACTCATATACTTATTGCAAAAATCTAGAAGTTATCAAAGCAAAGTATTACGCGCATGTTCCTAGGGGGATAGATTGGTAGGAAAAGACCATCGCTCGTCCCCGACCGCCACTCATAAGGAAGACAATCAATAAATAAATCATGCTCCGACTTCATCACATAACGGTTCACCATGCGTGCATGCTACGGGAATCACAAACTTTAACACAAGCATTTCTCAAATTCACAACTAATCAACTAGCATGACTCTAATATCACCATCCTCATATCTCAAAACAATTATCAAGCATCAATTTTTTTCTTAGTATTCAACGCACTCAAAAGAAAGTTTTACAAATCTTGAATACCAAGCATATTATCATTAAGCAATTTACCATGCTATTAAGACTCTCAAAATAATCTAAGTGAAGCATGAGGGATCAATAGTTTCTATAAAACAAATCCACCACCGTGCTCTAAAATATATAAGTGAAGCACTAGAGCAAAATTATATAACTCAAAAGATATAAGTGAAGCACATAGAGTATTCTATCAAATTCCAAATTATGTATGGCTCTCTCAAAAGGTGTGTACAGCAAGAATGATTGTGGTAAACTAACAAGCAAAGACTCAAATTATAAAAGACGCTCCAAGCAAAACACATATCATGTGGTGAAACAAAATATAGCTCCAAGTAAAGTTACCGATAGAAGTAGACGAAAGAGGGGATGCCTTCCGGGGCATCCCCAAGCTTTGGCTTTTAGGTGTCCTTAGATTATCTTGGGGGTGCCATGGGCATCCCCAAGATTAGGCTCTTGCCACTCCTTGTTTCATAATCCATCAAATCTTTACCCAAAACTTGAAAACTTCACAACACAAAACTTAAAGTAGAAAATCTCGTGAGCTCCTTTAGCGAAAGAAAACAAAAGACCACTTCAAGGTACTGTAATGAACTCATTCTTTATTTATATGGGTGTTATACCTACTGTATTCCAACTTCTCTATGGTTTATAAACTATTTTATTACCCATAGATTCATTAAAATAAGCAAACAACACACGAAAAACATAATCTGTCAAAAACAGAACAGTCTATAGTAATCTGTAGCTAGCACAAGATCTGGAACCCCAAAAATTCTAAAATAAACTGATGGGCGTGAGGAATTTATCTATTAATCATCTGCAAAAAGAATTAACTAAATAGCACTCTTCAAATAAAAATGACAGCATTTCTCGTGAGCGCTAAAGTTTCTGTTTTTACAGCAAGTTCAACAAGACTTTCCCCAAGTCTTCCCAACGGTTCTACTTGGCACAAACAGTAATTAAACACAAAAAACACAAACAAAACAGAGGCTAAATAATTTATTTATTACTAAACAGGAGCAAAAAGCAAGGAATAAAAATAAAATTGGGTTGCCTCCCAACAAGCGCTATCGTTTAACGCCCCTAGCTAGGCATAACAAGCAAGAATAGATCTAGGTATTGCCATCTTTGATAGGCAATCCATAACTGGCTCTCATGATAGATTCATATGGTAATTTTATTTTCTTTCTAGGGAAGTGTTACATGCCCTTTTTTAATGGAAATTGAAATCTAATATTCCCTTCCTTCATATCGATAATTGCACCAACCGTTATAAGGAAAGGTCTACCGATAATAATAGGGCAAGAAGGATTGTAATCTATATCAAGAACGATAAAATCTACGGGCACATAATTCCTATTTGCAACAATAAGAACATCATTAATTCTTTGTCACATCCCTAGTACTGGTATGACCTAGACTAGCTAGTCATTTGTGCATCATGTCTAAATTCCATTTAATTTTGAAATGAGGATTTGTGAAACCCTCAGAATCATTTCTGGAAATGAACCAGATAAAAAAATTGCTCCAAAAAGGTCCAAGAAAATGCTCATGTTTCTCTCTGAAAATATTGGACAGAGATAAAAATCAAACTAACATTTTCAGGAGCTCATAAGTATTTATTTTGGGCATTCGGAATTAATGCAGTAATTATTTGCTTTGGATATGTATTGTTATATATATATAATATTATCCAAAAATTATGCCAGTAGTTGAGGAGCTCTGGAATAATACCACTAGCCCTTGAAAAAATTGGCATAGAAAATAAAATGGTGTAGTATTTTTATTAAACCAAACAAATGTCAGAAAAATAGAAAAGAAAACAAAAATAGAGAAACGCTTACCTGGACCTTACCTACGGCCTGGCACTGTGCGGCCCAGCAGGCCGGCCCAGCCCACCAGGCCTCTGCCAGTCATCCCTCTCCTCTCGCCAGGAGGACGAGAGGCGCGTGCCCGGCGCCTGCGGCCACACGCCGTGGCCACCTCCTGCTTCCGCCGACGCGGGAGAGGCTCCTGGAGCCACCGCGTACTCCCCCGACCCTCTCTCACTCTCTCCCCGAGTCGATCCCCTTTCCTCTGTCTCTCCCCCTCGCTCTTTCTCCCGCGCCTAAGCGCTGCCGTCGCTGCAGCTCGTCGCCGTCATAGCTACCGCCTCCCCCTCGCCCTCTCTCCGTGTCTGCAAGCTCCGCTACGACCTCCTCTTCGTCCCCGATGAGCCACGCACCGCCAGATGCCCTGCTGCCTCGCCATCGACCCGTCTTCTCCGTGCACGGCCGCCGGATCGCCATCGCCGTTACGCCGCCGTCTGGTCCTCCCCGAGCTTGCTCAGCCTCCCTACCGACTCCATGTGAGCCCCTGCTTCGCTTACCCCTAACTCCATGCCCGATTTTGAGCTCTAGCTGCCTCCTCCACCGGAGCCGAGACGCACCGCCACAAGAGCTCGATGCCGGCGACACTACGGTGACCACTTGGTTCCGGGCATGCACCCAATGTTTTCGCCGCACCGCGTAGAAGCCATAGGTGCTAACCCCGCATTGCCATAGCCGTTGTAGCCTCGACCCCGAGCTCACCTGAGCTCCGGCCGCCGCCAAGCTTGCTGCTGCCGCCACCACAGGCCACCATAGCCCCCCATGCCTGCTCCATTAGGTGCGCGCGAGCTCCAGCTAGCCGTAGAGGCCAACCGCGTCGCAAACCGCCGCCTGTAGCGCGAGCCCGAGCAACTCCGGCGAGCCTCCACCGCGAGATGTGGTCGCCTGTGCTTAATCCAGCGACGCTGACGTGGCAAGATTAGTTTAGGACTAATCCCCCCCCCCCTAATTAGTGACACTAACAGTGGGCCCTGGCGCCTTAATCTTTTAGTTTAATTAGAAATAACCCCCTGTTTAACCTGTGATACTGACGTGTGGACCCCACACGTCAGGTTTGACCTGGTCAGCGTCGTTAACCTGCTGACGCAGGCATGACGCAGTGCTGACGCAATAAATGAATTCTGGATTATTTCTATTTTGGAAATTCCAGAAAATTAGCTAAACTTCAAAAATTCATAGAAATTCAACCGTAGCTCAGATTGAAATAATTTATATATGAAAAATTATCAGAAAAATTCAATCTATCCATCTGTACCATTTTCATGCATGACAAACCAACTTATACATGATGTATATGAGGAAACACATGAATGTTATTTATAAAGGCTTATTTTGGAGTTGCATTTGAAACTTTGTTTCAAATGGACTTCATGCAAATAAATGCTAGTTGCATTAACCCAAACAACATCACATCTTCATGCCATGTTCATGCATCATATTGTTGCATATGTTTGTGTATTGATTTCCGACACCATTCCTGTCGATAGGTCCCGCTCCGGAGAGTGCTCCAGAGTACCTGTCTGAGGAGCAGTGACCCCTGTTGATCTACCAGGCAAGCAAACCCCCTTGTTCATTCCGATACAACCCTACTCTCTCACTCCTTCTCTCATTTATTGCATTAGGACAACAATGATTCAACTGCTACTTTATGTTGCGGTAGTTGAACCCATTCCTCTGCATGACCTGTCATTGCCACAGTAAATAGTTAAAACCCACTAGCATGTGTAGGAGTTGATTGAGCCATGTTGTGTTCCTACCATGCCATGCCTGCTATTGCTTAGAGTTGTGTCAGGTCTGATTCATCGGGAATGAATTGGAGTGTTACGATATGTTCCGGTGCTAAGAGTTAAGCGCGTGAACACGAGTTGGTAAAGGTAGCGGTGAGAGGCCATGTAGGAGTACATGGTGGGTTGTCTCATTGGGACCGTCCTTAAGAACTGAGTTCTGTGTAAGTTGTCCAATGACTAGCTACTACCACACAACGGGCTCTGGGCGCTCGAAGCTCTCTCGACTTATTAACCGCCTTGATCTCTGTCCAGGAGTTGCAAATAGTTTCTGGTGTTTGTAGGTAGTGCTATTTTTCTACCGAGTGGCACCCGACAAGGTGGACTTGGGACAGACTAGGCACCGTGGCCCGGTGTACCGAGTGGCACCCAGATGGTGGGCTCGGGAACCCTGTACACATCGTTTGGGGTCGTGAGCGAAACCTCGGCAGGATCTCCTTGCGGATGGAACCCGAATAGGCGATAAACCTGGACTAGAGTCTTGTGTGGTTAGTCAGGTCGTGGCCGACACCCTCGCCAGGCTTCCGCTTGAAGGTTGCCGAGATACATAACGTGTATATGGTGATAAGTGGTGAGAGCGTGTGTGAAGAAGTACACCCCTGCAGGGTTATCATGATCTATTCGAATAGTCGTGTCCTCGGTTATGGACTTCTTGGATGCTTACGTGGTACATATACAACTTAAAGTGGATACTCTAAAATGCTCAAGACAAGTGTGAGTGCTATGGATGGCCTTCTCGTAGAGAGACGGGGATGAATCCATAGTAGTGTATTGATGTGGTGATTAGTGGACTCGTGTGCGCTCCCTCACCTCGAAGAAGTTTCTCGTTGTCGTAGAACAGGATAGCCACTGAGTCAAAGCTGGCTTGCTGCAACTAAACCCCACATTACCTTCTTGATACAAATGCATGTATGATAGGATCTGATGTAAGTCTTGCTGAGTACCTTTGTACTCATGTTTGCTTTATTTATGTTTTGCGGGTGAGACATCTGTCTCACTAGTAGTACCGCTTGGACTTCGACGAGTAGCTTCTTACCTCAGCTACGATCTTGTACCCTTGGGAGGGACTTGTAGATAGTCAGGCTTCTCAGCCTTTTTCTTTTGTAGTTGTCTGTACCCAGACATGTAATGCTTCCCTTGCTTGTATGCTCTGAATGATGGGTCATGAGACCTCTGTTTGTATTTATGCTATGTGGCTCTTCTGGGCCTTTATCTATATGAGTTTGCGTTATGTTGTGATGCCATGTTGTACAACACATACTTGCATGTTATGCGTACGTGTAACGTGTATTGTTATGTGTGGGATCCGACAACCTAGTTGTCTATCCTTGGTAGCCTCTCTTATGGGGAAATGTATTCTAGTGCTTCCACCGAGCCATGGTAGTCCGCTACAGCCCGGTTTACCCGGAGCCTGCTAGCCCAGCACTACTGCTCCGGAACACTTAGACTGGCCAGCATGTGATTCACTTCGTTCTTGTGTCTGTCCCTTCGGGGAAATGTCACGCGGTGACATCTGGAGTCCTGCCTAGCCTGCTACAGCCCGGTTCACCGGAGTCCTGTTAGCCCAGTGCTACAGCCCGGATTCGCACGCTGCTGACCGACATGCTCGATGTTGAATCATGTATGCCTGTCCTTGTAAGTTAGTGCCACTTTGGGTTCATGACTAGTCATGTCGGCCCGGGTTCTCTGTCATATGGATGCTAGCGACACTATCATATACGTGAGCCAAAAGGCGCAAACGGTCCCGGGGCATGGTAAGGTGACACCTGTGGGAATACCGTGCGTGAGGCCGCAAAGTGATATGAGGTGTTACATGCTAGATTGGTGTGACTTAGAATCAGGGTCCCGACAGCTTTGGTATCAGAGCCTGACTGCCTGTAGGATTACCAAGCCAACCTGGTCGAAGTCTGATCTAGAAATTCTTTAGCTATATAGGGGAATTGATTGTGGAAGGGAACGTAAGGCTCTTTTTACCCCTTATACCTCATGCCTTCTGATCTGAGTCATCCTATCTTTCCTATGGGGTTAAGGACTAGGCTTCCTCTTTTGTCTATCAGGATCACGTGTTACTACTCCATAGTCTCTTAGGATTGGTTGATCAGAGTCATATTCTAGTTTCGAGTACCTCCGGTGTAGCCTGTTTAGTAATATCTCAGAACCTTGAGTGATGATGTTGAGTTTGGTACTACCCCATCTTTTGCAGAATGTCTCACTTTGAGCATTTTACTGCCGTTATGCTGCCGGAATTGTCCTAGGAGTTCGAGAGATACTAAATCCTTGTGCTACCTTCTGCATTCTTTATTTGATGCTGAATTCATCCTTGTTTTCCTTGGTTTCGTTCTTCAGGATGTTGCCGGTTAACCGAAGTTCTGTTGCTCGTAGCCGGAACCACGGAGATGGTAGGGATGAGGATCCTCCCGACCAGTCTTCGTTGGCAGAGTTCATGTTAGAGATGGAGAAGAACAAGCGTGAGTCTAACTATTTGTTAGCACGTATTGAGGAGAACACCGCACCTCAGTGCAAAGAGTCAGCGACCATATATGACTTCATTGGTTTGAAACCACCTACCTTCCATCATTCCATTGAGCCACTCGATGCCGGTGACTGGCTTCGTAGTATCACTCACAAGCCGCATTCTACGAACGTAGCTGAAAGTGACAAGGTCACCTATGCTGCTTATCACCTGGAAGGTCCTGCTAGTATTTGGTGGCAGAACTATGAGGCTATGCTTCCAACTGGCCAGATAACCACCTGGAGAGATTTCACTGAGGCTTTTCGCGAGCATCACATCCCTCTAGCTCTCATTGATCACAAGAGAGAAGAGTTCTGTAGTTTCACCCAGGATAAGATGGTTGTTGATGCTTATAGTAGAGAGTTTGAGATCCTCGCCCGCTATGCTACAGAAGAGGTGTCCACGGACGCCAAGAAGCAGGCTAGGTTCCGGAAGGGTCTCAACCCCAAGTTGCGTCGTGATCTCCACTTGCATCATTGCAATACATTCCAGGCTCTTGTGAATAAGGCCATTAATGTAGAGACAGCTCAACTCACTTATGAGGAGTCTCGTAAGCATACCCGTGGTTTGGGTTCTTCCTTCGGTTCTACTTCGCAGAAGCGCCGGATTTGGGTTCCGAACTCCGCTCTTCCACCCAGTTATACACCGAGGCCTTCTTGTGTGGCACCTTACCCAATTCAGTTACATGCTCCACCCAGGCCTATTGGTAGACCGCTTGTCAAAGCGGGTCCACGTCCTACTTCATGGACTTGTTTCACATGCGGAGAGCCAGGACACTATGCACGTTACTGCTCTCAAACCAATTATGCTCCACCCCCGTCTGAGAAGTCTGTTGGCCGTGGTAAGCCATCACGTAAGATGATCAGTGTCAAGTCAGCTCCCACTGAACGTGGATGTGTGCATCACGTCTCAGCTAAAGACACTCATGATGATCCAGATGTTGTTCTTGGTACACTCCTTGTCAACTGTCATTCAGCTTCGGTTCTGTTCGATACCGGAGCATCCCGCTCCTTCATCTCTGAAGGCTATGCTCGTTTGCACGACATGTCATTTTGTGATATGCCAACTCTACATGAAATCCAAACCCCAAGGTCTAGATGGCAAACTACCAGAATAAGCCATGGTAATGAAATCCTTGTTGACAGACTTGTATTCCTTGCATCATTTGTAGCCCTCAAGTCTTCAGATATTAACATCATCTTGGGTATGGACTGGATGATAGCTCATCATGCCAAAATTGATTGTTTCACTAGGTCTGTTCAGCTTACACACCCATCTGGCAAGATAGTCACTGTCTCCACTAGAGTTGCAAAGCGCCAACTCTATTCTCTTAATGCCAACCCTCTTCCTGACCTTGAAGATATCCCGGTAGTCTGTGACTTCTCGGATGTCTTTCCAGAGGAACTGCCAGGTATTCCACCTGACAGAGATGTAGAGTTTGTCATAGATCTTATCACAGGAACCACTCCAATCTCTAGGAGACCTTACAAGATGGCACCCTTAGAACTAGCTGAGCTTAAGAAACAACTCGATGAATCCTTGCAAAAGGGTTTCATCCGTCCTAGTTCTTCTCCCTAGGCTTGCCCCGTCCTCTTCGTCAAGAAGAAGGATGGAACGGACCGAATGGTTGTAGATTATCGTCCCGTTAATTTGGTCACGATAAAGAACAAGCATCCGCTCCCCAGGATCAACAATCTGTATGATCAGCTCGTTGGATCCTCGGCCTTTTCCAAGATGGATTTGAGGTTAGGCTACCATCAAATCAAGATCAGAAATGGGGACATTCCTAAGACGGCTTTTGTCACTCGTTATGGACAGTACGAGTACACCGTCATGTCCTTTGGTCTAACCAATGCTCTAGCTACATTATCTCGCTTGATGAACTCAATCTTCATGGAGTACTTAGATAAGTTCATCGTGGTTTACCTCGATGATATTCTTATCTACTCGAAGAACGAGGAAGAGCATGCCGAACATCTCAGACTTGTGTTAGAAAAACTCAGAGAGCACCGCCTTTATGCCAAGTTCTCCAAGTGTGAATTTTGGTTGCCAGAAGTGACCTACCTGGGCCACGTGATATCTCGTAAGGGCATTGCTGTCAATCCCGAGAGAGTTCAGGCCGTTCTTGATTGGACTCTGCCTGAAATGGTTAAGCAAGTTAGGAGTTTCCTTGGCCTAGCCAGTTATTGTCGCCGCTTCGTTGAGAACTTCTCCAAAGTGGCCAACCCTCTCACGAAACTTCTCAAGAAAGATAAAAAGTTTGAGTGGTCCCCACAATGTGAGTACAGTTTTCAAGAACTGAAAAGACACCTGACTTCTGCTCCCATACTTGTGCCACCGGATTTCACTAAGGACTTTGTTATCTATTGTGATGCCTCACGATAGGGACTAGGTTGCATTCTTATGCAAGATCGCCATGTGATTGCCTATGCATCTCGACAGTTGCATCCACATGAGGAGAATTATCCTACACATGATCTAGAGCTTGCAGTCATAGTCTATGCACTTAAGACCTGGCGACATTACCTTCTTGGTAAGCGTTGCGAGATTTACACCGATCACCAGAGTCTCAAGTATATCTTCACCCAACCAGATTTGAACCTTAGGAAAAGGCGTTGGTTGGAGTTGATCTCAGATTACGACTTAGGGATTACCTACACCCCAGGCAAGGGAAATGTCATGGCTGATGCACTAAGTTGTAAGTCCTATTGCAACAATCTCATGTTGCAACAGAGCCAACCACTTCTCCATGAGGAGTTATGTAAGCTCAACCTTCACATTGCTCCTCACGGATTCCTTTCTACCTTGGTGGCGAAACCTACTCTTGTGGATCAGATCATCTCTGCTCAGAAGCAGGATACGAGAATTTCCCGGATCAAGAGAAACTTTAACAAGGGAGTTGGTGGTAGTTTCTCTATAGATGATCATGGTGTTGTTTTCTTTGAGAGTCGCTTGGTGGTTCCCAAGAATCAACATCTTCGACAATTAATCCTTAAGGAGGCGCATGAATCTCCTCTCATGATTCATCCCGATAGTACTAAAATGTATCAGGACCTACACCAGAGGTTCTGGTGGACTAGGATGAAGAGAGAAATCGCCGAGTTCATTGCTAACTGTGATGTTTGTCGTCGCGTTAAGGCAGAACATCAAAGGCCTGCTGGCACCCTTCAGCCTTTAGCTATTCTTGAGTGGAAATGGGATAAAGTTGGTATGGACTTCATCATCGGCTTTCCCAGGACCAAGAGAGGGAATAATGCTATCTTCATAGTCATTGATCGTCTTTCCAAAGTGGCTCACTTCCTACCTGTTCGAGAGAGTATCACTGCTAGTCAGCTTGCTGACTTATATATTTCTCGAATAGTGTCACTTCATGGTGTTCCACTAGAGATCAATTCAGACCGTGGTAGTCTTTTCACTTCTCATTTCTGGGAGAGTTTCCAAACTGCCATGGGCACCCATCTTTCCTTCAGTACCGCTTTCCACCCTCAATCAAGTGGTCAGGTGGAAAGGGTCAACCAAATTCTTGAAGACATGCTCAGAGCTTGCGTTATCTCATTCGGTATGGATTGGGAGAAGTGTCTTCCTTACGCCGAGTTTGCTTATAACAATAGCTACCAATCCAGCCTCAAGAAAGCTCCTTTTGAGATTCTGCATGGACGAAGATGTCGAACACCTTTGAACTGGTCAGAAACCGGTGAAAGACAATTCTTTGGACCGGATATGATCCAGGAAGCAGAAGAACAAGTTCGCATCATTCGTGAGAACTTGAAAACAGCCCAATCTCGTCAAAAGAGCCAGTATGACCGCCGTCATAAGGAAGTGGCTTATGAAGTTGGCGACAAGGCTTACCTTCGGGTTACCCTTTGAAGGGTACCCATTGATTCGGTATCAAGGGAAAGTTGGCTCCTCATTCCATTGGTCCTTTTCGCATTCTCGCTAAACAAGGAGAGGTTGCCTACCAGTTGGAACTACCTCCACATCTTTTCCGAGTACATGATGTCTTCCACGTCTCTCAACTCAGGCGTTGCTTCTCGGATCCCATCCGCGGAGTGGACCACGAAACGCTTGATCTCCAAGATAACCTCACTTATCGAGAGTACCCCGTCCGCATTCTGGATCAAGCAGAGCGTGTCACTCGATGTCATAACATCAAGTTTCTCAAGGTTCAGTGGTCACATCATTCCGAGAGAGAAGCTACCTGGGAGCATGAAGATCGTCTTCGACTTGAGTACCCCACTTTCTTTCCGACAACTCCTGAATCTCGGGACGAGATTCTTTTGAGTGGGGGTGAGTTGTCACATCCCTAGTTCTGGTATGACCTAGACTAGCTAGTCATTTGTGCATCATGTTTAAATTCCATTTAATTTGGAAATGAGGATTTGTGAAACCCTCAGAATCATTTCTGGAAATGACCCAGATAAAAAAATTGCTCCAAAAAGGTCCAAGAAAATGCTCATGTTGCTCTCTGAAAATATTGGACAGAGATAAAAATCAAACCAACATTTTCAGGAGCTCATAAGTATTTATTTTGGGCATTCGGAATTAATGCAGTAATTATTTGCTTTGGATATATATTGTTATATATAAAAAATATTGTCCAAAAATTATGCCAGTAGTTGAGGAGCTCTGGAATAATACCACTAGCCCCTGAAAAAAATTGGCATAGAAAATAAAATGGTTTAGTATTTTTATTAAACCAAACAAATGTCAGAAAAATAGAAAAGAAAACAAAAATAGAGAAACGCTTACCTGGACCTTACCTACGACCTGGCACTGTGCGGCCCAGCAGGCTGGCCCAGCCCACCAGGCCTCTGCCAGTCATCCCTCTCCTCTCGCTAGGAGGACGAGAGGCGTGTGCCCGGCGCCTGCGGCCACACGTCGTGGCCACCTCCTGCTTCCGCCAACGCGGGAGAGGCTTCTAGAGCCGCCGCGTACTCCCCCGACCCTCTCTCACTCTCTCCCCGAGTCGATCCCCTTTCCTTTGTCTCTCCCCCTCGCTCTTTCTCCCGCGCCCGAGCGTTGCCGTCGCTGCAGCTCGTCGCCGTCGTAGCTACCGCCTCCCCCTCGCCCTCTCTCCGTGTCTGCAAGCTCCGCTACGACCTTCTCTTCGTCCCCGATGAGCCACGCACCGCCGGACGCCCTGCTGCCTCGCCATCGACCCGTCTTCTCCGCGCACGGCCACCGGATCGCCATCGTTGTTACGCCGCCGTCTGGTCCTCCCCGAGGTTGCTGAGCCTCCCTACTGACTCCATGTGAGCCCCTGCTTCACTTACCCCCTAACTCCATGCCCGATTTCGAGCTCTAGCTGCCTCCTCCACCGGAGCCGAGACGCACCGCCGCACGAGCTCGACGCTGGTGACACTCCGGTGACCACTTGGTTCCGGGCATGCACCCAATGTTTTCGCCGCACCGTGTAGAAGCCATAGGTGCTAACCCCGCATCGCCACGGCCGTCGTAGCCTCGACCCCGAGCTCACCCGAGCTCCGGCCGCCGCCAAGCTTGCTGCTGCCGCCACCACAGTCCACCATAGCCCCCCATGCCTGCTCCATTAGGTGCGCGCGAGCTCCAGCTAGCCGTAGAGGCCAACCGCGTCGCAAACCGCCGCCTATAGCGCGAGCCCGAGCAACTCCGACGAGCCTCCACCGTGAGATGTGTCACCGGTGCTTAATCCGGCGACACTGACGTGGCAAGATTAGTTTAGGACTAATCCCCTCCCCCATTAGTGACAGTGACAGTGGGCCCTGGCGCCTTAATCTTTTAGTTTAATTAGAAATAACCCCCTGTTTAACCTGTGACACTGGCGTGTGGACCCCACACGTCAGGTTTGACCTGGTCAGCGCCATTGACCTGCTGACGCAGGCATGACGCAGTGCTGACGCAATAAATGAGTTCTGGATTATTTCTATTTTGGAAATTCCAGAAAATTAGCTAAACTTCAAAAATTCATAGAAATTCAACCGTAGCTCAAATTGAAATAATTTATATATGGAAAATTATCAGAAAAATTCAATCTATCCATCTGTACCATTTTCATGCATGACAAACCAACTTATACATGTTGTATATGAGGAAACACATGAATGGCATTTATAAAGGCTTATTTTGGAGTTGCATTTGAAACTTTGTTTCAAATGGACTTCATGCAAATAAATGCTAGTTGCATTAACCCAAACAACATCACATCTTCATGCCATGTTCATGCATCATATTGTTGCATATGCTTGTGTATTGATTTCCGACACCGTTCCTGTCGATGGGTCCCGCTCCGGAGAGTGCTCCAGAGTACCTGTCTGAGGAGCAGTGACCCCTGTTGATCTACCAGGCAAGCAAACCCCTTTGTTCATTCTGATACAACCCTACTCTCTCGCTCCTACTCTCATTTATTGCATTAGGACAACAGCGATTCAACTGCTACTTTATGCTGCGGTAGTTGAACCCATTCCTCTGCATGACCTGTCATTGCCACAGTAAATAGTTAAAACCCACTAGCATGTGTAGGAGTTGATTGAGCCATGTTGTGTTCCTACCATGCCATCCTGCTATTGCTTAGAGTTGTGTCAGGTTTGATTCATCGGGAATGAATTGGAGTGTTACGATATGTTCCGGTGCTGAGAGTTAAGCGCGTGAACACGATTTGGTAAAGGTAGCGGTGAGAGGCCATGTAGGAGTACATGGTGGGTTGTCTCATTGGGACCGTCCTTAAGAACTGAGTTCTGTGTAAGTTGTCCAATGACTAGCTACTACCACACATCGGGCTCCGGGCGCTCCAATCTTTCTCGACTTATTAACCGCCTTGATCTCTGTCCAGGAGTTGCAAATAGTTTCTGGTGTTTGTAGGTAGTGCTATTTTTCTACCGAGTGGCACCCGGCAGGGTGGACTTGGGATAGACTAGGCACCATGGCCCGGTGTACCGAGTGGCACCCGGATGGTGGGCTCGGGAACCCTGTAAACATCGTTTGGGGCCGTGAGCGAAACCCCGACCGGATCTCCTTGCGGATGGAACCCAAATAGGCGATAAACCTGGACTAGAGTCTTGTGTGGTTAGTCAGGTCGTGGCCGACACACTCGCCAGGCTTCCGCTTGAAGGTTGACGAGATACATGAAGTGTATATGGTGATAAGTGGTGAGAGCGTGTGTGAAGAAGTACACCCCTGCAGGGTTATCATGATCTATTCGAATAGCCGTGTCCTCGGTTATGGACTTCTTGGATGCTTACGTGGTTCATAGACAACTTAAAGTGGATACTCTAAAATGCTCAAGACAAGTGTGAGTGCTATGGATGGCCTTCTCGTAGAGAGACGGGGATGAATCCATAGTAGTGTATTGATGTGGTGATTAGTGGACTCGTGTGCGCTGCCTCACCTCAAAGAAGTTTCTCGTTGTCGTAGAAGAGGATAGCCACTGAGTCAAAGCTGGCTTGCTGCAACTAAACCCCACATCACCTTCTTGATACAAATGCATGTATGATAGGATCTGATGTAAGTCTTGCTGAGTACCTTTGTACTCATGTTTGCTTTATTTATGTTTTGCAGGTGAGACATATGTCTCACTAGTAGTACCGCTTGGACTTTGACGAGGAGCTTGTTACCCTCAGCTACGATCTTGTACCCTTGGGAGGGACTTGTAGATAGTCAGACTTCTCAGCCTTTTTCTTTTGTAGTTGTCTGTACCCAGACATGTAATGCTTCCGTTGCTTGTATGCTCTGAATGATGGGTCATGAGACCTCTATTTGCATTTATGCTATGTGGCTCTTCTAGGCCTTTATCTATATGAGTTTGCGTTATGTTGTGATGCCATGTTGTACAACACATACTTGCATGTTATGCGTACGTGTAACGTGTATTGCTATGTGTGGGATCCGACAACCTAGTTGTCTATCCTTGGTAGCCTCTCTTATGGGGAAATGTAGTCTAGTGCTTCCACCGAGCCATGGTAGTCCGCTACAGCCAGGTTTATCTGGAGTCCTGCTAGCCCAGCACTACTGCTCCGGAACACTTAGACTGGCTAGCATGTGATTCACTTCGTTCCTGTGTCTGTCCCTTCGGGGAAATGTCACGCGGTGACATCTGGAGTCCTGCCTAGCCTGCTACAGCCCGGTTCACCGGAGTCCTGTTAGCCCAGTGCTACAACCCGGATTCACACGTTGTTGACCGACATGCTCGATGTTGAATCATGTATGCATGTCCCTGTAAGTTAGTGCCACTTTGGGTTCACGACTAGTCATGTCGGCCCAGGTTCTCTGTCATATGGATGCTAGCGACACTATCATATATGTGAGCCAAAAGGCGCAAACGGTCCCAGGGCATGGTAAGGTGACACCCGTGGGAATACCATTCGTGAGGCCGCAAAGTGATATGAGGTGTTACATGCTAGATCGGTGTGACTTAGAATCGGGGTCCCGACAGTCTTCCCATAGGTTTCTTAATAGTGGAATCCGCAAGATGCAAGTTTAGAGAGCAATCATCAAAATCACGGAAATCTAGCAAATCACACAAAGTTTTGGGAATAGTGGAGACACTAGCACCCAAATCACACAAAGCATAAAACTCATGATCTTTAATTTTAATTTTAATAGTTGGTTCCCACTCATCACAAAGTTTTCTAGGAATAGAAACTTCCAATTCAAGTTTTTCTTCATAAGATTGCATCAAGGCATCAACGATATGTTTAGTAAACGCTTTAGTTTGACTATAAGCGTGAGGAGAGTTTAGCACGGATTGCAACAAGGGAATACAATCAATTAAAGAGCAATTTTCATAATTAAATTCCTTGAAATCTAATATAGTGGGTTTAGCAACATCTAGGGTTTAATTTCTTCAATCCCACTTTTATCAAATTTAGCATCAAGATCAACAAATTCCAAATTCTTAGAACGCCTTGTAGGTGAAGGTGGATCATATTCAGTCCCATCATTATCAAGATTCATATTGCAAAACAAAGATTTAATAGGGGACACATCCATAACTTTTATATCTTCATCATTATTTTCATAGGAACTAGAAGAACACGCTTTTATAAAGGCATCTTTCTTAGCACGCATCCTAGCGGTTCTTTCTTTGCACTCGTCAATGGAAATTCTCATGGCTTTGAGAGACTCATTGATATCATGCTTAGATGGAATAGATCTAAGTTTCAAAGAATCAACATCAAGAGCAATTCTATCAACGTTCCTAGCTAAATCATCAATCTTAAGCAATTTTTCTTCAATCAAAGTATTAAAATTCTTTTGCGAAGTAATAAATTCTTTAATATTAGATTCAAAATCAGAGGGCATATTATTATAATTTCCATAAGAATTGTTGTAGGAATTACCATAATTATTAGAGGGATTACTAGGATAAGGCCTAGGGTTGAAATTTCCTCTATACGCGTTGTTACCAAAATTGTTCCTACCAACAAAATTCACATCCGTAGATTCATTATTATTCTCAATCAAAGTAGACAAGGGCACATCATTAGGATCAGAATAAACACTCTTATTAGCAAATAATTTCATAAGTTCATCCATCTTTCCACTCAAAACATTAATTTCTTCTATCGCATGCACCTTTTTATTAGTAGATCTTTCAGTATGCCATTGAGAATAATTAACCATAATATTATCTAGGAGTTTAGTAGCTTCTCCTAAAGTAATTTCCATAAAAGTGCCTCCTGCGGCCGAATCTAAAAGATTTCTAGAAGCAAAATTCAATTCGTCATAAATTTTGACTATAGGTATGAGGAGAATTTAGCACGGATTGCAACAAGGAAATACAATCAATTAAAGAACAACTTTCATAATTAAATTCCTTGAAATCCAATATAGTGGGTTTAGCAACATCTAGATTTTTATTTCTTTCAATCCCACGTTTATCAATTTCATCATCAAGATCTAAATACTCCGAATTTTTAGAACGCCTTCTTGGTAAAGGAAGATCATATTTAGTTTTATCAAGATTCATATTGCAAAACAAAGATTTAATAGGGGACACATCAATAACTTTTAGATCTTCATCTTGATTTTCATAATAATACGGTTTAGCGGCCATCTTATTGACTAAGGTGGCTTGCATATCCGAAATTTTAGCAGTCATTTTTTCAAGATGAGCAATTTGGGATCTTATACCATTAAATTCTTTAGACATATCATCGAGCTCTTAATTCATATAATTCATAATTTTTTTTGTTCCTTCAGCTCATTTCTAAAGAAATTATTATGCTCAAATTGCAAAACCATAAATTTCCTGACGTTGTTTTCAATCTCCTCTAACCTTTTATGGTGAAGATCATCAAATCTTGGCAGAGCCATCGCGACAAACAAGCAATCCAACACACGAGCAAACAAAAAGCAGACGGGCAAAAGTGGCAAATAGAGAGGGAGGACAGAGAGAGAGGGCGAATAAAACGGCAAGGGTGAATTGGGGGGAGAGGAAAACGAGAGGCAAATGGCAAATAATGTAATGCGGGAGATAGGGATTGTGATGGGTACTTGGTATGTTGACTTTTGCACGGACTCCCCGGCAACGGCGCCAGAAATTCTTCTTGCTACCTCTTGAGCACTGCGTTGGATTTCCCCGAAGAGGAGAGGATGATGCAGCAAAGTAGCGTAAGTATTTCCCTCAGTTTTTGAGAACCAAGGTATCAATCCAGTAGGAGGCTACGCGCGAGTCCCTCGTACCTACACAAAAACAATAGCTCAACGCAACCAACGCGCTTAGGGGTTGTCAATCCCTTCACGGTCACTTACGAAAGTGAGATCTGATAGAGATGATAAATAATATTTTTTGGTATTTTTGGTATAAAGATGCAAAGTAAAAAAGTAAAAGCAAAGCAATAATAAAGTGATGGAGATTGATATGATGAGAAAGAGACCCGGGGGCCATAGGTTTCACTAGTGGCTTCTCTCAAGAGCGTAAGTATTCTACGGTGGGTGAACAAATTACTGTTGAGCAATTGACAGAATTGAGCATAGTTATGAGAATATCTAGGTATGATCATGTATATAGGCATCACGTCCGAGACAAGTAGACCGACTCCTGCCTGCATCTACTACTATTACTCCACTCATCGACCGCTATCCAGCATGCATCTAGAGTATTAAGTTAAAAACAGAGTAACGCCTTAAGCAAGATGACATGATGTAGAGGGATAGTTTCATGCAATATGATAAAACCCCCATCTTTTTATCCTCGATGGAAACAATACAATACATGCCTTGTTGCCCCTTCTGTCACTGGGAAAGGACACCGCAAGATCGAACCCAAAGCTAAGAACTTCTCCCATGGCAAGAACAACCAATCTAGTAGGCCAAACCAAACTGATAATTCAAAGAGACTTGCAAAGATAACCAATCATACATAAAAGAATTCAGAGAAGATTCAAATATTATTCATAGATAGACTTGATCATAAACCCACAATTCATCGGTCTCAACAAACACAGCGCAAAAAGAAGATTACATCGAATAGATCTCCACGAGAGAGGGGGAGAACATTGTATTGAGATCCAAAAAGAGAGAAGAAGCCATCTAGCTACTAACTATGGACCCATAGGTCTGAAGTAAACTATTCACACTTCATCGGAGGGGCTTGGATGATGATGTAGAAGCCCTCCGTGATCGATGCCCCCTCCGGCGGAGCTCCGGAACAGGCCCCAAGATGGGATCTCGTGGATACAGAAAGTTGCGGCGGTGGAATTAGGTTTTTGGCTCCGTATCTGATCGTTTGGGGGTACGTGGGTATATATAGGAGGAAGAAGTACGTCGGTGGAGCAACAGGGAGCCCACGAGGGTGGGGGCGCGCTTGGTAGGTTAGGGCGCGCCCCCTACCTCGTGGCCTCCTGTTACGTGCCTTGACGTAGGGTCCAAGTCTCCGGAGTTGTATTCGGTGAGAAAATCACGTTCCCGAAGGTTTCATTCCGTTTGGACTCCGTTTGGTATTCCTTTTCTTCGAAACCCTAAAACAGGCAAAAAACAACAATTCTAGGCTGGGCCTCCGGTTAATAGGTTAGTCCCAAAAATAATATAAAAGTGGATAATAAAGCCCAATAATGTCCAAAACAGTAGATAATATAGCATGGAGCAATCAAAAATTATAGATACGTTGGAGACGTATCACCTACATGTAACCCTGGGTACCCCCGGTGCCTATATAACCCAAGGGGTTTTAGACCGTAGGGTTACATTCATTTACATACGATCTCAAGGTTGATCATCATGTACTTTGTACTCCATCCACAATCAATACAATAGAAGCAGGACATAGGTTTTTACCTCTTCGAGAGGGCCTGAACCTGTGTAAAAATTGTGTCCCTCTTTGTGATGTTACCATCAAGATAAGATCATCAGCTCAGGACCCCCTACCCGAGATCTGCCGGATTCAACTCCGACATTGGTGGCCCATGCAAGTTCCACTGTGTGGTCAAAGCGGCTCGATGGAGAGTCGGTTCAGCTGTCCCGGAGACAGAAAGCAGCTTTTCCGGTCTCCCTTGAGGGGGCCGATGGGGCCGGTGGATGAACTTGCGGCATTCTCCATGGCTTCAAGCTCCTAAAATGGCGATGGAGCTAAGGAGTTAGATGAGCTTTGTGCAAGATATGGGAGATTGAAGGGATGTGAAATCTCTTATGCTTTTTCCTCAACCATATAGGGGGAATCCCTTGTCATGGGACGACGAGAAGTTTGAGTCCTACCATGGTAAATCCGCGTGTTTCCCAAGTGTTGTGCCTTACGTGCACATGCAAATCAAGGAAATAAATCAATGATACCTGTAGAGCCAGTATCAGGGCCTGCTACAACTCGCCTCATTGTACATGTCAATGGTGGGACCCCGTCTAGGTGGCATACTCTGAAAAACGGTCAGGGTGGGACCTGCAGTCGGTCCTCGGAAGGAGTTTATTTAGCTCTTAAGGCATCCACTTTGGTGCAAGGACTTCAGACCCGAGAACATTCTCGGACATGGGGTTAATCTACAAGACAAAGATATCAGGTTTGTTGAACTCACCTACGAAGCTGAAGACTAACGATGAAGTCATGACTTGGAAGAGTTGAGCTTTGTCTGTGGCTTGCAGACTAGTTCAGGGGCTAACAATGGTTTCCTACATAGGAGGGTGCTAACCATGTCAGCCCCCAAAAGATGGGTTGGGTCAAGGACCCCCAAACTATCACACAAGTGGTCCACGTCTGGCAGGCCCCACGATGTACTCAAGATGGAATCTTCCAAAGACTTGGCACATACTCCAAGACATGATGTGATCCTCGACATGCTTATTCCCTGATGTAACTGACCTAGGTGTAACCCTAGGTACCCCCGGTGTCTATATAAGCCGAGGGTTTGGACCGTAGAGGCAGATTCATTCACACATACGATCTCGAGGTAGATCAACCTGTACTCTCTACCCCATCCACAATCAATCAAATACAAGCAAGGCGTAGGGTTTTACCTCTTTGAGAGGGCCTGAACCTAGGTAAACAATCACTACTACAGGATTCTGCTAACGCGACAATACGATCAAAGACCCTTTGACGAAACTGTGTGCGATGCAATAATCGCAAACGATGGTGTAAAAGAACCGTCGAAAAAGGTGCAAAACGTTTGCGATGGCGGAGCCATCAAACACGGTTCAGATTTTAGTTGAGTGTGTGATGCAGGGCATATGGTTCAGTTCAATGAACTGTTTGCGATGAGGCGAAACAAAAGAAACGGGCAGCCAGATGAAGGCGTGTGCGATATACAACATACGGTTCACTGGGATGAACTGTTTGTGATGAGGAGGAATACTAGAAATGGGCAGCTAGATAAAGGTGTGTGCGATTGAGGGCATACACTTCAGAAGGATTAACTATTTGTGATTAGGCAACAGAATAGAAACGGGTCAGCCAGATCAAAGTGTCTGCGATTGATGGCATACACTTCACACGGATGAACTGTTTGCGATTAGCCACAACAAACTGAAATAGTTAGATAGATCAACATGTGTGCGGTAGACGGGCACACACATTCTAATTAAAAGAAGTGTGCGCGATGGTAATAACGAGCGCACATGATTGTTGGAACAAGACGTGTGCTAACATTGCCTATTGCGGTGCACCCTATGGTGCAAACGCCACGTACGTGGCCGAGAAGGCGTACGTGCCCACATTACGCCTTCCGGTAATAGTGCCGCACTTACAACCGTCATTAAATTTTGAGCATGTGTCCCATCACATTCCAAAATGCAAACCTGTTCACACTGATCAAAACCTAAATAGTTTCCCACTTAGGAGTGTATTAGTACTTGGTTATAAATACTACTACTCCAAGATGACTGCACATTCCTCCTCAACTCCTCATCCACAAAAACAAAACAAGTCATTCATCATCGTTCCCTTACATCAGCAATGGCCAGCGTGAGTTCTGGGCCGAGAGATTGCCACCAAGGAGATGCGAGCATGGAAGCGGAAGCACCAGAGATGTCCCGCCTCGCTGCGAACGCAGTCGGCATGTCCCGCCACGCGGCGGTAGCAGCACAGAGGTCCCGTCGCTCCGTCGAAGCAGCACGGAGGTCCCGCCGCACCGTTGATGCAGCAGACTGGTCCGGCCGCGCCGCGGAAGTAGAAGAGATGTCCCGCCACGCCGCAATGCAGCAGATATGTCCTCCCGCTCTGCGGCGGCCTGAAAAATGTCCCACAGGCAGGCGAGGACTCTTACAGGTGCATGCATGCGATCGTCCATAGCCAGATGGATCAGATCTCCGGCTGGGCGAGGTCGCATGACGACATGAAAGCCTCTTTTGAATAGGCTACCGGCGTCATCCGGCAACTAAATGAGAGCAATGCGAAGCGTCGGGCTGAGTGCGACCTGCTGAGGGCGAAGATTGTCGGAAGTGTGGAGCAGCAGGAGGAGACCACTGCCTTGTTGAAGAGGACTGGCTTCATCATCGAGAAACTTATGGACGAGAATGCCATGTTGCGCATCGAGCATAGAAGGGTGGTGGAGGAATCCGTGGATGCTCTCAAGCAGCATCTTGAGGACAAGAAAGAGCTCATCGCCGCTCGCCGCGGAGACTAGTTCCCGCGGCCTGCAGCAACGCATCAAGAAAGTAGAGATCAGCGAGCCAGATCATTGTCTACCTTCTTCTTTTGCCCTTGTGTATTTCGGGCGTTGTCGCATGTGGCTTTTTTAATTATGTTTATTTTTGCGGGGATTTTAATTATGTTCCTAAATATGCAAGGCAATTATTATCCACCATCATCGTCCTTATATTCGTCATGCTTGCTATAAGTCGCAGTCGATGCTATATAGGTCCGTCGGATCTTACATCAAGATCCATGCAAAACTTTCTTTTCAGATTTTTATTTTTCTCTCTTAAATCTTAGTCCAGTGAGACATATAGCCACGTCGTAGAACAGGGGTTCGGGCGCCATTAATGGAGATGTTGGGAGGGAAGTGCGCGACGGGTAGAGGTCAAAGGGCTCTCCTTCCGATTAGCACGTGTAGGGGTCTGATAAGACGCTTCCCGTACTCAAATAGCTACCCCGCATGGCACCTCCTAGCCAATAAAAAAGGGACGCGTGGCGGCACATAATTGGTAAGTAGAACGCCCATGGTTTCAATAATACTTGTGTTTTCGATTTGTAATGTGACAACACTTGTTCCAAAATGACTTTGTTGATTGTTAATAGGTGCGCCTTCGCAAATCGGAGAGAAAAATTACCAAAACATGTTGGTGCCATGTCATTGACACCATGCCAAGTTTCATGATTTTCAGGCGTGTTTTGGATTTACAGGAATTAAAAAACCAAGTTTCTCAATATATCCGGTCGAGCCACGACGCCTAGATGTTTAAATTTCATTCTCATTTCTTGCATGGGACCTAGAAATTCACTCAATGACACACTTGTGATTTTTCAACCAACTTTGGTACACTGGAGCATACGCTTGTAGTTCAAATTTGAATTATGCACATTAAATGTGCAGAAACTCAATTAATGTATAAAAAAGGCCAAACGAATCCGGAATAATTCTAAAATTTAGCACGATATTTCTATTTGGTCTAATCTGCCTGCGTAAAAAAATTAAGGCGGAAGAAGCGTCTGTCATTTCACACACGGAGGTGACACGTTCCCTTTCGGAACCACCAGCCTTCTTGAGGGAAGCTCCAGTTTGCAAGAAGATTACACCAAAGCTTATCCCAATTCGGCCAAAAAAATTAGCACAACATGTTGGTGCCATGTCATGACACCATGCCAAGTTTCATGATTTTCAGGCATGTTTTGGATTCACAAGAATTAAAAAATTAAGTTTCTCAATCTTTCCGGCCGAGCCACGATGTCCACATGTTTGAATTTCATTCTCATTTCTTGCATGGGACCTAGAAATTCACCCAAGGACACACATGTGATTTTTCAACCAACTTTGGTGCATTGGAGCATGTGCTTGTAGTTCAAATTTGAATTATGCACATTAAATGCCCAGAAACTCAATTAATGTATAAAAAGGCCAAACGAACCCGAAATAATTCCAAAATTTAGCACGATACTTCTATTTGGTCTAATCTGCCTGTGTTAAAAAATTAAGACAGGAGAAGGCAGTATACGTATGTCGTTTCGCACACGAAGATGACACGTTCCCTCTCGGAACCACGAGCCTTCTTGAGGGAAGCTCCAATTTGCAAGAAGCTTACACCAAAGCTTGTCCCAATTCGGCCAAAAAAATTAACACAACATGTTGGTGCCATATCATGACACCATGCCAAGTTTCATGATTTTCAGGCGTATTTTAGATTTATAGGAATTAAAAAACCAAGTTTCTCAATCTTTCTGGCCGAGCCACAACGCCCAGATGTTTGAATTTCAATCCCATTTCTTGCATGGGACCTATAAATTCACCCAAAGACATACATTTGATTTTTCAACAAACTTTGGTGCACTGGAGCATGTGCTTGTAGTTTAAATTTGAATTATGCACATTAAATGCCCAAAAACTCAATTAATGCATAAAAATGCCAAACCAAACCGGAATAATTCTAAATTTAAGCACGCCACTCATGTACTAGTTGCATGTTCACTGTACGTAAATGTTTCTAGCTATTCAAACACCATCCTTTTTCTCCGGAACACCATTTTGTCTTTCAAAAACATAATGAAAAAAATCAGTTATACCACAAACAGTTTACTAGAAAGAATCATGTGGGATGCGATATAAAATATCTTGGCGCACCGTCTTATCTAGCTTACGCAGGAAGCTTCGTCGTTTACAGTCCATCGCCCCCGCTTGAACCACACTTGCGCGCCAGTTTCTCGCGGCACCGAGCGAATTTTTTTGCCACCGCGAAAATATCTATCTCCCCGCCCCCTCCCTGCCACCAAAAGCCACATTTCCACTGTTCCTTCTTGCTTTCCAAGTTCAAACATTCACTGCTGCTTACTGGCAGCTCAGCCTCCTCGCCGGCGACCCTTCTTCTTGCAACGCCGCCTCCTTGCCGGCTACCCTTCTTCTTGCAGCACCGCCTCCTCGTCGGTGACCCTTCTTCTTGCAACGCCGCCTCCTTGCCGGCTACCCTTCTTCTTGCAGCACCGCCTCCTCGTCGGTGACCCTTCTTCTTGCAGCGTCGCCTCCTCGCCGGCGATCCTTCTTCTTGCTGCACGGCCTCCTCGCCGCTGACCATTCTTCTTGCTGTGCGGCCTCATCGATATGGTCAGGTAATCCACACCCCACCCACACCATTCTCCTCCTTTCCCGTCCCACATGCCCCGACCGACGGCGTGACACCTTCCATTGAAATCACTGTCCCCCTCCTCCACAAGCGCCGCCCACAGTCATTTTGCATGTAGTATAACATGGATCTCAGTAGCATGCGGCCGCACGCGCGCACGGGGTCGCTATAGCTGCCATGCGTGCCGACCGCCAAATCTTGGAGGAGCACCTCGACTTCGAGGCCACCATCGATACCGCCACGCGGTTGTCTACTTAAAAATACAGTTCGTGCTGTTTTCTCGAGGCCACCGCTAGTGCCTTCTAGTGATTTGTCCTCTGTAATGTTAATATGCAATCTGATGTTCAGTTAACAGTTTGGTCCTCTAAAATATAATGTTCAGTTAACACTTTGGTCCAACAATTGCTACATTTCGTAGTACTGTTCTCAAGCATTATTTGTTTTGTTAATTGTCTTATCTTCTAGTACATGTTTCTATTCTGCAATGTCGTGCTCAGTTAACTATTTTGGTTCATTTGGTCTGTTGTCCATTTAACTGTTTGGTTCAGTTCTGCAATTTGATTTTCATTTACTGTGGGTACAATTTTGTATTGTTATGCATGTGACCCCAATCGAATTTGGCTGTACTCAATACATATTCTACTAATAGTATGGCAACTCTCAGTTAACCCGATCAAGATCTTCCTTATGTGTGTTGCAGGGAAACAATGGGAGACACTGCGGTTTACCATCGAGGTTTGTTCAAGCATGGTCCTTTGGCTAACAACACATTATTGTGCAGTTGCAGGAATCATTCTAATATTTAGGTTTCTTACAATTGGGTCTTGCACATGTAGGTCCTGCTGTCAGAGGCTTAGACCCACTGTTCGACCCATTTTGCATATGGGGATTTGAGATGTCCATGAATATCAGTCAAGTAAAGAAACTCAGAAAGATTGTTAGGATGAAGAAACTTGTGATGAATAACAGTAAGATCTTTGTTTACACAATGAAGAAGACATCAGTCAACTATAGCATGGCACTAACTCTTTTACCTTGTTTTTACCCCTTGCGCCATTTCAAAATTTATAACAACGATTTATACATATCTTTGTTTTCAGTACTTTTTAAAACAGTTCACCGATGATTACCTCTCAAACCACCTGCATGATCAAGAGGCGAGGAATGTATTCATTCAACACCCACGGTACAATATCGAAGTCTTGCTGAAGAGGACGAAGGTTGGGCGGGCAATTATCCATAGCCACTGGCCTAAAGTTGCAAGGACATTCAACATCACTGAAGGCTCAATATTTGCCTGTCGCTTTTGCAGTTTCCCAGATGAGATTCATCTGTCTATTTACCATGTATGATGCTATTTTCCAAAGGTTTTTGATGCTGCATGTGAAACTTGGTGTTGTTGTGTAATGGTGTAACTGAGTGCCGAAGCTATCTGATGTAATTCGATTATGAAATCCTGGTTGCTGTTATACGGATATGAAATATCTGGTGTATTTTATAAGAAATATCAATTTGATTAGTACATGGATTATCAACAATAGGCTAATTACCCTGCTTATTGGGGTTTTCTATTGTAGACAGTTACTCAGACAACACCGTGGGCAATGAACTCAAACAACCCGCACGGTTTCTAGAAAGTAGGCGTGTTCGATCAACTAACAATCACACATGGCTTCCGGCAGCGAACTGTTTGCGTTAGGCCACCTTGCACAAACATTTCCACACAAAGAACTGTGTGTGATATACATACCTACGGAAATGTTTTTCCGGGTTCACCGTGTGGCATGTACATACCTACGGAAATGATTGAGTTTTGATGCCTCGCACGATCGCACACGAGCTCATTTGGTGTCCCAGGAGGGCCTATCCCCGACGGTTACTGGGTCGTGTGGGAAGGACCCCCTATCGCCCACACTCACTTGGCGACGGTTCCAAATGCCATCGCGGAAAGGGGTTAAAAGACCGTTTGTATAATACGTCGTTGTACCAGTGAATGTGTCTCTTCTTCATCCTGTTACAATCGTGCCATGCAAGATCACCAGCTCGGGACCTCCCTACCCTAGATCTGCCAAATTTAGCTCGTCAAGTTATGAGCGTGCGGAGCGATGGGGTGGTGTTTGATGGTGGTGTAGGGGTCACCGACAGTACATTTACGCGATGCTCGAAGTGGGCACGTGATAGCCGTGGTGATCCAAGGAGGCGTGAAGCTAGCATGGCAGTGCGGCGGGGCGGCCCCGGTGAGGGTGAGGTAGTGCATCGTTCGGTGCTCGAGGTCGCACATGGGAGGACGAGGGAAGGTGAAAATTAGGTTGTTGGCTCCCACCAACGTGGGTGGGGATATAGAGTTGAAACTCCCCTAATATATGCTGGGGTAGACTTGTTCATGGGCAGCCCAACCCAGAAGCCCGACATTTGGGTCGGGCTCAAGCCTGGCTTTTTCGCTCGGAGCCCTACCTTGAAGCCGTGAACGTGCCAAAAATATTAATTTATATAAAAATAGGTGTAATATACTATTTTTATCCCCAAATCATTATTTCAAATGAAAAATGCATTGTTCACATGTTTTTGGCGGACTCGGGCTTGAGATTTTCACCTGGGTTCTGTCAAGCCCGACGAGAAACCTAGCTCGGCCCGACTAGGTATGATCAGGTTTATGCTGGAGCATGTTTTTTTTTGACCTAACCCCTCATACTAAGAATGTTTTTGAAAAAAAGAGATCTTTTGAAGATGATCTAAAGCCAGCTAATGCGAACCAAACCATTAGTTGTACCATTTTGCGCTAGGTTTTGCAAGAGTTCCCACTTAGCACCAGATCTACCACTACACGTACTGATTATGTGAGAAAACACATATACAAGGCTTAAAAGGATCTAAATATAAGATGCATTGCCTGGACAGTTCCTTGCCCCGTTCTCACGACCCAAGGGAAGGGGCGGCGACTGATCTACATCTTCCCTGACGAGACCGTGTCCTTCTACCCTCTCCCTTCCGTCTATTGTGCCCACGATAAGAAGGGACGAAGACTTCAAGTGCTCCGGCTAGTGAAGTTAGGATTAGGATAAATTTCGGTTGTACTCTCCGATCGGCAATGGTCAGACGACGGAGTCATCGTCGATGTGAAATAAGGTCGCTGCACCCCATCATAGTTTGGTGGTGCATCTTCGTATGTGGAGGCGTGTGAAGAATGTTGTGTCCCGGATCTGGTTCTCCGGGTTTGGCTCCATTTCCTCGCGTTTTGACTTTTCACTAAGTTTGTTATGTTAAGTGATAAAATATTATACGTTTTTTGGGAGTTTTTTTTAGCAAAAGTCTTTTCAGGATACGATGTGTTCTTTGCCTTTCTGCAGGTCAGATTAGATGGGCCTGGAAAATTAGCCCATGTCTGCCCCTCCCACGCATCTCCTCCATTGAAACCAAGTAAGTGAGTGCGGCAGCCCAATCACAATAGCGCAGCCGAAAAATGTTCGCCCTCCGCAAAACCCTGCTCCACGGCCGCCTCCCCGCGCCGCCGGCCACCGCCGCCTCCAGGATCTCCTCCTTCCTCCGCTCCCTCTCCACATCTCCGGGGGGCGAGGGGGTCGGGGACGAATGGGGCTCCTCCTGGTCCACCGGCATCACCAAGGACCACTTCGACGGGTCCGCCTCCGCCGTCGGGCGCCCCTCCCCGTCCGCCCCCGTCTCCAAGGAGCTGGCGGCCGTCCGCACCATGGACGAGGAGGATGAGATCCTGCGCTCCGTGGATCGCGACAACAAGGAAGGGAGGGCGTACGTCGACTCGTGGGACAAGCGTTTTCACGAGACGTGCGAGCTGCTGAAGCAGGTGCGGGAGCCGGGATCCCGGGGCGCCTACCTCAAGGACTCGGAGAAGCAGGAGATGTACCGGCTGCACAAGGAGGACCCCGCGACCTACACCGTGGAGCGGCTCGCCAAGGACTTCCGCGTGATGCGGCAGCGCGTGCACGCCATCCTCTGGCTCAAGGAGATGGAGGAGGAGGAGGAGAGGAAGCAGGGCAAGCCGCTCGACGACTCCGTCGAGATCCTGCTAGACAGCTGCCCAGAGTACGTGAAGAGATCCTTTTTGCTTCCTTCGGTTTTGTGTTAAAATAATTAGGTCATGAGTCTGAGTAAAAAGATCTAGGGTTCTAGTTCGTAAGTCACGGCCCCTGTTTTATTTAAGAGAACATTATAAGGAAATCAATTACAATAAGAAAATGTCTTTTGCTAATTCGTAAGAGGTCTAGTTAATCCATGAATACTAAACTAAGTCTCTTAAATTGTTGCTTCATGCAGTTTCTTCCTGAATAGAAATTTCCAATGCTCTGGATCATGAAAATTGGCAGTAGCATGGCAATCCTAGGTTAGAACCATGTGATTGAGACTAAACTGGGTGTATGGTTTTTAAATGAACGTGCAGTTTAAGGCTCTTCAACTCGAATGTTGTGACTATATATGCTTGATAAAATGGTATGGAGTCGAGGAATTCTTTTCGAGGGGATAAGAAAGCGTTGAGCTAGGTGTTTGTATTGCAAATGTACTAATATAGTTGTTCCAGGATGAAGTTGGCTTAATGTTATTTTGCAAGCAAAACAGTCATTGACGTCAGATCCTTGGAGATTCATCTCAGCTGGATTTTTTTTCCTGAAAATTTAAGTTTGTATTACTGATTAGCTCAACACTACGCGCATAAAGTCAATGGTGGAAATTGGTAAACAGTGGGAATTTGGTTTTAACTTCTTGGTAAAGCTTACCATTTCAGTTTGCATGTTATGTACTACTAAATTGCACTTATACTCCATAAGTCCATAGACACGGAGTCACTGTTTGCAAATTGATGTGTTTCTCTTGTGAGTAGTGAGAATAAAACTATGAGATTGGAAGGTTATGCTTGGAATTGCACTTACTACTCCCTATCTGATTCTTCCTTTGGTTTTCTAGGTTTTTCAATTCCCATGACAGGGAATTTCATGTGGCATCTCTTCCATATAAACCTGACTTCAAAGTTATGCCTGAGGGCTGGGATGGCACGACAAAAGATCCTGATGAGGTCCTGTATGAGATTTCAATGAAGGAAGATCAGATGTTATATGAGGAATTTGTTCAACGCTTGGAGTTCAACAAGAAAAAGGTAGGCATATCATTTTCTTTGCTCCCTTTTATGATATTTGCTCAAAGAGAATGGCTGTTACTGCTAGTTTTAATTTGTAATCCAGTACAAACTCCTGCAGCAGACCTATATATAGATAGCAGAAAAGAGTATGGTTGTGCTGTTCTGTTAGTTCTTCTGTGATTTAGTACAAATTCCTGCAGTCTGTTTGCTGTGACTTGTAAGACCCCATGATAATGTCTTGCTAAGTTTGATTGTTGTGGAGAGTACTGGAGTTTGTGCATAGGAAAACTCTGTTCCTGTCAAGTTCTATGGACATAGGAAATGGAAACAGTCTTTCTGTAGCAAATTTTCCACTGGTCATCTGCCTCACGCTTCATTGTTTTGCAGGTGGCAGGAGAGGTGAAGTGCCACAAGTACAGCAGGCGACGACCAGACGATGGATGGGCCTACATGGTCGAGAAGCTTGGGCCACAGGGAAGGCGTGGTTCAGGAGGGGGCTGGAAGTTCATCAGTTTGCCTGATGGGTCGAGCCGTCCTCTGAATGACACGGAGAAGATGTATGTGAAGAGGGAGACTCCGAAACGGCGGAGGAGGATCATTGCTCCATACAAGTAACAGGAAAGGCCCCTCTGCTCGTTATAATTGCAGGAGTTCTACGAACGAACGTTCTTTTGTCGTTCTCCAGGGAAGCAGAAGCGTGAGAGGTTGTAACCGCCAGCATCGGTCGTGTTTTGTTGCAGCGCCACCAGAATTCATCTTGTTTTGCTGCAGCGGACGTGGTTTAATGTATTCTTGGCATCTGTAACAAGTTCCATTCCCCACTTTAGGCAGATGAATAATATGTCTTTTGAACCGTTGGCGTGTCTCCGTCTCCACAACATTTCCGGGCAAGTTGTCACTCGGTAGGCAGTACCAGGCAAACACGCTTTGCAGTCAACATTTCATATAACCTGCAATATTTTTGCTTACAAACAGTACTTGGACATAAAATTTCCTACTACTAGTTGGACTGGAGGACTAATAGACTATTTCTGATGTGGAGATGTATGATTTCCTTTCCTGCTGTACACATCTCCTGTTGTGCCCAATCATTTGCTTGCCGCTGGTGCTTCGACTTTCAAGCTCGAAAGGATTGCGACAAATGTGATTCAGTAAGCTTATTTAGCAGTCATCTCTGACTAAGTGCGAATTTTCTTGCGAAAGAGTAGGATTTTATGCATCTGAACTGCTCACCTGTCCGCATGTTAAGCATGCTTAGAACGAGGCAGCAGTGGAAGATGACCCACTGACTTGCTTGATGATGTTGTAAAGCGCTTTAATGTGCATCGTCCATAGTCGAAAATTCTTTGCGTCGACCCACCGTGCGGACTGTAGATCGGCCGATGTCCTTCGGCCCTGGCCACCGATCCACCAACCACCTACTACAACAAAGCTAACTCAGCAGAAAATAATCATGAAACGACACTTTTTTCTCGAACTTAATCATGACACGCCACTTGGTCCTCGATACGTTGCGTCCAAAGACCCAGACGCGTAAAGGCTGAGGTGACCATTGCCATGTTTAGCGCCCGTCTTCTATCAGTTGGTTACGAATTTGCGATGATGGTGAAACGGCTGTGAGATAGGTCCATCAGCAAAAGTATGATTTCTGCTTGCGGTTTGATTGACAGTTGGTCAGGGGAACCTGGCGACGGAAATACAGCGACCGGGCGGAGACAGATGCAGCAAAGTGTTTTCGAATCGGTATCTCTAGGCTGCTCCTCGGCGCTGCATCATGGGATATGCTTTGGCAATTGTTTTTTTTTCTGAAAAACTTCCAATCTATTCATAATCAATTATTTTCTTTTGAACTTTATTCATGATCAAATACGACCGTATAAAAAGCACTAGGGGTAACAAAAATTACAACCAGCTCTATGGACCACCTAGCGGCGACTACAAATATTTGAGCTCAACATCCTAGAAGATAGCCTCAGCATGCTTGCTTCCACGGTAGCGGCAGGGGAAAGGGCGGGCGCACGGTCCCAAAGCCGCCGCCCCCTTTCCGCCTCATCCCTCACAAGCTCGACAAAGCCCACTTCCAGCTGCTCGCAAAAGGGATCTAGGGCATTCGGCGGCGGTTTTTGAAACATGTCTTGGAGAGGAAGGAGTCCAGAGAGATTTGGGAGGTTTAGAGAGGGCAATGATATAGAGGGGAGGCCACGACAACCATTAAGAGGGCGGTTGTGGATGCGGTAGGCGGCCATCTTCTCGATAAGAAACGTGGTCGCGCTCACTCGTGTCCCTGCTGCTCACATAGCAACTCTTGACCTGCTATACGCAAGCCAGGAGATGATGTCGCATGGCGGCCATTTGATGGGCCGACCACGGGAATCCCAAGGAGCGGATGTGGGATTAATGGTCGGGTGCCCATCCCCGGTGGTGCGTGGGAGGCCGAGCTGCTTCAAACCCTGTCATGCACTGTGAGGAGGAAGAAGCTGAAACCCTCCTGTTGGTGCAATGATTTGCCTCGTGTTTTAGAGATTTTTGTCAAAAACAGTGAGTAAACTAATGTGTTTGATAGTGCACACAGAGATTATAAGTCCCTGAAGTGAAGGGAAGTTTGGTACAAACTCCGAAGATAACCACCTACGCTGCAGTGAAGATTATCACCGAGATTATGCGTGATGAAGTTGACCCCCAAATATTGCTGAAATGAAGCAATTAGTCCGGTGCATGGTTCAAAGAAACTGACCGCAACCAAGAAGAATGAAGACAGAGAAAAGACATAGTATTTTCTTTCGTAGTTCATTTTCTCTTTCTTGAATCATAGGATCACTGTACTATTAGGAGGGGTATAGTGTTCAAAACTTATGTTTTTCTGATGCTAAACTAAAAACCTATGAAAGTTGAGAGAAATATCTTTTTGTTTCGAATAAATACTCACTAGTCAGAGGTGTTGTTCTTTCATACTGTGGGAGATTTACTTCGGACCGGAGTCAGCTTACTTGTTCCTCAAGTAAGTTGTCGGGTTTCATTTGAAATCTTTTTTTCTTTTTCTTTTTTCGAAAGGAGGGGACATCCCTCAGCCTCCACATCAAGTGATGCACATAGCCTTTTATTTATCATATCAAAGTTCATCATCCGACCATAACAAAGTTCAACCAATAAATTGTCGCACATGACTGCCAGAAGGGTAAATTAAAAAGTAAAAATTTGTAGGAAAATGAGCCTCATGCATCACAAATCCTACTAGTAGGCCGCCAACCAAATCGGTTGAACAAATCCCAAGAGATCATCTCCCATCGGTTGCACCCAAAGACCGTGGGCACCCGATCCTCCTCCTTGCGAAGTAATGACCACGTATGGAACCAGCTGGTAGCCTTGAAGATAACCTGCAATTTTTTGGAACTTTTGTTCTGTTAAAAATACAATCATTACGAGTGTTCCAAATGGCCCAAAATAAAAGCACAAATTCCCACACGGATCTGAGACTTAAACTTAGGGTGCACCCCCACTAACTAGTTTCCAAACATATTCATACTACTCATAGGTGGAGATAGGTTGAAAGCTATATGGACCGTTCTCCATAGTAGCTTGGCAAGTGGGTATTGAAGGAATAGATGCTCAATCGACTCCTCATGCCACAAAAGCAACACTTAGTGCATCCTTGCCAATTTTTTTTTCAGATTATCTTTTGTCAGGATGACCTTGCGATCCAAGTACCACATGAAGATTTTTATTCTCGGTGGGACTTTCATTTTCCATATATAATTGTCGTGAAAAGGTTGTCCATCATCGATGAGGTTTGTATACATGGATTTGACTATGAAGGCATCAGAAGTAGTCAACTTCCAATGGAATGTGTCTGAATGTGTCTGGTTCGTGTGAAAGGTTAACCATCATCAACCTTTCAACAAGGTTTAACCAGTCTGTCCATTTGTCCCTAGTCAGTTTTCTTCTAAAGGCAACATTCAACGGCATGTGGCCCATCACAGAGGCAACGGAGACATCTTTCCGCTGCACAATATGATAGAGACGAGGGTATTGCATGTCTAGTGGCAATGTCCCCTAGCCATGTATCTTCCCAGAACCTAGTATTTAGACCATTTCCTACAATGAACGCCCCTCTGTGAAAAAAACATTTTTAACTCCCATGAGTCTTTTCTAGAAAGGTGAGTCTAGTTGTTTTGCTTGAACCTCATAGAGGGTTTTTGAATGAAGGTACTTATTCCTAAGTAATTCTTGCCAAACCCCATCCTCCGTAAGTATCTTGTAAAGCAATTTCTCAACAAACACTTATTTCTAATCTCAAGGTCTTCCACCCCTAGACCTCCTTGGTATTTAGGGCGATAGATCACATCCCACCTTGTCTGGCGGTATTTATGCTTATGTTCATCAGACTGCTAGAAAAACCTGGATCTGTAGTAATCCAATCCTTTTCTTACCCTTTTAGGTATTTGAAAGAAAGATAACACTGGTGCGCGTCGGTCCTAAACAAACGGGTTTTAACCCCTTTCCGTGACGGCATTTGGAACCGTCGCCAAGTGAGTGTGGGCGATAGGGGGGTCCTTCCCACACAATCCAGAAACCGTCGGGGATAGGGAGCATTGATGCATACAGTTGTCCCTATATAACCGTTTTTGATATCTCGAATATCCCAAATGCTTCATCCTTGCTACTAGTTTGTGCTCGCATTGCCATCGCAGTCGGAGTTTTGAGGTTCTGCCTAAAACCAGGCAGATTCCAGGCACGGGAGATTTCCAGGAAGATTCTAGGCACGAAAGTTTTACGATGCCTGGCACATCACAAACAGTTCATGATTATAAACCGTGTACGATAGGTAGATAATCACACACATTTAGTTTCCCGCACCGTATGTGATAGTGTCTGACATCACACACGCTTTGCAAACGGCAACTATGTGCATGCTTGCACACGTTTCCTCTCTGTGAACCGTCTCGGATTATGGTGTATATCGCAAACGTTTGTGTTTTACCAACCGTGTGTGCCGTAATGACCTGCACAACGTAATTTCACACTAATTTAATTGCTGCTATTTAAAATTGTACCTAATTAAACTTGAAAGTAGGCTATAGCTTTATTCATATCCATCAGATTCAAACAACCAATGCATTATTCGATTCACACCAAATAAAGAATGATGTACCAGGGTTCTATACTTGTACTATTACAGATGGTAAAGAAAGAGGCGACAGACATTCCAGTTGCTGAACAAGGTGAAGCGGAATGGCCCTATTGTGCTCTCCTGGATGCAGAAGGCATGTAGGAATCTAGTCCAACCCCTTGTGATGGCCGGCCGCCAATCATGTAGTTTGAGAGGTAATCTTGAGTAAACTACTTCAGGATCCACTTCAAAAGCAAAAAAGCTTTAGATATTGTCATCTGACACAACTCATTACGGGCAGTAAAAAGAAGGCTACAGGGTTCTTACTTACCATCCTGCAGTTCACTGTTGTCTTGCATAAAGTGTAAACAAATAGTTCGATTGACATCTTTTAACCCATTTTAATAACAATCTTTATCAGTTTCCTCACTTGATGCTGGTTCATGAATATCTCATTCCCCCATACACAGAAAGGGGCGAAGTGTGGATCTTTAGCAATGATATATGTACCTAAAAGCACCAAGTTAATATTAGAAGCTAAACAACAATTGAAAAATGATGTAGTACAACACTCCATCCATCCCATCATATAAGATTTTATTACATGTATATCTAGACATCATCAGAACATTAAGGTAACACTCTTCCTTTTTGCTATGTAGCCTGAGATTGCATATTTAGTCATCCAGTACAATGCATGTTGCTAAACAACAATTGAAAAATGAAAAGGCATGTTAACTGCAATATCCTTAACGGCAACCAAATATCGTAATTCATAGTGGTATTGTTGAAACTGTTATTGATGAAATTAAACTGCACGGCAAATAGTTGCACATATAGAGCATCACATTGTGAAGAACTGAAATAAACAAGTCATAAGGACATCTCTAGGCGATCCTTAAAAAGTTAAAGGACTAAAACCCTTAGTGGATATATATACACTCCAACAATTTTTGGCCTTTTCTAGTCGATCCCCTAAACTTAAGGTTGTAAACTTCAATTTGATCAAGTTCAAAGCAGGTTCAACCAAAAGTAGCATGCATTCAAACATAAACATAGATAGTTTTGCATAACCGAACATAAAACATAAATTTAAACTAAGCTAAACTACTTTCGGTCGAAGTAGAGGTCGAGCCAATCCTTCCTCGTCATGTACGGTGTGCCGCGAGCCGGGTCCGGGCCAATACCGTCGTCGGGGTCGTTGGGGAAGGCCCTCCTCTACTCGTCGACGTCGATCTCCTCGTCCTCGGGGCCCACCTCAACGCCTTCCACGCCACCGTCGCCGCCGCCTTTGACCTCATCATCAGAGGAGAGCGCGATAACCTCACCGCCCTCCGCGCCGCCGTCCTCGCAGCCTTCGACCTCGTCATCGGAGGAGAGCGCAAAACCTCGCCGCCCTCCGTGCTGGCAAAGATCGCCCGCTCCGCCTCCACGAGCTCCGGGTGCTGCCGGCAGAGCTCTTGCATGTAGGCCTCATCGGCGGCCTCGGCCTCGAGGCGCTCCCATGCCTCGCAGTGCTCCCGTGCCATAGCCGAGCTCACCACCCCTGGCTTCGGCAGAACGAGGTCGACCGGACATGTGCCGAACGGGAGATTGAGCCTAGCCGTCGCACCGTGGTAGCGGACCTGCCAGCGATCGTACTCCATGGCCGCGAGCTCGGCCGTGTGGAAGCTACCAAGCCACCGGCGGGTGTGGGTCTCTCGATATGTAATCACGGCGATCCACATCCCCCACCGCCGCTGCCGGACCCCGATGTAGGACTTCGTCGGCTGCCGGGTCCAGGGGAGGACCGGGAAGTCCTCGAACCAGCGTAGGGGCGCAGCGGCGGGCGGATCGAGGGACCGACGATGGCGGATTGGGCCCACGGAGGACGACAGGGACACCTCGGCGGCCACCTTGCCGGCATCGGGCGAAAAGGCCGCGATAAACCTCTTTTTGTCCATTGGCTCCTCGAGCTCCCCAGCACACAGGCAGAGGTTGAGGATGGAGGCGTCGGTGATGGCGGCGACCTACCAATGGTTTCGAGGGTTGTGTGTGTCTGTGTGAGCGGAGGTTGTGTTTGAGGAAATACTGCAACAACTGAAAATTTTACTAGGCGGGAGTAACAAGGCGGGGCTACTGAAAATTTGGATCAAGGGCGATCATATATTTTTGAGATTGTGAGGGATGCAGAGGTGGGAGTAAAATGCCGGGGCTACTGAAAATTTGAATCAAGGGACTGAAGCAGAGTGGGAGTAACATACATCGCACACGGTCCGCACATACTAATCATGTGCTATCAAACATTAAAACCTTCCAGGCGGTAGATATTTTCGAGATTGCGAGGGATGCATAGGCGGGAGTTTTGGGGAGCGAGCTAGTGTGCTTGACACGCCGGTTGTGGACTGTAGCCGATGCACCTTCTCGCGTAAGCCATAGGCGTACTATACATCGACGGTGCTCTAAGATATTTTGTACTACATCTCACACGGTTGGTGATAATAAACTATGTGGGGTCTACTTGATTTGAATTACAAAATGGGGTCACAACGGCAATGGACACTTTTGAATTGCTAGACCTTTTATCTGCAGTGAACATGTAACTATATGTGTGTCGCATAAGAATTGGAATTATTCAGGGTTCGTTTGGACATTTTATACAATAAACTGGTTTTCTAGCCATTTCAGGTGCACAATTCAAAATAAACTACATGCACGTGCTCCGGTGCATACAAATTGGTTGAAAAATCAAATATGTGTCCTTCAGTGCATGCTTAGGTCCCATGCAACAAATGGGAATGAATTTTTCGGGGTTCGTTTGGCCTTATTTATACATTAACTGGGTTTTCTATGCATTTTATGTGCATAATTAAAATTTGAACTACAAGCACATGCTCCAATGCACTAAAGTTGATTGAAAAATCACATGTGTGTCCTTGGGTGAATTTCTAGGTCCCATGCAAGAGATGGGAATGAATTTTAAACAACAGGGCACTATTGATTGCCGGCAAAATGTTGAGATACCTGGTTTTTAAATTCTAGTAAATCCAAAACTCGTCCGAAACTCATGAAACTTGGCATGCTATCATGGAGCGGCATCAACATGCCGTGGTGAAAATTTTGTCCCATTTGGGGCAGGTTTGGGTATAAGATTCTCACAAACGAGAGCTTCTCACAACAAGCATGATGGTTTCGATAGGGAACGCACCACCTTTGGGGATGAGACGATATCCATTGCGTCTTATTGCTTTCAAAAAATTTCTAGTGTCAACATAGAACAACAGGAGTGTTGTGTTTAATCTTGGAATTTTTCGAGGTTCGTTTGGCCTTTTTTATATATTAACTGGGTTTTCTAGGCATTTTATGTGCATAATTAAAATTTGAACTACAAGCACATGCTCCAATGCACCAAAGTTGGTTAAAAATTCACATGTGTGTCCTTGGGTGAATTTCTAGGTCCCATGCAAGATATGGGCATGAATTTCAAATACCAGGGCACTGTTGATTGCCGGCAAAACGTTGAAATACCTGGTTTTCAAATTCTAGTAAATCCAAAACTCGTCTGAAATTCATGAAACTTGGCATGCAATCATGGAGCGGCATCAACATGCCGTGGTGAAAATTTTGTCCCATTTGGGGAAGGTTTGGGTATAAGCTTCTCACAAACCAGAGCTTCTCACAACAAGCATGATGGTTTTGATAGGGAACGTACCACCTTTGGGGACGGGACGATATCCGTCGCCTCTTATTGCTTTCAAAAAAATTCTAATGTCAACATAGAACAACAGGAGTGTTCTGTTTAATCTTGAATTTTTTTGGGGTTTGTTTGGTCTTTTTTATACATTAATTGGGTTTTCTAGGCATTTTATGTGCATCATTCAAATTTCAACTACAAGCACATGCTCCAATGCACCAAAGTTGGTTGAAAATCACATGTGTGTCCTTGGGTGAATTTCTAGGTCCCATGCAAGAGATGGGAATGAAATTCAAACACCATGGCACTGTTGATTGTTTTGATAGAAAGACTGTAAGGGAACCCCTACAGTATAGTTGGCGCAACATGTTGGGGAACACAGTAATTTCAAAAAAAATCCTACGCACACGCAAGATCTATCATGGTGATGCATAGCAACGAGAAGGGAAGAGTGTTGTCCACATACCCTCGTAGACCGTAAGCGGAAGCGTTATGACAACATGGTTGATGTAGTCGTACGTCTTCACGATCCGACCGATCCTAGTACCGAAAGTATGGCACCTCTGTGATCTGCACACGTTCGGCTCGGTGATGTCCCATGAACTCTTGATCCAGCTGAGTGTCGAGGGAGAGCTTCGTCAGCACAACGGCGTGATGATGATGATGATGCTGCTACCGTCGTAGGGCTTCACCTAAGCACTACGATAATATGACCGAGGTGGATTATGGTGGAGGGGGGCACCGCACACGGCTAAGGGATCAATGATCAACTTGTGTGTTCTAGGGTGCCCCCTGCCCCCGTATATAAAGGAGCAAGAAGGGAGGCCGGACGGCCATAGAGGTGCGCCAGGAGAGGAGGAGTCCTCCTCCTAGTAGGAGTAGGACTCCCCTTTCCTAGTCCTACTAGGAGGAGGAAGGGGGGAAGGAAGGAGAGGGAGAGAAGAGAAGGAAAGGGGGGCGCCGCCCCCTTCCCTAGTCCAATTCGGACTAGAGGGGGAGGAGCACGCGAACCTGCCTTGGCCGGCCCTCTCTCTCTCCACTAAGGTCCATGTTGGCCCATTAGTTCCACGGGGGGTTCCGATAACCCCCCGGCACTCTGATAATTATCCAGTGACCCCCGGAACTCATCCGGTGTCTGAATATAGTCATCCAATATATCAATCTTTATGTATCGACCATTTCGAGACTCCTCGTCATGTCCGTGATCATATCTGGGACTCCGAACTACCTTCGGTTCATCAAAACACATAAACTCATAATACCGATCGTCACCGAACGTTAAGCATGCGGACCCTATGGGTTCGAGAACTATGTAGACATGACCGAGACACGTCTCCGGTCAATAACCAACAGCAGAACCTGGATGTTCATATTGGCTCCCACATATTCTATGAAGATCTTTATCGGTCAAACCGCATAACGATATACGTTGTTCCCTTTGTCATCGGTATGTTATTTGCCCGAGAATCGATCGTCGGTATCTCCATACCTAGTTCAATCTCATTACCGACAAGTCTCTTTACTCATTCCTTAATTCATCATCCCGCAACTAACTCATTAGTCACATTGCTTACAAGGCTTATAGTGATGTGCATTACCGAGAGGGCCCAGAGATACCTCTCCGATACTCGGAGTGACAAATCCTAATCTCGATCTATGCCAACTCAACAAACACCATCAAAGACACCTATAGAGCATCTTTATAGTCACCCACTTACGTTGTGACGTTTGATAGCACACTAAGTGTTCCTCCGGTATTCCGGGAGTTGCATGATCTCATAGTCATAGGAACATGTATAAGTTATGGAGAAAGCAATAGCAACAAACTAAACGATGGGCGTGCTAAGCTAACGGAAGGGTCAAGTCAATCACATCATTCTCTAATGATGAGATCCCGTTAATCAAATGACAACTCATGTCTATGGTTAGGAAACATAACCATCATTGATTCAACGAGCTAGTCAAGTAGAGGCATACTAGTGACATTCTGTTTGTCTATGTATTCACACATGTACTAAGTTTCCGGTTAATACAATTCTAGCATGAATAATAAACATTTATCATGATATAAGGAAATATAAATAACAACTTTATTATTGCCTCTAGGGCATATTTCCTTCACAACAAACCCAAATTGTAAGTACCATGCCTTGAACCTGGGTGGATGGGAAGGCATCAACCCCTCCCCACCGCTAGGCTATGCCTTAGTCTGCCGGCAAAACATTTTCTAGTGTCAACATAGAACAACAGGAGTGTTGTGTCAATTTTTGTGATTTTTCGGGGTTCGTTTGGACATTTTTAGGCATTAACTGGGTTTTCTAGGCATTTTAGGTGCATAATTCAAATTTGAAATACAAGTACATGCTCCAATGCACTAAGGTTGGTTGAAAAATCTAATCTGTGTCCTTGGGTGAATTTCTAGGTCCCATGCAAGAGATGGGAATGAAATTCAAACACTAGGGCACTGTTTATTGCCGACAAAATGTTGAGATGCCTGGTTTTTAAATTCTGGTAAATCCAAAACTTGTCTGAAATTCATGAAACTTGTCATGCTATCATGGAGCGGCATCAACATGCTGTGTTAAAAAATTTGTTCCTTTTGGGGCAGGTTCGGGTATATGCTTCTCACAAACCAGAGCTTCTCACAACAAGCATGATGGTTTCGGTAGGGAATGTCCCACCTTTGGGGACGAAACGATATCCATTGCCTCTTATTACTTTCAAAAAATTTCTCGTGTCAACATAGAACAACAGGAGTGTTGTGTCAATTTTTGTGATTTTTCGGGGTTCGTTTGGACATTTTTATGCATTAACTGAGTTTTCAATGCATTTATGTGCATAATTCAAATTTGAACTACATGCACATGCTCCAGTGCATATAAATTGGTTGAAAAATAAAATTGGTGTCCTTGGGTGCATGCTAAGGTCCCATGCAAGAAATGGGAATGAATTTCAAAACCAGGGCACCGTTGATTGCCGGCAAAACATTGAGATGTCTGGTTTTTAAATTCTAGTAAATCCAAAACTCGTTAGAAATTCATGAAACTTGGCATGCTATCATGGAGCGGCAACAACATGCCATGGTAAATTTTTTGTATCATTTGGGGCAGGTTTGGGTATATGCTTCTCACAAACCAGAGCTTCTCACAACAAGCATGATGGTTTTGGTAGGGAACGTCCCACCTTTGGGGACGAAACGATATCCATTGCCTCTTATTACTTTCAATTTTTTTCTCGTGTCAACATAGAACAACAGAAGTGTTGTGTCAATTTTTGTGATTTTTTGGGGTTCGTTTGGACATTTTTATGCATTACTGAGTTTTCAATGCATTTATGTGCATAATTCAAATTTGAACTACATGCACATGCTCCAGTGCACATAAATTGGTTGAAAAATCAAATATGTGTCCTTGGGTGCATGCTTAGGTCCCATGCAAGAAATGAATGAATTTCAAACACCATGGCACTGTTGATTATCGGCAAAACATTGAGATGCCTGGTTTTTAAATTCTAGTAAATCCAAAACTCGTCTGAAATTCATGAAACTTGGCATGCTATCATGGAATGGTACCCGACATGATTTGGCATTTTTCGTGTCCATTTTGGGAGAAGGCGCACTCGAATGTTGACAGCCAACAAAGGCATTTTGAAAAATAGCTGCCACTTTAATATCTCAAACGTTTGTGTAATTCAAACTGTGTGCATTCTGTTAACCATTCACGTGACGCCACGTGTCTTGATTTTAATGGCTGTAGGAGGTGTCGTGCAGACAGCTGCTTGACCTTGACTAAACGGGAGGCGTGCGAGTGCAGTCCGGTGCGCAGGCTGACCAAGAGGCATGCAAGCTGTCCTCCAATGCGCAGGCTCACCGGGAAACGTGTGATCTATATGTTGCGCAGGCTCACTGGGAAAGGGGGTCCCTTTGGCTTCCATGGACTCCCGCCTTCCTCTCCATTAATGGCGTCTGAGCCGCTGTTTAATACGGTCGGCCTTACTGTTCGCCTCCCATCCTCCTCCCTCCCGCAGACCTCCACCAACGCCATGGCACAGAATGATCATCCGCCACTAGTCTTCATTGGTGACGTTGACTTCGAGCCGGAGGAGATAGAAAATAAGGAGGAATGGGGACTCATGGACATGGCCCAGAATGAGCTGGCTGCGGCGGTTGCTGCCCCCGCTCCCGTCCCAGCTGCCATCCCCGCGCCCGCGCCAGCGACCATCCTTGTAGCATTGACGGGCTGGTCGCCGAGCACTATCGCAGAGCTGGAAGCCGCGGGCGTCAGCGAGGTCTCCGCGGACCCGCGCGAGCTCGTGTACATGCCAGTGCCAGTGCTCGTGCCCATGCCCATGCGCGCCACTCCACCAACCGTGGCGCCGGCCCCCGTGCGTTTAGCTGCACCAGCCGCGCCGGTGCCCCTGCCCGTGCACGCCCCTCCACCCATCGGGCGCCGGTCCCGTGCGTTTGGCTGCACCTGTCGCGCCCGTGCCCGTGCACACGCCCCCTCAGCGGCATGGGACACTGCCGTCGACCGCTACCTCTCAGCGGTGCCAGTTGCCGTCCTCCCGCGCCCTGCCCGTTGGTTGCGCGACGACATGATGTTTGATTTAGAAGTGAAGACCATTTTGTGCTGCCTTGAAGACTTCAACAACGGCGTCCCAGAGGACGACAACGACAACGACAGCGCGGCATGCCGCCTCCACCGCTGCCGGAAATAGTTTTTTGGGGGTTTAATACTGTATCTCGAATTCTCGATCATATGAATATAAATTCGCATTACTGTGACTGAATGAAAGATATGGTTTGAACGAACTTGCGGTTTTCTCTCTTAATGTATGGACTTATCAAATGATTTTCTTTCGAAAAAAATGTCAATGATTTTTAAATATAAAACACTCATCGCAAATGTTTTAGTTAGAACACCTGTATGCAAACCGACAGCTTCCCCAGGAAGCCAAGGGAAAATGTGCCGAGCAGGATTTCTGCATCCCTTCAACGCAAACGGTTGTTTTGCATGACCCATGTGCAAGCACGTACAAAAAATTGGGTAAGATTTGCATATATGTCATTTTGGGTATGTTGCCATTTGTCAAACTGGAAAGATTGACATTTGTTTATCTAGTAACATTGCCATTTGTCAACCTTGTAACACTGCGATTTGTCAAAATATCCAGCTGCAAATCACTAGCACTATCTAATTTTTGCAACTAAAATCACTAGCACTGTTCATATGGACACCACTAGCAGGCGTGAGTTGATGGACACATATGCAAATGTACCCTTGATTACATACAACAACTCATCAACCCACAACGACAACGAGGATACACGTTGGATTATAGATCATTTCCAACAAAACATTCTAGTTTAGTTTTTCTCACACAACAAATAACAAAGCGATGAAATGAACTTCAGCTCAACCACTCGTCGGTGTTGGAAATGCTTGGTTTGAACCCAAAGTGATTCTCTGGGATGGGCCAGCTACTATCAATCTCGAGACCAACACATGACTGATCATCGAGGCTGAAGCGACCTATGTCAGGACCCATATTGGGACGGTAGGGAAGCATAGTAATGTCCGAGGTATAGATACAGTTGCTTCTCATAAATGGTAGTAACGTTGTGTCAACAGTAGCTGGATCGCCTTCCACCATCATTGGATAGTTTTGTCCAAGTAAGAGCAAGTTTCCTCCAAGACTTTCAATACGGAACCAGGGAGAAGGTGTTGGCGCTAGTACACTAGTATCCATCCCGAATACCCTGCAATAGATGTTGGAATAGGTCCGAAGAGTGTGACCATGCAAGACAACACCTGCTTCCTTAGTAACATCAGCAGTGCCCTGTATACAGACAAGAAGAGGTGATCCATCGGAATAAGTTGCCAGGCGCCACTGAGTATATGGGTCCTGCTCGTCCTCATGCTCATGATCATCAGCATCGTCATCTCCCCCTTGGTTATAAATTTTTTCAAGTATAGGTGGTGGAATGTTCACAGGACCTTGGAAACACAAGAAGGTTAATTAGTAAAGGGAAACTAGCTAACCCGCATGCATGTGGATGAAACAATTATAATTATGGTGGAAGACAAACGTAACGAAAGCATCAGGATTCCATGCAAAAACAGTGCCACGAGTGGTTGCAGCAAACACATGACCCTCATATTGAATTGCATCACAGTACTCATTCGTGTACAGAAATTGATTTTTGAGCAATATCCATCAAGGCGTGGAAGTAAGGACGGAAACAAGCTTGTCGAAGAAAGCAACAACTTCATAGTTCGTGTAATCCCAAGAGCGGTTGGGAACTCGACAAATTGCTATCTTCCGTAGACGACAGTCAGCATGATCGTATTTGAACTCACGTAGAATACCGGTGTACTCAACCTCTGGGCAGTCGTCTGAGATTTTTGGAAGTGGAACCCGGTGACGAGTGTACACATTCACAAGTTCCCACTCGCAGTTGTACCCAATATAAACAACCCAATCTCCATTTGCGCCTGCCCAAGCCTTGCCCTCAAGCGATGGCATCTTAACATCATACGTATCATTATAAAGAGACATCAACTTACACAAGGCAAGGCTTCCCTCGTCCTCGCGCCAGTCAGCAGGGTCATGGCGAAGAAGATAGGGGATATCAAACCGCTCCTGGACCCTTGGGTTCCTTGTAATGATGTTATTAGTTGAGTCGAGAATGGTCTTGAACGAACCTGCCATGCTAGCCGAGGTGATGACGTCGCACCGATCAATGAGTTCCTCCACCACGTCATCATTCAGATCGGGGCAAGAGTAATGGGGTCATTTCCGGCCTGTTCCCTCCATGGAGAAGACGATCGAACAATGGCAGAAGGAAGGGTGAAGGCAAATGGAGGAGGGAGGAAGAGCTAGCGTGCGATAGAAGTTCCAAATCGAGAGGGAAGGCGAAGAGTCGGTGGACGGTTGCCACGGTACACGAAGAGGTGCCTAGGGAGCGAACGGTTGCCATAGAGGTCACACACTAACGACAAGGGCTGAGTGAACCGTATGCGTATATCGCACACACCTTGATCTGCCTGGCCGTTTCATTTGTGTTGCCTAATCACAAACAACTCATCCGAGTGAACCGTATGTTGTATATCGCACACACCTTCATCTGGCTGCCCGTTTCTTTGTGTTGCCTAATCACAAACAGTTCATCCGAGTGAACCATATGCTGTGTATCGCACACGCCTTCATCTGGCTGCCCGTTTCTTTTGTTCCGCCTCATCGCACACAGTTAATTGAACTGAACCGTATGCCCTTCATCGCACACACAACTAAAATCTGAACCATGTTTGATGCATCCGTCATCGCAAATGTTTTATACATTTTTGACGGTTTTCATACACCACCGTTTGCGATTATTGCATCGCACACAGTTTCTCAAAGGGTCTCTGATTGTAGTGTCGCGTTAGCAGCAACCTGTAGTAGTGTAACATGAACATAGGTAATCTTGTGAGAACGACATCGATTAAGGTGAGCCTTGCCCCATAAGACATAAGCTTACCAATCAAACAACTCAACTTTTTCTCAAATCCATCCTCAATACCTTTCCATTCCTTCTTAAGAAGTTTACGAAAATAGATTGGGATACCAAGGTATCTAAAGGGGAAAGAGCCTGACTCACAACCAAATAGTTGTTTGTACTAGTCCACTTCTTCTTTGGCTTTTCCAAAGCAGAAGAGTTCGCTCTTGTGGAAGTTAATTTTGAGACCAGATAACTGCTCGAATAAACAAAAAATAAGTTTCATATTTTTTGCCTTTTCAATGTCATGTTCCATGAAGATGATGGTGTCATTGGCACACTGAAATACCAATACCCCACCGTCCACAAGATGAGGAATTAAGCCCGCAACATGACCTGCTTCCTTGGCTCGGCTAATTAGAAGCGCTAGAAGGTCTGCCACAATGTTGAAAATAATAGGCAACATAGGGCATCCATGTCGCAAATCCTTTTGTGTCTGGAAATAGTGACCAATGTCATTATTTACCTTGACACCTATGCTGCCCCCTTTGACAAATATATCAATCCATTGGCACCATTTTCTTGGGAAGCCTTTGAAATCCCACTATTAGAAATGTGTCGATTGGCCATTACTTGGACTGCATGTCCAAAATGGTCATTTCTCATGAGGAGAGGCTACGGCTATAAATAGCCGCCCCTCTCCAACGTGAATCGTTGGCTACTCCATGCGATTCCAACAAGTTTGTCTGAGCACCCTCTCTCTAGAAGATTCGAGTTTAAAATCCACCAACAGAAAAAACCCACTACCAAAAAAATTAGATAGTGGTTTAGCATCACTGAGATCGAAGTTTAGTACGCTCCACTTATTACTCTTGAGAGTTGCCTAGTCTCTAGACGGTTAGGTGTCAAGTTCTTCAGTGACCAAGATTAATTGTGGTTCATGAAGACAAAGTCAGTGAAGGTTATGGAGATCACCTCAAGCATCTACCCCAAGTGATCAATAGTAGTTGACGAATTACTTGTTGAGGAGAATAGGACGAACATAGTTTATCTTCAATGTTAAATAACAAGTCCCTCCAACCAGTCATAGCTTTTTTTGCAAAAGAGTGAACTGGTCGAACAAATACCTTGTCGCCATCGAGCATCATTGGTCACCTCTTAACCATGTTTTATCTTAAGTTGGTTATCATCGGTTAAGTTTCAACCATGTGACCTATGTTCAATTGTCTCGGTAGTTTTCGTTTGTTAGTCTTGTATCTGTTTAGTTCTTTTCTGCTGTCGTGTTGATACATCTCCAACATATCTATAATTTTTGATTGTTCCATGCTATTATATTATCTGTTTTGGATGTTTTATATGCATTAATATGCTATTTTATATTATTTTTGGGACTAACCTATTAATCTAGAGCCCAGTGCCAGTTTCTGTTTTTCCTTATTTTTGAGTTCGCAGAAAACGAATATCAAACGGAGTCCAAACGGAATAAAATTTTGCGATGATTTTTCTTGGACCAGAAGACACCCGTAGGACTTGGGCTCCAAGTCAGAAGACCCGCCAGGCGGTGGCAAAGGTGGAGGGTGCACCCTAGGGGGGCGCCCCTACCTTGTGCCCCCCGGGAGTCCCCTGACCTACCTCTTTGTCTTATAAATTCACATATATTCCAGAACCATCAGGGGGAGCCACGAAATACTTTTCCGCCGCTGCAACCTTTTGTTCCCGTGAGATCCCATCTTGGGGCCTTTTCCGGTGATCTGTCGGAGGGGGATTCGATAACGGAGGGCTTCTACATCAACTCTATTACCCTTCCGATGAAGCGCGAGTAGTTTACCTCAGACCTACGGGTCCATATCTAGTAGCTAGATGGCTTCTTCTCTCTCTTTTATTCTCAATACCATGTTCTCCTTGATGTTCTTGGAGATCTATTGATGTCGCTTGAAGCTACGTCGTTTTCCCCAAAGAGGAAGGGATGATGCAGCACAGCTACGGTAGGTATTCCCCTCAGATGTGAAACCAAGGTTATCGAACCAGTAGGAGAACCAAGCAACACAACGTAAACAGCCTGCACATAAATAACAACACCTCGCAACCCGATGTGTTAAAGGGGTTGTCAATCCGTTTCGGGTAACGGTGCCTCAAATGGTGCGTGGACGGGAGAAAGTTGTAAATATTGATAGACCGAACGCCAAATAAAATAAATTACAGCAAGGTATTTTGGGGTTTTTGGTTTAATAGATCTGAAAATAAAAGGCAAATAAAATAGATCGTGAAGGCAAATATATGAGAAAGAAGACCCGGGGCCGTAGGTTTCACTAGTGGCTTCTCTCGAGAAAAATAGCAAACGGTGGGTAAATAAATTACTGTTGGGCAATTGATAGAACCTCAAATAATTATGACAATATCTAGGCAATGATCATTACATAGGCATCACGTCCAAGATTAGAAGACCGACTACTGCCTGCATCTACTACTATTACTCCACACATCGACCGCTATCCAGCATGCATCTAGTGTATTAAGTTCATGGAAAACAAAGTAATGTAATAAGAACAATGACATGATGTAGACAAGATCCATTTATCTATATGGTGGTAGATATAATATCTCGTCTTTTTATCCTTAGTAGCAACGATACATACGTGTCGGTTCCCTTTCTGTCACTGGGATCGAGCACCATAAGATCGAACCCACTACCAGGCACCTCTCCCATTGGAAGATAAATAGATCAAGTTGTCCAAACAAAGCCCAAATATCGGAGAAGAAATACGAGGCTATAAGAGATCATGCATAAAAGTGATCAAAGAAACTCAAATACTTTCATGGATATAAAAAATAGATTTGATCATAAACTCAAAGTTCATCGACCCCAACAAACACACCGCAAAAGAGTTACATCATATGGATCTCCAAGGGACCATTGTATTGAGAATCAAGAGAGAGAGAGAGATGAAGCCATATAGCTACTAACTACGGACCCGAAGGTCTACAAAGAACTACTCACGCATCATCAGAGAGGCACCAATGGAAGTGGTGAACCCCTCCGTGATGGTGTCTAGATTGTATCTGGTGGTTCTGGACTCTGCGGCGGCTGGATGAATATTTCATCGACTGCCCTAGGGTTTTTGGAATATTGGGGTATTTATAGAGCAAAGAGGCGGCCCGGGGGGCACCCGAGGTGGGAACAACCCACCAGGGCGCGCCTAGGCCTCCTGGCGCGCCGTGTCCCCTCCTCGGGACCCCCAGGTGCAACCAGGGCCCAATATCTTCCATCTAGTCCATAAAAAATCTCCGTAAAGTTTCATGGCATTTGGACTCCGTTTGATATTGATTTTCTGCAATGTAAAAAACAGGGAAAAACAACAACTGGCACTTGGCACTATGTCAATAGGTTAGTACGAAAAATGATATAAAATGATTATAAAACATCCAAGATTGATAATTAAACAGCATGGAACAATCAAAAATTATAGATACGTTGGAGACGTATCAAGGGCGAACAACCACAACTATCCACTGGAAGCAGCTTGGTCACGGCGACTCGGCATCTCGTCAATGAAAAGGAAGAGCCCTCATGTGCCTTGGTAGAGCATGAGTAGAACAGTGTCTCCAAATTTCCAATATGGATGCATTGCCATGAGAAGTGAGAACTTATTAATTTGAATGGTTCCATTTCTGCGGGAAATGCAGTACCTTGCAGTCACTTTGGCATTATTAGCAGGCACAAGTGTAATTCGACCATGCTGGGAAATCGATCCAAGAACTGCTACAGGGGGCAATTTCTATTGACATGTAGAATAAAAACCAATTGTAACATATTGTTGAAGATATATATAGTTTATGAGCATCAACATTAAAATAAGTCTTTTTACCAGTGTTATGTGCACACAATTGGTCTTGTTCAGTGTGTGCACCATAGGTCTAATTAATCCCATTCAAAATCCAGTGTTCATACGCTGTGCTATCTATGTCAGATTATCAACAAAGTTTATGTCATGCTTCAAGTCCTTCCCATGAAATTTGGTACGCTTAGTAACATATAGATCGTTCACTATGCATCCAACATATCCTACTTAAAAGGTGGAAAGGTATTATTTATTCAAAACATGGCAGAAGAATATATAGTGCGCATAAATTGGTAAATATAATTTGTTACTGCCTAGGAACAATGTCAAAATATGAAATCACAATTAGTTGCATAAATAATGATCAATTAGTCAGAACAAATACCCCGATTTTGCTAAGTAATATGACAGCATGGAGAAAGTTGAAAGGACACTAACCTCGATCAGACTTTGATCGGCTGATGATGTTGGGGAAGTAAACATCCATGTTAATTAGACCAGGCTATGGTGCACGCCCTAGAATTTTATTGCCAGCTTTCAGTTCGTAACACTTAGACATTTTTCTCCAAAGGTCCGCATTAAAATAGGAGTGACCATCTTTTTCAAGTTTTACACTAACTGCCATTGTAAATACATGTTGTGTTGTCAATATGACATCCTGAAAGTCATCAACAAAGTAAAACACAAGATTTCCTTCTACTCCTGTTCTTGCAAAGCAAGGGATGTACTGCTTGGAATGAAAATTAAGATCGTAAATTAGAATATTGAAAGAACAGAGCAAGATGCAAATATGGGAGTAACTGATAGAACAGATCAATATATAGATGAAAGCAAAGTACAAAAATATAGAATTAAAAATAGATAATGTAACAAAGACTTGATGCAAATATATAGATAATGTAGCAACAAATGGCATATGTTCACAAATTTAGGCCATGCCGACCGTGGTAGGTTGAGATTGAACATACCGAGCGCTCCCTGAAGTCATCCGAAATGGTGAGATAGAATTTCATTTCTGACTGGCCACGACCACAGTTGCCCGATTTGTGCTCGCACTGTGGACACATGAATGAACACCCACGAATCAGCTAGAACAAAATTATTCCACGACGATTTCCACCAGTTGATTAACAGCGACGGACGGACTGCCATAAGAGATGAGTGAATATTTCGCTAAGTTGATTACCTTCTCCATGAGAAAAATCCCCTGCCCAATCCCGCAGAAAATCCCAGTCGACCAGTGTCTAGAATGTCGGTGCAGATAGACTGCAGAAAGCGGCAGGGGCAAAATCCCGTGCCATTTGGAGCGCGACCTACGCCCACCACCAACAGCCGTCGAGCTTAGGGTGTAGAGTTGTGGAGGAGTCTGCGGTGAGTGAGTGGGGACGAAGTGGGCGAGGGTTTTATTTTTTCCTTCTGCATGTGTGAGTGAACACACACGGTTTGCAGAGGTGACAGAGATGAATTGTGTGCGATAGTAAATCACCGAGATTGAATGGGAATCCAAATTTCCTTTGTCCTTCATCCATCAGTATTTTTCTACGATGAACATAAACCCTGCTAATCACCGTGTTCAAATTTTACACTTTTCTGGGTTCATTTACAATATTTAGGGGATTATGTGCATTTTGTAGGCATTAATGTACATAATTCAAATTCCAACAACTGGTACTTGAAAAGGTGCACAAGAACAGTCTGGAAAAACCATACTCGTGGCATTTAGTAATTTCTCAAGCCTTTTACAAGGAATGGGCAGATATTTCAATGGAATGCATGGCAATAGTCAACCATAAACGCGTCATTTACTGGGTTATCAACTATAGAACAACGAAATATGTGCTTGAAAAACATGATGCCTGGCATGGTGCCATGGTATGGCCTCACCGTGCCCTGGTTAAAATTTGAGAAGGTTTGGCTTATGTCGTCATGCACGCCCTTCATAAATCGAACCATCACTAAAGAAGTTCAATGCTTTCGAGAGGGAAATCACTAAGATTGAAGGGGAATCCAAATTTCCGTCCTAGTTTGTCATTCAGTTTTTCCAATGATCAACATACCGCCTCAAATGCAACGTGTTCAAATTTGACATTTTTCCAAACTCATTTACCATATTTAGGGGATTACGTGCATTTTCTAGGCATTAATTATGCACATAATTCAAATTCGAACAATCGGTGCATGAAAAGGTCCACAGGAACGGTCTGGAAAACCATGCTCATGCTATTTAATACATTCTCATGCCTTTTACAAGGAATGGGAAGATATTTCAAGGAAATGCGCGGCAATAGTCAACTATAAATGCGTTGTTTATTGGGTTAACAACTATACAAAAATGAAATACATGCTTGGAAAACATGACGCCTGGTGTGGTGCCATGGTATGGCCTCACCGTGCCCTAGTAAAAATGTTGTCATGCACGCCTTTCATAAATCGAACCATCACCGAGGAAGTTTGATGGTTTCGAGGGGAACTCATCAAGATTGAAGGAGGGGTCCAAATTTCCTTTGTCCTTTGTCCACGAGTTTTTTTCTATGATGAACATACAACCTGCAAATCACCGTGTTCAAATTTGGCACTTTTCAGGGTTCATTTGCCATATTTAGGGGATTATGTGCATTTCCAAGGCATTAATGCACATAATTCAAGTTCAAACAATCGGTGCATGAAAGGGTGCACAAGAACGGCCTGGAAAACCATGCTCGTGCCATTTAGTAAATTCTCATGCCTTTTACAAGGAATGGACAGATATTTCGATGAAATGTGTGGCAATAGTCAACCATAAATGTTTGTTTGTTGGGTTTTCAACTATAGAAAAAATGCAATAAATGCTTGAAAAACATGACGCCTGGCATGGTGCCATGATATGACCTCACCATGCCCTGGTAAAAATTTGAGAAGGTTTGGCTTATGTTGTCATGCACGCCCTTGATAAATCAAACCATCACCGAGGAAGTTCCATGCTTTCGAGAGGGAAATCCCCAAGATTGAAGGGGAATCCAAATTTCCGTCCTAGTTTGTCATTTAGTTTTTTTTCCAACGATCAACATACCACCTCAAATGCAACGTGTTCAAATTTGACATTTTTCTGGGCTAATTTACCATATTTATGGGATTATGTGCATTTTCTAGGCATTAATGGACATAATTCAAATTCGAACAATCGGTGCATGAAAAGGTGCACAAGAATGGTCTGGAAAACCATGCTTGTGTTATTTAGTACATTCTCATGCCTTTCACAAGGAATGGGCAGGTATTTCAAGGAAATGTGTGGTAATAATCAACCATAAACGCATCATTTAGTGGGTTAACAACTATACAAAAAATGTAGCACATGGTTGGAAAACATGACGCCTGGCGTGGTGCCATGGTATGGCCTCACCATGCCCTGGTAAAAATTGGATAATGTTTTCCTTATGTTGTGATGCACGCCTTTCATAAATCGAACCATCACCGAGGAAGTTTCATGGTTTCGAGGGGGAAATCACCAAGATTGAAGGGGGATCCAAATTTCCTTTGTCCACGAGTTTTTTCTATGATGAACATAGAACCTGCAAATCACCGTGTTCAAATTTGGCACTTTTTCGGGTTCATTTGCCATATTTAAGGGATTATCTACATTTCCTTGGCATGAATGCACATAATTCAAGTTCAAACAATTGGTGCATGAAAGGGTGTACAAGAACGGCCTGGAAAACCATGCTCATGCCATTTAGTAAATTCTCATGCCTTTTACAAGGAAGGGACATATATTTCAATGAAATGTGTGTCAATAGTCAACCACAAACGTTTGTTTATTGGGTTTTCAACTATAGAAAAATGAAATAAATGCTTGAAAAACATGATGCCTGGCATGGTGTGCCATGGTATGACCTCACCATGCCCTGGTAAAAATTTGAGAAGGTTTGGCTTGTGTCGTCATGCACGCCCTTCATAAATCGAACCATCACTAAAGAAGTTCCATGCTTTTGAGAGGGAAATCACCAAGATTGAAGGGGAATCCAAATTTTCTTCGTTCTTTGCCCTGGAGTTTTCTTTCTACGGCGAACATACACCCTGCAAATCATTGTGTTCAAATTTGGCATTTTTCCGGGCTCATTTACCATATTTAGGGGATTATGTGCATTTTCTAGGCATTTAGTGCATATAAATCCAATCCAGCTACAGGTGCACGGGTGTGATGTGAGGGACGTGGATTGCCGTTCGATCGCGGCACATCCTACGGTGCACATGCGTGATCCGCGTGGCTGGAGTTCCGGCCAATCATAACACAACACACAATAGGCTCAGCGCACACTGTTTCCAGAAGCGACGGAGATGAACCGTGTGTGATAATGAACGAACAAAATTGCAAGGGAAATCAAATTTCTGTTGTTGTTTGTTGTTGAGCTCTTGAATACCACCGCACTGTATGGCTGGCCGGCCCATCCGTCCCAGAGCTCTCTCCTGGCGTCGTCCATGGCACAGCGACGCACAATAACTGGTAAGCGATGGCATCCCACCGCGCCGCGTTCCTCGCCGCCCGCGACCGCACACATGGTAAGGAAGCAATGGCATCTCGCCGCGCTGGGTTCATTGCCACCGGTGGCCACACAGTTACATGGGCGGACTTTGAGGCTGCCATGGCCGAATGGGTGGTGGATCTAGAGGCGGCCAAAGCCGCAAAGAAGGAGCGGAAAAGGCAGAAAACAGTCAAGAAAAGAGAGTCCCGTCGCCGCAAGAAAAAAGAGGCCGTGCGCCGTGGTGAGGAGAGTTTGGCGGAGATCAAAGCACGGTGGGCTGCCGCCTACAAGGCCGGGAAGGAGAACGCCGGCATCTGGCCAGCATGCCCCGAGCATGTGAGAAGTAGTTTAAGTTTGTAGTATTAGAGAAAATTACTAGTAGTACTTTAGGTTTGTAGTATTAACTTACAATGTGGGTAAGAGCATCCTTTGAGGGCTTTGAGCGTTGATTAGCATGTGTGCCCGTGTGCGTTTTTTTGCGTTAATCATTAGAAGATCACAAAACACACGGTTTCTATGCCGTACCCGTCTGCATTTTTTTGCGTTAATGATCCATAAGTCAGTTACATGTGCGATGTTTCCTAATAAACCAGGCGTACCATTGACCGAAAAAAACAACTACACATGTACATTTTTTTGGAGATGGGATCTGTCAACTTTCTTTTTCTCGCACATGAGTATTTTACGCACTTCATCTGCATTGTGTGTTTCCCCCGCCCAAGTTTCTCAGCGAAATTTTCATTAGGCGCGCGACTTCAGAATTTATTCCTCCAACCACATCCCCGCCCTCAGTATCCCCCCTCGCGCCTCCCCCTACCGGCATCTCAAACCGCCACCGCCGCAACCACAACTTCAACCACATCTACGTTCTGTTCGGATCCAGTCAGGTAACCCACCGATCTCTATCATGGCACCGACCTGATTGCTTAAATGGCACCTGCGAAGCATCCTCATGCCTCCAAATCCCCACCGCTAGGAGCTGATGGCGGTCCATGGCTTGATGGTCGCTATGCGTGTTGACCCGGAGGAACACCTCACCTCCGCCGCCGCTGCCGACATGGTGCAGGCTCTAGCCCAGATGAAGTGCCCCAGCGGCTACCCCTAGGACTTAACAGGCAAGATCTGTCCAGCTAAATCTTACCAATACCACTTGCAACGTTTATGATTTGTACGGTTGATGTATTAAGCATGTTCGTGCCTTATTTATTTCAGTACTGCACACTGTGTGATGTTCAAATATTACTATGTCCAGTTCAATTTCACCAATACCAGCAACAAACTTACAATACATGACTCGGGATATCACTAGAGATGCTGCCCATTTGTTATTTTTAGTGGATGCTAACCCTGTTGTACTTAACATACTTGTCAATGTACTTACGCAGGGTCATAACGACCGATGCTATTGTTTGCCGTCGAGGTTAGCTGCATCCCATGTCTTACAGTATTTCACATCATTTGTGCAATTGCAGTTTAACTTCTACCATTTACTGGTTGCCTTTAGGTACACATGTCAGTGGCACTGATCCACACTTCGACCTGGAGGAACAACTCGCCTCCGCCGTCGCTGACTTTGGGCAGGCTCTGGCCAAGATGAAGTGCCCCAACAACTACCTCTCAAGACTTACCAAGTATGTACTCACTAGTTCAATCTTACCAATATCAGTTGCAATTAATGGGTATGTTCTGTACGGTCGATGTATTAAGTATGTTCTAGTAAACATGCCCAACACGTTTTAGCTACTTTCCCTACATTTTTATAGACATCTGGGCCATTCTCTGCTCTCGCAACACCCGCCTTGTGATGTTTAACTATGCCAATTGCATTTTTATCAGTACCGATTTCAATGTCTATTAAGCCTGTTGCAATTAACAGTTGAATCCATTTTTAAACAGTTGTATTTCAATGGCTACAAACTTACAAAACATGACTTAGGATGCTATTAAGCCTGTTGCAATTAACAGTTGTATCCATTTTTTAATTTGTCCATTTGCTACCATGCTACTCTCCGCAATGAAGATATACTAGAGATGTTGCCCATTTGCTATTTTTGGTAGATGCTAATGCTACCTCTTGAGCACTTGCGTTGGTTTTCCCTTGAAGAGAAAAGGGTGGTGCAGCAAAGTAGCGTAAGTATTTCCCTCAGTTTTTGAGAACCAAGGTATCAATCCAGTAGGAGGCTACGCGCCAGTCCCTCGTACCTACAAAAAACAAATAAATTCTCGCAACCAACGCGATAAGGGGTTATCAATCCCTACACGGTCACTTACGAGAGTGAGATCTGATAAGACAATATTTTTGGTATTTTTATGATAAAGATGCAAAGTAAAATAAAAGCAAAGTAAAAATAACTAAGTATTGGAAGATTATTATGATGAAGATAGATGTGATGGCCTGGCTTATTAGGGATGATAGACTACTCATATCAATAAGGAATTCCTTCTTTTCCGGGAGCCCATTTGGACAGAACTCCAAAGTTAAGTGTGCTCAGCTTGGAGTAGTGTCAGGATGGGTGACCGACCGGGAAGTTGCTCCCGGGTGCGCACGAGTGAGGACAAAGTGCACAGAAAAGACTAGTATTGATCTGTGGGGCCAGTCTAGATCCCGCCAGGAGGAACGACCACCGGCGGGTGTGTCCGGGGCGTTACAAGTTGGTATCAGAGCCGACCCTCGTGGTTACATGGATGTTTGCGGACGGGTGCGCGGTCATGTTGTTCGTGACGTTTGTGATCCGTCGTGGCACACGACATGGTACATGTACTGGACTAGATGCACAGACGTATGTACCAAGAGGGAACGTTCCCGTGGCCCGACGAGGACGTCGGTTCCTCTGAGTGGGGGTGTATGTGATGGCCTGACTTATTAGGGATGATAGACTACTCATATCAATAAGGAATTCCTACTTTTTTGGGAGCCCATTCGGACAGAACTCCAAAGTTAAGCGTGCTCAGCTTGGAGTAGTGTCAGGATGGGTGACCGACCAGGAAGTTGCTCCCGGGTGCGCACGAGTGAGGACAAAGTGCGTAGAAAAGACTAGTATTCATCTGTGGGGCCAGTCTAGATCCCGCCAGGAGTAACAACCACCGACGGGTGTGTCCGGGGCGTTACAATAGACCCGGGGGCCATAGGTTTCACTAGTGGCTTCTCTCAAGAGCATAAGTATTTTACGGTGGGTGAACAAATTACTGTTGAGCAATTGACAGAATTGAGCATAGTTATGAGAGTATCTAGGTATGATCATGTATATAGGCATCACGTCCGAGACAAGTAGACCGACTCCTGCCTACATCTACTACTATTACTCCACACATCGACCGCTATCCAGCATGCATCTAGAGTATTAAGTTGAAGATAACAGAGTAACCCTTTAAGCAAGATGACATGATGTAGAGGGATAATATAACACCCACGATGCGGCTATATCTCCCACGTGTCGGAGCACGACTTAGAGGCATAACCGCATTGTAGGCAATGTCGCAAGAGGGGTAATCTTTACACAACCCATGTACTGAATAAGAAAGAGGTACAGAGTTGGCTGAAAATCGCCACTTCACACAATACATGAATATAGCATTACATCATTCAGATACAATCAAGGTCCGACTACGGAACCAAATAAAGAAAGACCACCCCTAATGCAAAAGATCCCCGATCGCCCCGACTGGGCTCCACTACTGATCAACTGGAAAAGAAACAACACAATGAACAAGATCTTCATCGAGCTCCTCTTTGAGCTCGGTTGCGTCACCTGCACGGTTTCATCGGCACCTGCAAACTGGTTTTGGAAGTAATCTGTGAGTCACGGGGACTCAGCAATCTCACACCCTCGCGATCAAGACTATTTAAGCTTTTGGGTAGGTAAAAGGTATTTGAGGTGGAGCTGCAGCAAGCACTAGCATATATGGTGGCTAACTTACGCAAAAAGAGAGCGAGAAGAGAAGCAAAGCACGGTCGTAAACTAGAAATGATCAAGAAGTGATCCTGAAACTACTTATGTTCAACCATAACTCCAACACCGTGTTCACTTCCCAGACTCCGCCGGAAAGAGACCATCACGGCTACACACGCGGTTGATGCATTTTAATTAAGTTAAGTGTCAAGTTTTCTACAACCGGACATTAACAAATTCCCATCTGCCCATAACCGCGGGCATGGCTTTCGAAAGTTCAAAACCCTACAGGGGTGTCCCAACTTAGCCCATCACAAGCTCTCACGGTCAACGAAGGATATTCCTTCTCCCAGGAAGACCCGATCAGACTCGGAATCCCGGTTACAAGACATTTCGACAATGGTAAAACAAGACCAGCAAAGCCGCCCGAATGTGCCGACAAATCCCGATAGGAGCTGCACATATCTCGTTCTTAGGGCACACCGGATGAGCCAGACATCGGGTTGGCATAGACCCTGGTTGCCCAGGGGGCGTCGGACATCGCTTAGGTTGGACCAACACTTAGAGAAGCACTGGCCCGGGGGGGGGGGGGGTTAAAATTAAGATGACCCTCGAGCTCCGGAAACCTAAGGGAAAAAGGCTAGGTTGTTAGTGCAAATGTAAAACCAAGGTTGGGCCTTGCTGGAGGAGTTTTATTCAAGGAGAACTTTCAAGGGGTTCCCATTATAACCCAACCGCGTAAGGAATGCAAAATCAAGGAACATAACACCGGTATGACGGAAACTAGGGCGGCAAGAGTGGAATAAAACACCAGGCATAAGGCTGAGCCTTCCACCCTTTACCAAGTATATAGGTGCATTAATTAAATAAGAGACATTGTGATATCCCAACAAATATCCATGTTCCAACAAGGAACAAACTCCAATCTTCACCTGCAACTAGCAACGCTCTAAGAGGGGCTGAGCAAAGCGGTAACATAGCCAAACAACGGTTTGCTAGGACAAGGTTGGTTAGAGGTTTGGCATGGCAATATGGGAGGCATGATATAGCAAGTGGTAGGTATCGCATCATAGTCATAGCAAAAGAGCGAGCAACTAGCAAGTAAAGATAGAAGTGATTTCGAGGGTATGGTCATCTTGCCTGCAAAGATCTCCGAGAAGACGAAAGCTTGATCCTCGTAAGCGTACTCAACGGGTACCTCGAACACGAACTCGTCTCCCGTCTCTACCCTAGGCAAGAACACAAGCAAAGGAAACAACAATCAACCACGGTGCAATGCGCAAGCAACATGATGCAAAACATGGCATGATATGCGGGAAATAATATGCAATGCATATGCGAGCTCCGGAAGGAAAAGATTGAACCAGGCCTCAACTTGGCAAACCAAGTGTTCCGCTGGAAAGATGAGATTATTTCGGTCGAAATTGATAGAAAGATCACTGGAATCGGATGCACAGTTTGCAAATGGCAAGCAAAACAATAATGGCACTATACTGTGATTAACAGCACGATGCCATCTAGAATGCAACAAGAAACTAATCTACTGCACTCCAACATAGCAACAAAGCACATGGCAGTGATACACTCAAGATGCTTGACAAAAGATGAACACTAAGATATGGCTAGAACATACAATAGCAGGTTCAAACAAGCATGGCAAAAGTGCAAAAGATATCAGGTTCACAGACTTAGTGAAATTAACAACATGCCAGGAATTAACATCAGGAAGCAATGTTTAGAGCAAGATATAAACATGCTACAGGAACATATCATGGCAAAGCAAGGCATGGCATGGAAGTACTCAAAGCATATAACAAAAGTCCCTTACTGACCATAAGCCAAAAGGGATCATAAGGTACAATGGCAACCATGTAAACATAGCAAGTTTCGTTAATAGATTCAGACTTGGCAGAAAACTGGACATGGCATAAACAGAATTATGAATGCATGTTTGCGAGCTCGATGCACTCAACACAGGGCATTGCATGACAAACTAAGAATACTACCAGCAAGAAGACATGATGAAGAAGCTAAACATGGCAAGAACAATCTCATAGCATGCAAGGATCAACTACAACAACCTCGGCAAAATTGATTAACACGTAGACAATCTGCCAGGAACATTTTATAGCAAAAGTATTGCAAAATTGAGTCATCCTAGGGTACTCCATAATTGCAAAACAAAGACATGGATGGATAGATCATAACAATATATCAAAATCATCCTTACTGAGCATACTCAAAAGAGGCATGGATCACTCTGTAGCAACATGAATACATGGCATAAAAATAACAGCAGACAAAGACTTAGTGAAATTCTAAGTCCCTGAAATCAGCAACATCACGAGAGCTACTTTGCATGCTTGTGCCAGTCACCACATTGATCACAAAAACACATGGCATACACCCTTGTAAATATGGCATGGCATTTAACAAAACACATGTAGGGCTCAAGTTCATAGGAGGCACACATTAAACATGGCAAAAATGACAAATGTTCATAATCTGATAAGAATCAGAAACTAACATCACATAGCACTCTTGCAACCGCATTTAGGGCATCAAGATGAACTCAAATGAATATGGTGCAATGGAATGAAATGAAGAGGACATCGAGACGAACAACTTGATATGCCACACGCATGAATCGGAGCAACGGTGATGAAGTTGTGATGCGATGAACAGGGGCATAAACTTACTAAGATCCTTGGGACTTAGTGGAATTTTACCTCCGCGAAAGTAAACGCGGGACGGAGAGAAGCGGGACGAAGAGATCCGGGATCGGGGCACCGTGTTTGGTTCGTTGAAGTGGTGGATCTGGTCCACCTTTTCCAGATCCGGTAGGGAGCGAACTCCGGCGAGGTCAGGGCGGTGCCGGAGATGGACGCTGGCGAGGAGCGGCGCGGCTTCGGCGGAGGTTGACCGGCGACGGGCGATGGACGGCGCGGCGACACACAACGGCGATGGAGGCGGCGATGCGCGGGCGGCGATGGAGGCGGCGGTGCGACGATGGTGGCGGAGCTCCGACGAGGCACGGTCGCCGGCGAGCGGCTCGGGGCGCCGGCGGAGAGAGGCGGCGGTGAGAGGTGCCTGCGAGGCGTGCGGAGAGATGGGCCCGGCGCGGCCCGGTTCGGCCCCGGGGCGGGTCGGATCTGGGCCCGGGGTGGCCGGCGAAGTGGGCGCCGGTGCGGGGACGCGTGGCGTCGCGTGGTTGGCTGAGGCGACGGGGCCGGTGATGTGGCGGCGCCTGATTGGCCCAGACGATGTGGCTGAGGGAGGTGGACGCGTCCGGCACGAACGGAAATGTCCGGCGGCGCGGAGGTAGTTGGATCTAGGGTTTGTCTGCGCAAGAATTTTGGAGGGAGACACACATTTATAGGTAGAGGGAGCTAGGAGAGTCCAAATGAGGAGCGGTTTTCGGCCACGCGATCGTGATCGAATGACCGAGAGGATGGAGGGGGTTTAGGTGGGTTTTGGGCCACTTTGGAAGGGTGTTGGGCTGCAACACACACGAGGCCTATATGGTTCCTCGGTTAACCGTTGGAGTATCAAATGAAGTCCGAATGGCACAAAACTTGACAGGCGGTCTACCGGTAGTACACCAAGGCCACTTGGCAAGTCTCGGTCCAATCTGAGAACGTTTAACACCCGCACACGAAAAGAGGCAAAAGGGGACGCCGGAGGACGTAGGAGTGCCAGAATGCAAAACGGACAACAGGGAAAATGCTCGGATGCATGAGACGAACATGTATGCAAATGCGATGCACATGATGACATGATATGAAATGCATGACACGCAAGCAAATGACAAGGCAACAACAGCGAATAACTGGAAGACACCTGGCGCGACGGTCTCGGGGCATTACAACACTCCACCACTACGAGAGGATCTCGTCCCGAGATGTAGAATGGCACCGGAGGGGAAAACGGAAGAGGAAGAGAAAAGGTAAAACTAAGTTGCTTCTTTGACAAACGAGAGAAACCAAAGAACCTTGAGAGGTTGAACAAATTGAAAGAAAGAATACAACAAAGATGAACAAAGTTGAAAGCACTCCGTTAAGAAAGAGGAACAAGAAATAACCAATTTCGGGTAGCACCCCAGTTGAAAAGTGATAAGAAACTTTATAAGATGAAAAGAACTTGAGCAGCGGGCACACACTCCGGTTAAAAGGATAAGCATGAAAAGATCATGATCTTCACAACTTGAGATGATGAGAGAAGAGAGAAACATCACAATGCCTCTGTAAGAAGAAAGAATATAGATCATTGAAATGAAAGGATGGAGAAGAAAAGGTCAAGTAATGCCACAAGTGAGCTTGAAAAAGGCATCCTTAGGATAAGTGTCGAACGGAGTTGTTGGAAAACCAACAACAAAAAGAGTAAGCTTGTTGTGGGCTTATGGAAAACACGTCGATATCTTGAGGTGAAACTCTGCCACTAATGGAAATAATAGATTGGATTGGTACCAACAAGGAGACGAGAAACTTATTTCATCGGGAGGATAAATGAAGAACTAGGGCCGTTTATAAGCACCATAAATAGCAACAATCCTCAGGGAAAGCTTTAGGTGAAATATAACCCAAGGTAATTCGAATGAAGAGATTGGTGGATTTAAAATATCTCATTCCTGACAACTTTTGAATCATGAAACATGAAGGTAAATTGTCATGAAAGACATAACACCACCTGAAAAGATAAGGTAAAAAGAATTGCACTCCTGATTGCAAGATGAAGAATACTTGAGCTCCTTAGAAAAGAAACTTGATGAGCACTTCGAGAAGTAATTTAAATCCTTGATGAACCACCATGTAGAGCCTCCATGAAGAACTCCGGTAATAAAAGAATGATCAAACGAAAGGAAAGAGAAGTTGAAAACACAAGGTGAAGCCTTGCGATGATTTAGATGGAGCTTCATGACGAGATAATGCAGAAAAAAACTTGAAACTCCGAAAAAGAAAGATAAGCAAATGAAATGAAGAATTTTGATGAACCTCCGAAATAAGGAATTAATCAGTTGGATGAAAAAAAGAATAAGAATTACATTATGCTTATCCTTCGCCAATTAAATTGATGACAAGCAACGGATAGCATACAACTTATTCCGGTAGAAAGGATTAAGAGAGATATAAATCAAACTTGAGAAGGTCTTCAACGAACCACCAGTAGGATTGAAGCAACGAATAAATTGATATGATAAACAAAGGAAGAGAAATCTTGGAAGAACCACCATAGGAATTGAAAAACGATTGAAGAAAAGATAAATTAAACACCGGGAAGAATTATAGAACGAATGAAGATACTTGGGGGCATTTGAATCATGAGAACGAATAGATCATGAACTGACTAGAGAGTACTTGAGCGATGCACCGGTAAGATTTCGAGAGTAAGAGCTGAAAGCTGAGAATGAATAATTCTGAGATGATGGCCTCGGAGAATCAAACTGAAAAAATCTTGAATTGCTCCGGATAGGTGAAAAGAATTCTCACAATCGAAAATAATTATGAGAGGATGGCAACAAGTTAGAATCATGAATCTTTGAGAGAACGGACCAAGATTTGAGAGGAACTCTTCTTCGGTCTTCAAATGTTGAGAATGATGATGATATACACCACCATGAATTGTTGAGATACTCCGGGAGAATGAAAGCGAAGAGGTTGAGCCAACAATGAAAAGAGTTTGAAAGATCTTGGGGAAAGACATTTGACTGATGATGATTCATTCTTACGTCAAATTTCAAAAGGAATTTAGGATAGCTCGGGGAAAATTAGAAGAGTCAGGTAAGATCCTAGGAAAAGACCTGTGGGTTAGGGCCCACTCAAAAGAAACACCGTTGAAATGATTGCTCGAAAGAGAGATTGCACCGGTTGAATTAAATGGCTTGAATGAGATAACAACCTCGGAATAAGTTGATCAAATGCGGAGTGGAAACATGAATCTTGGAGATATCTTCAGCACTCTGAATACATAATAGCAAGATGTGGATGATTAAGAGGTGCGTCGGCATGAGAAAACCTTTGAAACGAGGAAAGGATATGATCGACAAAGCTTGAGTTGCATCCACCGGAGAAGAAAGAGAACTAAGAATGATGAACTAGAAGCTCCGTTAGAATCTTCCTGAGAATCACCGGATAAAAACATTGGCGGAAAAGAATGGAGAGACTTCCCATCAATAAAAGAATACTTGATTAAGAAATCTGAGTCCTTGAAGAAAAAAGGGTGGGAGGGAGGGAAAAACAAAGACAACTTGGGACGAATGAAACAAACACCGTTGACAAAACTTAGAATTGATCTTGCGAATGTTGAAATGAATGGATCCACTTGAAGAGAAACACGCCGGTTGAAAAGGATTGACATGACAATCTCGATTATCATGAATGATTGGTATTCGCATCGGAGTATGAGAACACCCTTTAGGAAAGGTATGGAATCAACACTTGACATTGAAGCAACTCGAATACCAAAAAGAAAACAAAGGATTAGCTTGCAGCATAAGCCGGAACAAACATATGATAGAGATTTCGTCCGAAGTTTTCATGGTGGGGCCCACACGGGCTCGATCGTACAACACCATCATGTACAAGGCAGTGCACATGACATACGAAGCGTCCTCGAGTCAGCATAGCCAAGGACTCTTTAAGACACAACGAGACCACTGTAAAACCAACCGTGGATAGGCGGACCACTAGACGTCGAACCCCAATTTCAAATCATACATCTGTCGGAAAGATATCCTACGATATACTTGAATTCCCACTTATAAACTCCTGAAACTTTCCGGTTATGTAATCAGGTGTTGGGGATACAGGGGAAGCATAAAATCTCACCCAAAACTAACAAATCGTACATCCAGCTGTATCCATCCTTCAACACATAACCAAGAAACCTTCAGAAATCATTTACCTCAACCTTCAAAAAGCATCCGTTATATGAGTTATGGCAATACTCCCGAACTCCCGCCCCAGTACTGGGTGGCGTCGAGCTTATCTCACCAACAATTAAATAAAAGAGATTTTCGATGTCGACGAAACTCAGGTATTCCAGAACTGCAACGATAAAATTGTGACGACAACACCTCGGAGCTCAACTCCCCGGGACACTGCCACAACCCCTAAATGTCAGGAGGCACCAAGAACAATGTTCTCGTCACAAAACCATTGGAACAATTCCAAGATACCCGCATGATCCTAAATTTTTTTAGTGAAATTTGAGAAGAGAAGAGTCAAAACTCTATGTCAGGATGCCTCACCAGAGTGACCAAGGGACTGAGGAGTAAAAAGAATCCTACTCTCCGATATATATAATCCTATAAGACTCAAAACTTTTTTCTAGACTCAACAATGCCAGCGATTCGATCAAGCAGGGGGCTCCTAAGTTGGGGAAGGCTCTGATTACCAACTTATCACACCCACGATGCGGCTATATCTCCCACGTGTTGGAGCACGACTTAGAGGCATAACCGCATTGTAGGCAATGTCGCAAGAGGGGTAATCTTTACACAACCCATGTACTAAATAAGAAAGAGGTACAAAGTTGGCTTACAATCGCCACTTCACACAATACATGAATATAGCATTACATCATTCATATACAATCAAGGTTCGACTACGGAACCAAATAAAGAAAAAGACCACCCCTAATGCAAAAGATCCCCGATCGCCCCGACTGGGCTCCACTACTGATCAACTGGAAACGAAACAACACAATGAACAAGATCTTCATCTAGCTCCTCTTTGAGCTCGGTTGCGTCAACTGCACGGTTTCATCGGCACCTGCAAACTGGTTTTGGAAGTAATCTGTGAGTCACGGGGACTCAACAATCTCACACCCTCGCGATCAAGACTATTTGAGCTTTTGGGTAGGTAAAAGGTATTTGAGGTGGAGCTACAGCAAGCACTAGCATATATGGTGGCTAACTTACGCAAAAAGAGAGCGAGAAGAGAAGCAAAGCACGGTCGTAAACTAGAAGTGATCAAGAAGTGATCCTGAAACTACTTACGTTCAAGCATAACTCCAACACCGTGTTCACTTCCCGGACTCCACCGGAAAGAGACCATCACGGCTACACACGCGGTTGATGCATTTTAATTAAGTTAAGTGTCAAGTTTTCTACAATCGGACATTAACAAATTCCCATCTGCCCATAACCGCGGGCACGACTTTCGAAAGTTCAAAACCCTGCAGGGTTGTCCCAACTTAGCCCATCACAAGCTCTCACGGTCAACAAAGGATATTCCTTCTCCTAGGAAGACCCGATCAGACTCGGAATCTCGGTTACAAGACATTTCGACAATGGTAAAACAAGACCAGCAAAGCCGCCCGAATGTGCCGACAAATCCCGATAGGAGCTGCACATATCTCGTTCTCAGGGCACACCGGATGAGCCAGATGTCGGGTTGGCATAGACCCTGGTTGCCCAGGGGGCGCCGAACATCGCTCAGGTTGGACCAACATTTAGAGAAGCACTG